>NC_056725.1:561899391-562114391 GCF_019279795.1 Protopterus annectens
TATACAAGTGGAGAAAAGCCCAGCAACAGATGAAATATTTTATAATGATTTGGGGAGAAAGGCTCCACAAACACATAAAAACATTTTACAATAAACACACATGAAAAAAATACAATAGCTGATAAGTAATTACATAGAAAAAAGGAAATATGGCCCACAACAGATAAAATGCTTTACAGTAGACTGGGGTGTTCCTTATATAGAAGGGAATAGGAAATCCCACAACAGATTGAAATACATTCACAGGTTACTGGTGGGAGAAACTGTGATCGAGAATACAATATGTACTGCAAGTAGCAAGAAGTAGATAGCCTATGTTAAGCAAATGAATATATAGTTATTCAAACTATTAACTATAGTTCTACTATATGCAGGTGAAAAATAGAGCATTTGGGTGCCAAAATAGACAGAGCAATGGTATGAGATGAGGGGTATTGTGCAGGAAAGAAATTTAAGGACATGGCAAGGGAGATGATTTGTATGGAATGATAAGAATGTTCTGGAAAGACACTAGAGAGGAAATAAATAGTAGTAAGTAGAAGGACAGCATACACTAGTAGTGTGGTATTAAAGCGAGAACAATATTTGATGTTAGGCCATTGCTACCTCCTAAGATACAGAGGTGTTAGTGCTTCAGAGTGAGAAAGGTATAGTTATGCTAAGTAGGTGGTCATACAGCTGTTTTGACTGCAGTGCAGCTCCAGGATTCAGAGAGATATTTTTTAAGCTTGGTCTTGAAATTGGAAAGGTTGCTAGTATGTTGAATGGATAAGATCACAAAGTTCCAGAAGTATGCTATATAGCCAGAATCGAGAGAGGGTCCTGCTGATAGGTTTGGTTTGTAGGTAGTGAGGACCATTTTGTTTTCAGACTGAAGTGCTTAGAGAGAGTGTACATGTGTGTGAGTTGCTTGGGTAATTCAATCCAATTAAGCTGTTTTAGGGCTAAGCACTGAAGGGTTCTGTTTGATAAGTTAGTGGCAAATTTTTATTTTTATTGTAGTACTTGTTTAGTTTATTTTGAAGCCATATAGTAAAGTGGAAAGTAGGAGTTTAGAGACCAGGAACTTCCTGGATGAATCACTTAAGTAGTTTTTTATTTAATAGAGAGTCTCTAATTTGTTTTTTTTTTTGATAAAGTTTGGTACAGGGGATAACTTCTATTATGGTGTTATTATAAGCTGTTATTGAGAAACTTTGTTTGAGGCATGTAATGGCTTTTGGGAGTAATAATACCATATTTTTATGTACATATATATATATATATATATATATATATATATATATATATATATATATATATACACACACACACACACACACACACACACACATGTCCCCTTCTAAACATCTAAAACCCATAACATCTAAATTCATAACATCTAAAATGTGTAATATTTAATAGTGTATCATTAAACATGTAAATGTTATAGTTTAATCTGTTAATCTTGTGGTATCACTATGAGATGTTGCAGTTTTTATTTTTATAGTTATTATTTATATAGTGTAGGAATTTATACTCTTTTTATAGTGTTTATTTTGCAATTCTGTATGTGTTTTTTAGGCCATACAGGTAAGTGATATAGACATTATGTGTACATTCTTTATGGTGATCGTGATACAGTGGGGTTAGGAAATTAACTTTTTCCCACTGTAGTGTGATCTCGGAGTTGGTATATTTAATTAATGGGGGTGTGGGGGGTGCAGGGGGGCTTGCCCTTCTGCAGAAACAGTAAAAAGTCTGTTTGGTAGTTTGGTGCCATTACATGTGGAGGGGATGTTATTTTCATGTGATTTGTAGTGTTCGATGTTATGATGCACATTTTAGATGTTATGAAATTTGATGTTCTGGGTTTTAGGTGTTTTTAAGTTTTAGATGTCCTGGTTTCGATATTATGAATTTAGATGTTATAGGTTTTAGATGTTTTGAAGGGGACCCATACACACACACACACACACACATATATATATATATATATATATATATATATATATATATATATATATATATATATATATATTTTTTTTTTTTTGATTCAACAGAAGCTGGGAGTTATTGAGGCATCTTTCAGATGATGAAAATGGCTCTTGGGTGATGTCATTACCCAAGGTGATTACTCATGTGGAAACTCACTTGCCCAAAGGTTCCTTGATCACATTAACTCCAATGCCCTGGACCAGCTAGTTGACACCTCCAGAAGGGGTGGTAACTTTCTAGATCTGGTGCCTACCAATAAGGGGACCACTGTAGCACCCCCATTGTGAGGTCTTCCCTAGTGAGATCTGACCACAAATCTGTCTCATTTGAAGTTACTATCATACCTGCCCCCCCCCCAAGCACAAACTAAACTAAAAAAAAAATCTTCAAAATAGATTGTAGCCTCTTATGGGATGGTATAAATAGCTTCACTGCACCTCCTCCCTCAGATGGAACTGGCAACTCTGCCGAGTTCTACACAAATACTTTATACAAACACCAGAACAACTGCATTGATGCGGTCGTACCTGATAGGACCAAATCAAGCTCCTAGAGGAAGAGCAATCCTGTCTGGTGGACAACTGCCATTTATAAGATTTAGAATAAGACAAAAAAATTGCTAAGAGTAAGAAGGAGCCAGCCCCAAATTGGAAACACTTCCTCCTCAGCTAAAACAAGCAAATAAGACTCCTTGTGAAGTCCTCCAAAGCTAACTATGAATCCAAATTAGTTTCCTCAACTAAGGACAACCATAAGGCATTCTTTAGTTACATCTGTAACCTAAACGGAAAGGCTCAGATTTGTGATGAACTGGTAGTTAATGACACCACATATACCAAGCCTGTGGACATTGCTAACCTGTTGGCTGACAGGTTCTGTAAAAACTTCACTCCGGCTTCCACCCACACTTACTCCAAGACATCCCTATCACTTGCTCTCTAACCTGTATCACTAAAGAGCAAGTTGTGAATGCTCTCTATAAGGTAAAAAACACAGCATCCATGGGACCTGATAACATCCCAGGCTGCGTCCTACATGGGCTCAAAACAAGAATTAGCAACGTCATTGGGCAAGCTTTTCAATCATAGTCTAAGCACTGGCTTTGTCCCAGCTGAATGGATAAAGATCACCATTATCCACTTGCATAAAGATAATGCTTCCACTGACTCCTGGAACTATAGATCTATTAGCCTGACTAGCCTTATCTGCAAGGCCATGAAGAGAATCATCATGGATCTTATCAGCAAAGACATTGGTAACCTCCAAACACTTGACCCTACTCAATTTGGATTTGTCAAAGGGAGATCATGCCTGTTAAACCTAGTGGATGTCTTTGAGACGGTCACAAAGGCCCTTGATGAGGGGAAATCTGTGCACACAGCCTACCTAGAATTAGTCAAGGGTTTTGACACTATCCCCCACTCAGGCATATTTGACAAACTTACCCAGCTAAGTATTAACCTGTATATCATTAGATGGGTCACTAACTAGCTCACTGATAGAACCCATATAGTCAAAATAGGAGAATTCACCTCCAACAGCAAATGCATAACCAGTGCTGTTCCACAGGGATCAGTCCTGGGACCTCTACTGTTTGGAATCTATTTCTCTGAAGTGCAAACTAAAACTAAAGGCATGTGGCTGACAAAGCTTGCTGATGACTGCAAACTGGGAATGGTCAGAGAATCTCCAAATGATGTCAACATCGTACAAGAGGGTCTTACTCAAACAAATGACTGGTGCCAAAGTCATAGCCTTAAACTCAATGCAAAAAAATGTATTACCATCCCCTTTTGGTATGTACCTTTCCAAGCACCTGCAGCAATTGGAGAGACCACAAAGCTTCCTCACAAGGAAAATTCAAGGTCTTCAGCATCTGTCCTATGAGGATCATCTGAAATCACTGTCACTTTATTCTGTTTCATGCAGACTGCTCAGAGGTGATCTCTGCCTTGCATATAAGGCAATCTTTGATCCTGCTTTATTGTAAATGCTGCATATCCATAAGTTAAATGTTACACAGGTTACTAGCTCTAATGGTCTTAACATGGTATGTGACATTAATTGAATCTACTGGAGGGACAGACTTGTCTCACAGAAGTTACCACACCTTTGGAACAGACTCCCGCTTCATGTCAAGCAGAGCACCTCAATGGCCATCTTCAAATGCAATCTGAATAACTGGATGGATAACTCTAAGTTCACCCCAGGGGTTCCACCTATGTCCCTCTTGGACAGGGGTGATTGGTGCTGATCATGGAAATAACGGTTAAACCTGAATAAGCTTGTAAGGGCCCTAGGGTCATTAGCCTAGTAACCTCCTATTATCCTATATGTTGCACAGTAATTGGGTTACTGGCAGTACAAATTAAAGTGGAGTCATCTGCATATTGTATGAGGATGCTTGACATTTGGTTGAGTTTGGGCTGTTGATGAACATGTTGAAAAACAGTGGCCCTAGTATGGAACCTTAAGGAACACCTGTTTTGAAGGGTAGCAAGGATGACTAGGAATTATTCTATTTGACAGACTGGAATCTACTGGAAAGGAAGCTGGAGAATCGGTTTATGGAAGTGTTCGATATGATAAATAAAGAGAATGGGCTATAAGAAACTGTATCGTAGGCCTTGGATAGCTGTAGAAACAAGGCAGAAACCAGATGGCCTTTGTCTCTGGCTAGTTTAATTGGGTTAGTGAAGTTTAGAAGAGCTGTGGTAGTGCTATGCCCTTGTCTGAAACCATGTTGGATGGGGGTAAGGATGTTGTTTGTTTGTAAATAAACACCAACTGGAAAGGCCACAGAAATACCTCACAAAGAGAATCCATGGCCTCCAACACCTGTAGCTTCAAATCACAATCACTGTACTCAGTATCATAAAGATTGCTCAGATCTGATCTGTGTCTCGCCTACAAGGCAATACCAGAACCTGCCCTACTAGAGATGCTCCATATCCATAAGTCTAACTCCTTGCACATTGCCCACTCAAAAGGCCTAAATCTAATATGTGACTTCAAGGAAACCTGCTGGAGAGACAGATTTGTTTACCAGAGGCTGTCCCATCTCTGGAATAGACTTCCCATACATGTCAAATAGAGTACCTTGCTGCCCCTCTTCAAGCGCAACCTTGATGAGTGTATGGAAAACCACTAATTTGTGCGAAGGGTTTCACCTGTGTCCCTCATTGACAGGGCTGACAGGTGCTGACTGAGGTTTCTTTTTTGGGGATAAACTGTTGGCTAGGCTTGTATGTGCCCCAGTGCCATTAGTGTAGTAACCTCCTATGATCTTATGATTAATGATTATGACTGCATTTTTCAGGGATTTTCGAAAAAGGGTAGAGAATGGCAATTGGTCTAAAGTTAGATATATCATTGTAGGATGGGATGATGACAGATTTTTTTCTAAATGTCTGGGACATTTGATTACTGAATAAACTAATTTACAAGAAAGGATACTGGAGACAAAATTGAACTGGTGGCTATTTTTAAGAAATCACCAGGAATTTCATCTGGAGCTAGTGTACTCGGCTTAATTTGTTTGAGGTATTTCTTGATTGCTGTGGTGGGTACTGGTTGAAAGGAGAAAGAGTGTGTATTAATAGAACTGGAAGGTGAGACAGAGTGGGATGTAGTCATTTTATTACAGATCGATTTATTTTGAGTTTAGCTGTGAAGTAGTTTAGCAATGCTAGAATTAAAGTTATCATTGACAATGTTAGCTGTTTCTTCCAGTGTTTTAGACATAGTGGTTCAGAATTGTCTAAAATTTTTGTAGGGTGTCTATTCTGCATATAGGAGTAATAAAGTTTGTTGTCAAGTTTGAGCTGGCATTTGGCTTTACTTTGTATGTATTTATATTGTTGCAGATTTTTTCCGGTTTTATTATTGAGCCAAGCCTTCCAGGATTTATCTTTATTCCTTATTAATTTATTGGTAGAAGAATTAAGGTAAGGAGCAGGGTTGTTTTGTTCTTTTTAAACCTGGGGGATGCTGTTATTAGTCCCATAAGTATCTTATTAAAATAGACATCATCATCTAGTGGTAAGGTATTTAGGCTGCTCCAGTTGTGAGAATGTAGTGTGGTGTAACAGTTCTGGGTCAAAGTTGTTCATGTTGCAATAGAATTTATATGTGTGTTCCCTGGGAGGTGTATGTCATTCTCTTGTGGCATGGCCAATATGTGTGCTTGCTAAGGGGCCATGAAAGCTCATATTATTAGGGTGACTTGTTAATAACCAGTTCAGGGTGGTAATTTTATCATTTTTTAGGTTGATTCTGGTCGGATCAATGATAAGTTGGCAGAAATTGTATAGGCTTATACTACAAATCATTATCTCAGAGGTGAGACCTGACCATTCATTGTTAACATTTCCTAATATAATTGTCTCTGTGTGTACATTGTGGGATAGCCAGGACAGGATGTCCCCTAATGTGCTGATATGATCTCCAGGTGTGATACAAAGGGCTGCCATATATATTGTATTATGTGAGTTTAGTTTTAGATTACTTAGAAGTAGTTCAGCATTGTGGAAAGAGGGTATGGTAGATAAGAGAGGTGGCATGTTTATGCTACTGCTTTTTTGTTTAATCTATCTGCTCTAAGGATATTAATGCTCAGGGGGTAGTATTTCTGTGTTACTGACGTTGGGTTTTAGCCAATATTCTGCTACTGATAATATGTCAGTGTAGTGATATTTCATTTATGGGTGCAGTTCTAGAATTTTGTTTATGATGCTTCTGTGGGTCATATGGAATAGATTGAGTTTCTCTTGCTATTTCTTATTTTGTAGGGAGAGGAACATAGGTCATAAGACAGGGTTGATTTATTACATGTGGTGCCTGTGCAGCTCCAGGGTTGGAGTAAATGTCACCTGCTAGTAATAGAGTCAGTAATGCACTTGTGTTGCTGTGTTGTTTTAGTTTTTTGTGGGATGGTTGGTGATAGTGCCTTTGAAGCTTTTTTGGAGGCATGGAATATTTTAGGTTTAATGAGGTTTATGTAGTGAATTTTATGTAAGTGGGGACCTATATTATATTATATTGCATATATGCAGAAGTTACATTGTAATCATGTGTCTTTTGGTAATAGGTAAAGTAATCAAGGAGTTGTGTTTGTTAAGATGTAGAGCTGGTTAATACCAACTGAGGTTAGAGAGAAACATTATATCATGGTGGGAAGTGGTGAGTTTAGGGCACAGGGTGTTTTATATGAGAGCATATTGAGATGGTCAAGAGTAGAGTAGAGAATTGGAACTGTCAGTTATAGTAATACATAGATGTTAGAGGTTGTTACCGGTTGATTTGATTTTGGCAGAAGGAAGTGGTTATAGACGGGTAGTAATTTTGTATGGGTGGAACTGAGGTGAGAAAAAATGTAGAGGAGACAGTGGCTGGGAATTAGGGTAAGGTACATAAATGCAATAGGTAGCACATGGCACTATGGCAGTTTTGCTAAAAAACTATTTGACAAGATTTCCTGACTGCAGAAAAATCATATTTATTCAGTTTAAGGTTTATGTATGATGTTTGCATTACTCTAAATTTTAGATTAATTTCAGTACTACTAGAGGTAGTTTCTTTCTGTGAAGTAAGGAAAATATATGTTACAGCTGCAAAACTAGAGAAACTAGAGAGATAAAGTGTGTGTGTGTGATATTCTGTTTTAATGGGAGGATGATTACATTTGAAAAAGGCACTATTAACTGGAATTGTTATAAGCAATATTATCTAAAATGTAAGGTTTAAGTTCCGTATTATTGGAGGTACATTATTTCTATACACCAAGGAAAAAATATGTAACAAATTAATAAATAAAATAATGTAACAGCTGCAAAACTAGGGAACTTGGATAGGGAGGGAGGAGGACTGATGCACTATCAATGGGAAGGTAACTAACAGATTATATTTGCAAAAGGCACTATTAAACTAGGATCAGAGTCTTTAATGGAGTTAAGGCGTTGGTGCTGACTATGCTCCAAGCCATGTTTGCATACCTATAGAGGTCAGTACAGAAATAGGTCAAATGCCAATACAATTATTTGAGAGGATTTGATTATATGTACCAGTTATTTAAAAGCATTAACATACAGTATTGGTAATGCTGGCTGAAATCTTGTTTACCCCTGTGCAGATACCCTGTGTTCTTTTAGCTTGCTAGTGATTGTCCTGATAGTTGCACATTAGCAGGGAGAGGTGTGGTTGGTTGATAGCCAGGTTATAACTCAGATCTTTATTTTGGTAAGCCCAGTCAGTGGTCTTGGGACACCTCTGGTGAATCTCTAACAGTAGTAAGTTATTATTATGCCATAAAATATTGCACTGTGAATAATTGTCACTCAAAGAAATCACAGTAAACTGTCAGTACATGCTTGTTACAAGCTACATCAAGTATGCCAGAGCTAACATGTCTATTTTAGTACATACGAGATCTAAGCCAGGACAGGTCTGTGGATTTCTTGTTTGGTAGTCGCATCCAATAAACCCAACAGGAAGAAGATATGTTTTCTGGCTTCAACAAATACAGCAGATGAAGTACTCCTTGGACTTCACTCATTTGCCAAACTAGTATTTTTGTATAACAGAAGAGTGAAATTTGACACAAGGGGAATATTCAAAAAGTTCATTTATACATCTAGATGCCTCACAGTTTACCTCATAAGCCCACCACTCCGATGACCAAGATCCATCCCTAACTATATCCCATTTATAGTGGGATGAGTCAGTCTGGCAAACATCCCAGATTTTCACAGATTTTAGGCAATAACAAATTTAGGAATACATTTTAGCAATCAGGGACAACAGACTGATATGTAATAGAGATAATACAGTAAAAAAATGACAGCATTGTCTGCATGTGTCATTGAAAAACAAAGATACAGCCTGAAACAATATTTTAATTAGTCATTAACATACCCCTTATTGAGGTATAATGGACAATGGGCATAATAATTCTTCATCAAAAATATCATTCATATTACCTATTTGTTATGACTATTTTTCCAGAGATAACTAACTCTTCGCAAAGACTTCCTTAAAAGAATCAGTCACATAGCCCCCTGTTTACATATTGTTACTATTCATGGTCATATATTTACTGAAGAATAAATCTGATTATATAAAACTGATATATGACTTGCAATTCTCTGCAGTATATCTCAAATATTTGACAAGGTGACAAAAGTATGTCGCAAAATTAATGGCATATGAGGTAAACTTTTGGTAGCAAGCAAACAAATAAATATATACACAGGCTTACAATTCAAGGTAGAATGATATAACACACACAGTGCACAAAAGGCACATATACCCCAAAATCTAGATAAAACAGCATTATATAACTTGATGCAATAAAAATCAATTTTAAATCCTACATCAAAATTTGCAGGCAATCTATTAAACATTACCCATCCCAATAGTAAAATGCTCTCCCATAAGTATCCTTTAACATCTTGCTTCACTGGGATCAGAGGCAATGCAAATAATAATCAGGAGGAAAAAAAATAATTGAAAAGGGCACAGATATGTATTTGCTGCATAATAAGATCCTGAGAAGAGAAACCTGTGGCTTGTGGTCCTCCCAGTTAAAACACACAATATAACATAAAAAATAAATACAACTGCGGCATGTATAATACATCAGCTACCATGAAACGTTATATCCCCAGAAGAAAAGAAAAGAAAAGTAAGGCAGTACCCTAACTAACTACAGACCTTATATTCACTAAGAAAAGTAAAAACATATCGGTCCAGTGTCAGTGGCACAATAAATAGTACACTCACCTCTAGTGTTGAAGCCTGTGGGTTATTTTCTCACTACGTAGATGGAGTGCTGACACTGATGTGCATCAGGGGTACTGTGCTCCTGAGTGTGCTATTCTTTGTATAAGTTATTAAACCAAGGCCCCATCTGCTTGAGCTGGTGGTAGTTTGGGTGGGTGGAAAAGATCTCACAGCAGCTTGCGAAAAGTTTAGGAGTTCTTATTATTTACAAAAGAGTACAAATTTACATATTTGCAAATTTACAGATATCCATTTTCCATTCCCTTTCTTTATTACTATACATTCATAACTATCTTATTTTTATACCAAATTTTCATTCTTATTAGAACCCCGATCCTTTTCCATAACCACCATCTGATTTTACTCAACATTGTTGCCAAAATCCATTTCTCATTAAACATAATTTCATTTATCCTTTCATTCCATATAACCCATATAACATGAAACATTTTATATATTCTTTTAACATATTCTTTATCTTTAGTCTTATAACATCCATATCTAATATTAACCATATTTGTCTTATCAACTTTTTTATAGCTTAAAAAAAGTCTTCCCATAACTTTTCCCATACTTTTACTACTCTATTATATTTAAAAAAATGTTCAGTAGCTTTTTCTTTCCCACAACATAAACATATTCTTACACTTTACTTTTTATATGGCATGTTTCCTTTCACTAGTAATAATACATTATCATATTCTACTGCTATACTTATCTTTCCTTTTGTATTTCATCATTGTTTTATTTTCCACATTAATATTTTTTCTTGATAACATTTCAGCTCTTCATTTATACATTCTTTTTCTCTTTTACTCATTTTACCATACCCCAAATTTATCATATTTTCATTGAAATTTTTTACAACAAATCTTTTTTTTTTTCAATTATCCATTTTAACACTTTATATAAATTCAGTGAAACAGTAATTGCCACTAGGCAAATTACACTAAACATCCTTCCTCTTTATTTAAATAAAGAACTCCTCTTTTTACTAGATTCAGTCTAGAATCCCATATAAATGAAAGAAAATTTCTGCAATGTTTTTCAAATATTGTTGGCAACATAAATACACTTGCGAAATGTGCTATTTTCCCATTAATACTGAATTTATTAAATATATATTTCCCTAAATGATAACCTATATGTTTTCCAGAAAAAAAAATATTTTAATTCTGCTATTATTTTTTCCAGTTAGATTTTACCTTCATTTATTTCATTATTTCATACCAAACACTTAGATTTCATTAATTGCAAAATATATTCCCTCTATCTTAACCACATCACCTAATCCTTTACTTTTTCTCTTTGTTTAAAGTCAAACCTATTGCTTCTAAACACTCATTTAAACAAAGTATTACTTATTTTATTATCCAAGTCTGATTCTTTGCAATCATCTTAACATCATCCACAAAGTTATCAAAACTGGGATTCCTAAGCCTTCAGGCATTATGTACCCATCCTCCTTCATTTTGCAAATTATTTCTGTCAACATCACATTTAAAACTAAAAGACAAGTATACAATTCATTGAACATCCCTGTTGGATACCTATCTTTATATATATGTTTTACTTAACCAACCATTTATTAGATTTTTTACTTTATTATATTATTTTTTATCACATATAGAATGTCATGTCCTATTCAAATGCTTTAAAAATATTCCCTGTCATATGTTTAGCTTCTTCTCTTCTATTTATAATGTCATCCACAATCTCTCACTGTCATTAATAACTCTTGACATTGCTTCCTTTTTATACTATATATACTATTCTCTATAACACTTTCCATCTTAATTTCAAATATCTTCTGTATTATCTTCATAAAGATCTTGTGGTCATTATTATTCAGTACTATCAGTCTCCAGCTATTAATTGCCTTTGTTTTCTTTCTTCCAGCTACATAATTCTTTACACATGAAACCTTCATTTAGCCATTTATTTAAAACCTTTAAAAATATTCTCTTTGCCATTCCATTAAATTTTTAATTATTTCGTATCCTATTCCATCTGGTCCTGCAGCCAAATCTGTATTCACTTTCCTAATATTTTTTTCGAACTCATATAGAGAAATCTTTTTTTCATATTCCTTATTTTCTTGCTCTGAAAACTTTTTTACTTCCGATATTATTTTTATTTTCTACTTTTATTCTTTAAACATTTCCTGTATGTACTCTACTATAATAGTCATAATTTGTTCCTGAGTTCTTTCTATTTCTCCTTTTGTGTTTTTTATTTCACTCATTATACTACTATCTTCTTTTACTAATCTACTTAAGTATTCCAATACTTCTTCTAGTTTTCCTTGTAAGAAATATCTTTGCTTGAATAATGACTTCTTAATCTTCTTTTGATTTTTTTTCTATATATGTTTTTCTTTATCAAAATATCTTCTGTCATTACCTTCTATATCTTCTCATGCATCTTTATATACTATCCTCCATTTTCCTTTTTCTACTTTTCTCATATCATACTGCTATGGTAAGAAACATTTTTTATATTTTAGCCTGAAAATCATCCACCATTCACACCAATTTTTATAAAATGCTCACATAGTGATAGGATCTCTTGGTAACTATTACTAAGCTCTTTCCTTCTTCATCCATGTTTTCTCATTTAGCTTTTTTAATTAATTTGCCTATTTTTATATATTGTCTTCCTTTCTCTCTATCCATGTAGCTAGATGATCAGAAAATCTTGTTTCAGTCTTTTTTCTTCTCCTATTATAAAGTAATCTATTTCTATTCTGTAATTACCTCTTCTGTAAGTCCATGAGTTTTTATCCCAAAGAATTAATTTACCACATCTCATAACTTCTGATATTTTTCTTACATAGTTTCATTTCTTTTTACACTTACCTCTTAAATCACAATTAAAATCTCCCTTCACTATATTATACATATTTATTACTACATAGTCTAGACCCTGGTGAAATAAACTTCCCTTATCTTTACAAGTGACATAAGCATATAACGCTATAATTCTATATACTTGTTCTTTCCATCTTATTTCTACAATAGTTAATTTTCCCATTCTTGTTAAAGTTATAGCTAATATTTTCATGAAATTTCTACAACATATGGCTATAACAAAACATCAGTCTTTTCCTAAATTCCAAATGATCTTCCTCTCCTATAACTCTTTAATTTGTTTTCTTTCCTCACTTGTTAAAAATATTGTATCTTCTGTTATAATTACATCTACATCAAATTTATGGCACCAGTCCAAAACTACTATCATCTCACTACGTTCTTAATACTTTTCACATTTACAGAAAACACTCGAAAATTATTACTTTCCCTTTTCTTTAACTTTCTAGAAATTATAATTTTAGTTTCATCCATTTCATTTCATTTTCTTTTATACTTATCCCTTTAAATTTTCTTTTCCTATCTTTTACGCCTTTACCTATAGTCTTTTTTCCCATTTTACTACTTCCCAATGTATATCTCCCTTATCACTTATTTCAGAAACTTCCTCTATTTCAAAATGTTTCTTTCTTTGTCTTTGTTATTTAATTTATCTTCCATGTCTTCTGCTACTGATGCTTCCTCTTCCTTTTCATTTTCTTCCCTTTTTCTTCAGTTACCTTATTATCAGTTTCAACTTCACAATCCATCAATAAATGCCCAATTTTTTTACATTTATAAGATTTCAAGTCACATTTTCTTGCATTATTACCAACATCTTCATGAATATAACATTTCTTTTTACCACAGTTACTTATCAAATGTCCTTCTTTTACACAGAAAAACATGTTTTGGGTTATCCTCAGAATTTTACTACACCCTTATTTCCTTCAACATTTATCATACTTTGAATACGTATAGTTTTGTCCTTTTCTATCTTTTTAACACAGTATTACAATCTCATTTACCAGTCCATAAACCCCTTTTTATCATAAACCTTTACAATGCCTAGCACTTATTTCCATAACTGTTTTACATGTCTTTCCAATGTCTCTATTTCTACTTTTGTTCTAAAATTGCACATGAATCTTCTGTTTTCTCTGTTAAATACTTTTTTACATATAAGTTCCAAGAATTACAGTTCTTCTTCTTTTCAGATTCCCCAAGAAAATGTGCTATTGAATACACAGTTTCAAATAAAATGTCACAGGATGTCTCTTTGTTAATAAGAGTAAATGCTCTTACTCTTGAATGACCATTACATTGTCCCAAACATCCTACCAGTCCAGTTTATATTATCTTCTACCTTTGTTCTTTTCTGTTAATGCCCTTGTGACCACTTTCACTTTTTCAGCATATGATTTCTATTCTGTTCTTTTATCACCTTTCAGAATTGACTCCACTTCTTCTTTTGGAATTTTTTTATAATGCCTTCCCAAGACACCTCTCCTTTATTCTCCATCTCTCGCTGCAACTACATGTCCTTTAATACATCATTTCACAACCATCCAGACTGCTTGGTTGTAATAACACAAGACTCACTTGCCTATTCTTCATTTCCAGTTTCAGCAAACAAAGTTTTGCTGAAAAACAACTTCTGAATCTTCCATAATCTCACTAACACTTTTCACAGCACTGGCGTTCACCTCAGTGTCTTCCACCATCTTCTCCTCATTGTACAGCATTCTCCTAGCCACCACTTTCTACTAATGGAATGTGCTTGTTCCTAACAGAGATGAGAGTGTTCCCCAAATGCCCTGGCCAAATTTACCATAGAAGTATAAATACCATCTTGGGTCTCCCCTAATAAGAGGCTACTAGCCTAATGACACTAACTTGATCAACAAAGGATAAATAAATAAATAAATAAATAAAAAACTTGCACTTCATAAATAAACTCATATTAAGTTCCACTCTTTCTTTAAAATTCTAAACAGATGTAAAAAAACTGAAAATATGGCAGTATTTTTTTGTTTTTTTTCACTAAAACAAAGGCAGACATCTTTAACAGGGATTTCCAGCGGCCTCTGAAGAGAACCACTCGCAACTTAGTTTTGATCACATACACATTCATAAGCCTCTATACTAATACCACTCTTCTATCTCTTTGATCTTTCAGTAAGATTTTTTATCTTGACAAATTCCTGGATTACAACAACTACTTGCAACAAACAACCGTCTCCAGCTGAAAAATTGTAAAATCCAGGCACATCCAAACAAAGCTCTCTTTTATTCTATTAAATGAACCAACGATAGTTGAGCGCTTTCATCCAGATACAACTGGACTTCATCAGAACAACATTACAAAACACCCACCTCCTTTTTATACAAAAAGTTCCCGCCTAAAACATTAATTATACAATTAATTATTCAATTAAGAAAATACAGATTTAAAAACACAGTTCAAAATATATTGTTATACACTTTACATTTGGGTTAAAACAATTCCACAGTAATTAAAATGCTTTAACTATATGCAGTATGCTCTCCTCTTATTAGAATTGATTTCTAAGGGAGTTCCATACATACTATAAACATTTCTTCTGCTAACACAAACATTCGTTCTGATTTTAACTAATGATTAGAAATAATGTCTATAAATATGTCTTCCTTTTCAATTAATATTAATTCTCCCAATGTTATTTATAATTGTTGATTTAATATTACATAATTATATTTATAAATTGTTTCATTACATACACTAAGCACATCTGAAATTTTATTCTATGTGTACCTCCATGGTGTCAAGATATATACAAATTTTAATATTTTTATTTTTATTTTTATTTTTGGCATTACACACAGCATACCCTTGTGACTTAATATTTATATTACTTGTTACCTACTATTTTAACAATGGCTTAGTAGGTATTACTTCATTGAGTCCTGGTGCTACTGCTGCATTAAGTCTAATCTGCCATCTGACTTCTTTGTCACTCACTAGTGCCTTAATATTTCCTCCACGTGGATTTGGTCTCACCAGTTCCAAAATGGCAAACTTAAACCCTGTGCAGCTTTTGTTATTCATAAGGTGCATTGACAAGGCATTATTGGGATCTTTCTTTTTTATACAATACAAATGATCATATATTCTGTTTTTCAGATATCGATCGGTTTTCCCAACATAATAATTCATACATGTGTTGCACAGGGCTAGGTATATAACATGCTGGCTCATACAGTTCCCATTAGTAAATCTAATTCTTGTTTTAACATTGTTATTAAGTATAATTGAATCTTTTTCAAGAATATAACTGCAGTAATTACAGTTGCCACATTTTTTAGTGCCCATCTTCACACTCTTGATATTACTATTGAAAGAATTATAGTTAATTTCTAAAATTCTCTTTATATTATTACCAGTTTTATAAACAAATTTGGGGGTACTAGGAATTTTTTCTTTTATACTAATATCACTTGTTAGGATATTCCAATTTGAATGAATTATGCCCTTGATCTCATTACTACACGCTCCGTATTTCAAAATACAAGCTTTATAGTGTCTCTTGTCACAATTTCTCTTTTTACCATTTGTATGACTTGTTGGTTCAGTTTTGTTTTCCAGTCCTATCCCTAGTAAGGGTGGATATTTCCGACCCCATTCACTAGACACATATGTTATAATGTCTGTTACCATATCCCTTGGGTAACCCTTTTCTATAAATGCTCTACCAATAAAATCTAATTCAGATATCATGCCCTCCTTTGTTGTTGTCATTCTTGCTGCCCTTATACACTGTCCTTTTATAATGCCTCTTTTGGTGTGATAAGAGTGGGCACTTTCACAGTGTAGGTAACTATTACTATATGTGTCCTTCCTATATATTTGTGACTGAAAGGATGTACCATCATTAGAAATATAAGTATCAAGGTAGTTAATCCCCTCTTTGTCCATTTTATATGTAAATCTTAGGTATCTGTGATCAAGGAGTTAGGGATACCCTGAGTAAGAAACCCCACCAGAAGTGGAGAAGTGGCACAACCTCACACTTGAAGAAAGCCCTTCACTGGATTAGCAATAACCCTGACCTAAGAGTAATTAAAGCTGACAAAGGTACAGGGATTGTAATAATGAAATTAAATCTTTACATTCAAAACATGGAAGAGACACTAACCCCATTTTATGAAACCATTACCCCCAGTGAAATGTTTCTCCACTTCAAAAAGACTAACAACACTCTCCTGGAGCTTCTAGAGAAGAGCCACTTCAGCAGCCATAGATGCAAATTCATGCTAGTGGCCAACACCAACACTGGAAAACAATTCAGAATTCTGAAGACCCACAAAAATGAATAAAATCCCCCTGAGACACATTGTGTCCTAAAAAAGAAAAAAAAAAAAAAAAAACAGAATATATATCAAAGTTCATGGATTTTATCCCCAACTTAGTAGTGCAGAAACACAGAATTTTACTTCAGAGACTCATGGGAATTTCTCAACAAGCTCCACAATCAAGTATCAAAAGTGGATACCACACTGTTTACCTTGGATATTGTAGCCCTGTACACCAGTATCCTGCATGAGCAATGGATCAACCTAGTTGAGAAATACCTCTCCAAACACACCTAAAATGAGTGAAAAGAGGACATATGCTACCTGTATATTCCTCAGGCTAGTGTTAAACAACAATTTTTTTAGTGCTAACAACAAATTTTAACACTAAACACAAGGTGCAGCAATGGGGGCCAAAATGATACCCACCTACACCAATCTAGTCCTCAGTACATGGGAATCAGAAGTCTTAACCAAATTACAGGGTTTTCAACAAGTCTGTTTATATAAACATCATAAAGATGACATCATTTTTCTGGCAAGACACCAAATGCGAACTTGACCAATTTCTCCTTAGACTGAATAACAGCATTAGCTTTCTTGAATTTCAATCTCCGGTAAAGGAGATCAAGTCCACTTCCTGGACATTACCCTCCCACTTGATCATGACCAGAGATCATTTGGCTCCACCATCCAGCGGAAATCCCTTACAAAAACAACTACCTGGATTCCCACAGCCAACAACCCAATTTCATGAAAAAGAATATAGTTAAGGAGGAATTTTAAGAATCAGCAGGATAGTAAGTGACGATATAGCTTGCCAAGAAGAAAGGGCTTTCCTAAAAAAGCTCTTCTTGGACAAACACTACCCTGAGTCACTTCTAGACTTGTGCCTGTAAGAAGTAACCAAAGACTGACCCACTAGACTCCAACCTATCCTAAAGCACAGTTACACTAGTAATCCAGCATTCAAGGACGGGGACACCCCTAGATTTCCACTACCAGTATTGCTAAATGCTTCCAGCATAAAAAAACATTATTTCAAAGAACTGGGACATCCTGCAAACCAACCAAGAGGTTAGCAAAGCCCTAAGACCCAGACCAGCCTTCTGCTACAAAAAAACTAAATCCTTCAAAAGGCTCTTTGAGGTAGACCATAAAACCCAAAGTAAAACCACCAGCAACCCCCCAGGTATGCACAAGTGTGGTCACTGCAACTGCTGTGAGCACATATAAACAGGCCACCTTTTCACCCTTAAAGCCCAGGAATTTGAAATATGCACAAAAGTGCACATTGACTGCACCTCAGCAAATGCAGTTATCTAGCAACTTGCTCACAATGCAAAGCATTCTATGTAGGAAAAAACACCTGAAAACTTAGCGATAGAATCAAAGAGCACAGAAAAGCAGTCAAGAACTTAGACCAAATTAATGCATTAGCCAGGCACCATTTGAAGTTCCCTAGTTTTTTCTGACTACAAGTTCTTGGTACTCGAACAACTAGCAACCATCATCAGTAACATTAACTCCTTATTGTAAGTAAAAGAACTAAGGTGGCAAATCCTTTTAAAAGCAGGCATCTTCTCTGGATTAAACAGAA
Source organism: Protopterus annectens (assembly GCF_019279795.1). NCBI lineage: Eukaryota > Metazoa > Chordata > Ceratodontiformes > Protopteridae > Protopterus > Protopterus annectens. The sequence goes on from NC_056725.1 coordinate 561,917,929, forward strand.
GCCTAAACATTGTGTGTGTTCAATTGGAACAGGTAAAGCACAGCACCATGACTTGTCACCTTTCTCCCGTTTCCTCTTCGGGTTTCCAATCCCCACTCACCCACTGAGCTAAACCACAAGCACCACCACTGATGTAATCAGAAGCCCCTTTGGTATTGGACCGGGCTTCTGAAAGTTTACTGGCCCACACCATTGTACAACTTGGTTGCCATTGGTAAAAAGTTAAGCCAAATCATGCATATTCACTGGTGTTTTGTCCAACCAAGGATGAGTGCCTATTGGCCAAGGAGCTTTTATGAGTGCTGCTCACCCATTGGTCCCTAGCGCACCTTTGATGTAATCCAATGCTACTTCTTTACTGGTCTATAACCATGTTAATATTGCATTTCCTTTGGTTGCCCATTGGTCTTTACCATACCAGCAAAGTAATCCAAAGCTGCTTCTTTATTGGTGTATAACCATTGCATAATTGCTGTTCCATTGATCTAAATATCACCAAGCTAAGTGCATTCATTTGTAAATGTTTTCAGTTCCGAACCAAAAAACTGTATAAATAAAGCATTGCCTAATATTGACCTAATATTTCTGATGAAGTTCAACAATAAACACAGTGAATGAAAGAGCTTAAAGGATACCTTGGTCTTTGTGTTTTTCTTATCTTATTCCTCCTAAAAGGTCTTAGTTTATTCAAATACCATTACTCTCCTTTTGATAGTACTTGCTGTTAAACCCCAGTAATAACAAATATATTGCTTTTTAGAGATGACTATTAGCACAGAACAGAAAAACTAATAAACAAAAATATTTTTCAGTTTCAGATATAATAGGCTTTTGAAGGAGCAGTTTCAATGTCATGCAGCTTTCTGTTGCTAGTTATTGCATTCTAGATCACATTAGCCTTCCAACAGCCTACTATAAGGTACAAATGGACATCTGGATGGGAAAGATGCCATATATGGCTACAGTGAGGGTAATGTTTTTAACAACTTTTGTGTAGTTATCAATACAGTACAAGGGGTAAATGAACTGCAGTATATCCTTAATAATTAAATAAAAATCAAACAATAATAAGTGAAGACTGGCAATTAGTGTAGAGGTTTAAGACTATGCTCTGTTAAGGGGCTGCTTAAATATGTGTTTATTTGATGCATCAGAATATATCCTAATACTAATAAGGCTGCATTCCGCTGATTTTGCATTATGTATGGCTATGGCATCAACATGAGGTAAACAGGTAAATCAAAGAAGGGGACTGCACCTGTAGGTATTTTTAATTTAACAATACAAAGCAAAAACAGTGGCAGTGCCATGCTTTGCAGACAAATATATAAACTGCTTCCAGTTTAGTTTTTATAAAAAAGACACTCTTTCCCTTCTTACTATAATTTAAATATCATACACTGAAGCAGCATAGATTCCTTCTTTCAATCACTGTTATTTCTTTATTGATGTAGAGGATTTTTCAAGGTTAAGCCTATAGATAGCAAGTTATCCGTTAACAAGATAAAATACATTTTTTACCAAAACAGTACTCGCTTATTATCTCTACCAACAACAACTAAACAATACAAAAATAATGGGGGTCATCGGAGATGACCTAGAAATTTGATCACTATGTATCACAGATGGTAAAAAAAAAATCATCAAATACTAGGCACATTTTACAGAGTAAAAATCTACCTTACTGACATATCCCAAAGATGTATAACCTCAGAGTTTTTGTACCTGTTCACCCACTGCTTTTCTTGGCATTTTTAAATAAGTATGTGTGTGATATCTATTGCTTATTTTAATCTAAAAACAAGGCTAATTTATATAATTTGACTAAAGAATATTATCATGCCTTGAATTCATTAAAATGTAACTTAAATATCGCTATATGTCCAGCTGATTGATAAAGGAGGAACAATTGTTATGAATAGCAGTCATTATAATAATAGTTTTAAATGAAATGTTGAATGATGCTTCTACATATGATATACTTTTGAATGAGGATATAAGTTTGATTATTAGAAAGTTTAATTAATTATTTATGATTTATATTTGAATCCCTATATCACTGCTGATTTATTTAATTATTTTCTGTAACAGAACCTTTATTACCAATTATCTATGGCTTGTCCACAATACATAAAGATTTACTCGATCAACCTATGCACCCTACAGTATCAGGGCAAGGTTGGATGACATAACCTATCTATTTATTTGGAGAAGGCTATTAAACTATCCTTGGATGATACTCAGCATACTGTAAAATACACAGGTGATTTTATGAAGAAACCTAGTAGCTGGTATAAGTCCTTTATTTTTGTTATGATGGATGTTAAATCCTTGTTTATACCCATTCCAAATGAGGAAGGTGTTTATTCTATTAGGAATATTTTAAATGTTAATAGAACTAATACTACAAATTTTATAAATATATTTCATTAGAATTGGTATTAGAGAATAATGTATTTTGCTGTGATGATAAGGTATTTTTACAAAATACGGCATAGCCATGGATACTCCTGTGGCAAGTATTTATGCCAATTTGGCTATGTTAGACTGGGAACAGAACCATGTGTTTATGGAAAAAGAGTTTACTGATTGTATTACATTTTGTGAATGACATTTTTTATGTTATGGGGTCAGAGAAGGATGATCACCAGTGATTTATTTCACACCTTAATACTAGCACCAATTTGTTGAAGTTTTAATTTAACTTTTCTTATGATACTATTGATTTTTTTTAGATAAAACTGTTTGTAAAGATGTGAAAGGATGCTTAGCTACAAATTTATACAAGAAAAATATTAAAAGGAATACATATTTGCAGCACAAGACTATGCATCCATGATTCATATCTAAAAACATACCGAAGGGTCAGTTTTGTTGATTGTCGATGTTAACATCAGATGACATTATATTTAATATAGATTCAGATATAATTTCCAAAATTTTTTGAAACAAAGTATTGGGAGAGGTTAAAAAACAATATAAAGTAACATGTGTCAAGTCAATGTTTTACTTCTGAAGGTAGAATACAGTAATGGATAGAACAAATATTCTGTAACCTATGACTTTTACCAGCAATTGCCAGTCTATTGTAAACATTATTAGAGAAAATTGGTCTATTTTAGTAACCTCCCCGATACTGTAAAAACTGTAGGTATGACCCCAGGATAGTGTTTAGGAATAACATGAATTTGAAAGGACAATTATTCTGTAAAAGACTGAATACAGTAGCTAATGCCATTGAGCAATGTTAGTTTAAATGTATGTAAGGTTACCTTTCCGTATTTGAAGTGCAATTACAGCCAATATATAGAAGTGGCTCCATTCTTTATATCCTATTACTAAGTACAGATTTGAGTTCTTTCATCATGTGGATTGTGAAAGCATGAATTTGGTATATATATTGCTAGGTGCACCAGATGCACATCCTTCTATGTAGGGAAAACAAATAGAATGTTATGTGCCAAGATAGCTCAACATAATTATGACATTAGAAAATTGAATTCTATGAATGCCCTAGATAAATATGTTTCATTGATGGGTATAACATACACTTTCAAGTTTTCAGTTTTATAAATAATTGTAAGTGGCACTAGGAAGGGTGATACAGTTAACAGATCTGAGGTTTGTGAATATGAATGGATTACTAGGTTTAATGCACTTAATGCTCCTGGCTTGAATGAGTATTGCCCTGGTGTTTTTGTTCTAGGTGAGGTGAAAGGAATAAATTATCTAGGCTGCACATTTCATATGTTTTTTTCATTGGTTAATTGACTCTTGAGTGATACTTCAATGCACAGTGGATTTCTGGTCATTTGTCTTTTGCTGAAAAGATTTCAAACCTGCATAAACTAAAACATTCCTGGTGATTACTTACTAGTGTTTCCCACCCACCTTCTCTTTTGTTGGTGTGCTTTTTAAACCTGGTGCTTTTAAGCTGCACACCCCTACTTTAAATTGAGCTTAATAAGTTCCTCCATTTCTACATTGCTGTTGATATACTGAATTATTTATTTGCCTTTCCTTGTGCTTGCATTGATAAAGTGTGTTTTGCCTTTCATTGTCTGTTCTACTGATTTACTTGATCTGAGTTAATTATCTAGCTAGTTGTTGGATAAAGTAGTGTATTTTACACTATAGCAACACTTGTTTTTACATCAACAGGTTAGTGGATTTTCCATCTAGCACACTGGGAGGTAGTCTGGTCTGTTTAGGTTGGGGAAACACTTGAGACTTCTACATGTAGTTTTATTGGCTGGAGGGCTTATTAATCAGCTTCTTTTTAGTGACTATACATTCTGTACAACTGAATGGCTATTGGCTCATTTATACAAAGTACGTTTACTGAATAATCACACTTTTATAAGCTGTTTAAAGTGCACTGCTGTATCCATATCTTTAAGTTTGTTTGCAGTAACATTTCATATCTTTTAAGTTTGTTTGTGGTAGCATTTCACTCCAGACACTGCTTTACTGTGCTTTTACATTAGGAGGACTGGGATTATTCATCTAGTGACAGGAGGTGTTTACCTGGTCTATCTGATCTGGCAAGCACACAAAAGGTCTCTAAGTATTTTTTTATGTTCTGTTATATACTGTGACTGTACTGTTTTAAGTACTTAATTGCACTGTATTACATTGCAGCTGTTAGTTGTAGGGCTGTTGTGGCTAGTTTCTGTGGTCTTGTTACACTTGTGCTCCAACCCTGCTATTCTACATTAAGAAGGTGTTTTTCTGCACCCCTGTGGCAGAAGTGTGCTGGTCTAACCTGTCTGACTTGGGGATTGCTGGAGAAAAGCTTATTCTGTGCTTTTTTTGATTGGATGTTAGCTTAAAACATGTTACTCTTTGTTCATATTTAAGCCTCTTGTTTGCATGGGCTTTGGCATAGATTCTCAGAGCCACTTGTCATTTGGTGATTTTGCTACTGATTGCTTAGATTCTGCTTTCACCTGGAGCAAAACACTACTGAAAAGACAAAGAATAAGTATTTTTTTTCACTTTGCTTACATACTGTGACTGTACTTTAGCAGTTTCTTAAGGTAGTTTAGTTGCTATTTTTGCACTTTATAACAAAAAAAAAAAAAAAGAAAAGAAAAAAATCTGTGCTGTCTACTGCTGCTTTTAATTGTGCTGTATTACATTGTATCTGTTAGTTTGTTAGTTGTAGGGCTGTTACAGTAAGAGCCTGCTATCAAGGATGGGCTGTTTTCCATAATCTCTCTGGCCAGCCTGATAGACATGGGCATCCTGAGGCAATGTAGCAATTATCTCATGTATACTGACAACCACTTACTCCTGAAACAAATACTTTATGTGAGAGATGTAGTTACACTATGAAATTGGAGGCAAGACTCTTACATAAGGACACACTGAATGTCAAACAGGTTGTCAGCATAAACATACTTCCCACACTAAATAAGGACATGACACATAAACCCATGCATGACTAGGTACTCAATAATAACTTACCAAAAGATCAGAGGCCTCCCATAAGGAAACCGTTTACAGACATAATGCAAAAACAATCACAGCACATAATAACACATACACCAGTGTCTCAAAAAATAAGCCCATAAGGCATAACACCACAAAACTTAATGTATTGGTCATAGGTGACTGCATTGTGAGACCCATGGATGTTCCCCTCATCAGGCTGGATAAGGAGCAGGTTATGGTTATCTGCCTGTCAGGTGTCAGGATCTGTCAAGTCACTCAAGCATTCAAGTCACTCAAACAAGTATTCCATGTGTGGTAAATGACTTCAGATGTGCCTCATTGGGCTATATGAAAGAGACATGACTGAGCTTTCAGATTATGTGTCACAGGATGGTATAAGCCTAGCCTTAAGCAGCATTCTACATTCTCCAAGGATGATGTCACAATACAAACAAAAAATGATTGACTTTAACAATTGGCTTAGCTTCTGGTGTCAGTCCAAGAGGATCCAATATCTGTCAGCCTGGGAAGGCATGGTGGACAGGCCATACTGCTTTGCCAAAGATGGTCTGCACTTGTCTCCTCTAACCTTCCAGTTACTGGTTACTGGAAAAGGTATTAGCCACACCTATTGTGCCTTTTTTAGGCAGTGTCAAAATAACTAACCTCCCAACATAACAAAATCCTGTCTAGATAAGCTCAAAGTACTGCTGCTCAATGCTATGAGTCTAAACAAGAAACTACACTCCCTGGAAGCACTACTCACTTTGGAAGATGCTGACATCTGTGCAATCACTGATACATTGTTCAAAGACACAGAAAGTATCCCGGGCATGCAGCATTCAGACCACAAACTGAGCATGAAAGAGCCAAAGGAGGAGTGAGTCCATCTTCATTAAGGTTAAGTACATCTCTAGACTGGTCAAACAGTATGACTCTCTTGAATTACTCCATGTACAATTAACTATACGCAAAGCCCCCTGCCACATCAAAGATAGCTACAGGTCCTCCACCATGAAACTGAAAACTCATACCACATACCTAGACTTACTGGAATAACTTGTCATACAGCCCAACACCTTACTCATGGGTGATTTTAATTATCCTACCATCGACTGGGAAACATACATGACCACAAACATGCTGGCCCACAAGCTCCTTGACTTTGTCAATGCAAATGCTTTGGAACAGCTTGTCAGCACACCCAAAAGAGGTTCAAATGTCCTGGACATGGTGCTCACTAACATGGGAGAGCATTTCATCCTCCACTGTGTGATGTCCCCCCTGGTAAGATCGGACCATAAATCAGTCTTGCTCGATGTAATTATAAGGCCAGATACCGCATAAAGCTCAAAAACACTTAAGAATTTTTCAAAGACAAATTAATTCCTATTAAGTGGTGGTATAAGAAGTTTCAAAGCCCCCTCAAATGGAGATAACTTGGACTACTATGCAGAGGTATATACCAATGCCCTGTATAACCACTTAAGCAGTTGTATAGAATCGGATATACCTGAGTGGATTAAAAACAGGTCTTGCCAAAAAAACAAACCACCCTGGTGGACCCCTAGTGTAAGCAGGCTATACAACAACAGAACAAAACTAACATCCAAGAACAAGAGAGAACTGGCTCAGCAGAGGAAGAAATCCCCCTCTAGCTTAAACAAACAAATTAGAGATCTTATCAAGTCCTCCAAAGCTAATTATGAAACAAAATAGCTTCCCTAGCTAAGGATAATCACAAGGCATTCTTTTACTAAATCTAAAATCTAAAAGGGATTACCCAGCTATGTGCTAAACTGGTTGAGGATGGCACCACCCATACTCAACCAGAGGTAACAGCCAACTTGCTATCTGACAGATTTGGAGCAAACTTCACCACCCTGTCCCCTCCAGTCATCCTCAAAGTATACCTGCCACCATTCCTCAGCCTATTATCTCAAGACAGCAGGTCATCTTGGCACTCTGTAAGGCCAGAAACATGGAATCAGTGGGACCAGACAACATCCCAGGTTGCCTTTTAAGCAACTTAATGCATGACTTAGCAGACCCACTTGGAAGCTGGTTTAACCACAGCCTGTGATCTGGCTATTTTCCGATGGAATCGAGGACAGCAACAATAATCTCTCTGCATAGAGGGGAACCATCAACTCACCTAGGAATTACAGGCCCACAAGCTTGACTAGCTTCATCTAGAAGGCTGTGGAAAGAATCACTATGGACCTTATTAACATGGACATAGGTAACCTCTTAACTCTGGACCCAACCCAGTCCTGATTTGTTAAAGGTAGATCATGCCTGTTAAACATGGTTGACTTCTTCAAGAAAGTCACCAAGGCCCTAGATTAGGGAAAGACAGTGCATACCACCTATCTTGACCTAGCCACAACAATTTGACACAATCCCCCACTCAGGCATTATAGAAAAACTCTCTCAATTGGGAATTAACCCCTACATCATCAGATGGGTAGCCAACTGGCTCACCAACATGATACATACTGTCAAAGTGGGTGACTTCACCTCTAGCAGTGGCATGCCACAGAGTTCTGTGCTGGACCCCTTACTGTTCAGAAGTTATTTCTCAGAAGTCCAGGCAAACTTGGAAGGCATGTGGCTGACCAAGGTTGCTGATGATTGCAAATTGGGAGCAATCATTGAGTCCTCTAACGATGTCAACATACTGCAGACAGGGTTAACGCAGACAAATGATTGGTGCCAAAGCCATAGATTAAGGCTAAATGCAAACAAAAATGCATTATTATTCCTTTTGGGAAAGCTGACATCCCTGCCAATTACATTATAGACAGTACCCTCCTAAGTGTAGACTCAGTGGTACGTGATCTATGTACTCAGGTTGACAGCAACCTAAACTTTCACCACCACATATCCGCAGCAGTAAGGAAATCCTTCTATGTGGCACATCTTATAAGTAAAGACATCACCATCTAGATCTAAGAAAGTTATAATTCCATTATAGTTGGCCATCATCAGACCAATATTTGAGTACAATGCTCCTTTTTGCATATACCTCACCAGACACCTGCAAGAACTGGAATGACCACTGAGGTTTCTCACCAAGAAATTACAGGGTAAATAAAACAAGTATTACACAGAAAGACTAAAAGCCCTGTCACTGTAGTCTGTCTCTTACAGGTTGCTTAGTGGTGACCTGTGTCTGGCTTACAGGGCTGTCACTGACCCAGCCCTGATGGAAATGCTACATACTTGTAAATCAAACTGGACAAGGGTCACTCACTCCAGGGATCTTAACCTAGCCTCTGACATGAACAGGTCATGCTGGAGAGAAAGATACATCTCCCATAGACTGCCACTTCTCTGGAACATGCTTTCAGTTGACATGAAACAGACCACCTCCATGACTCTCTTCAAACGCAACCTAGATCAATGGATAGGTGATTGTAAATTCACTTCTGGGGTGGTGCCCATGTCCCTCCTGGATAGAGGAAGTCAGTATTAACTACTATAGACCCTTACTCTGCGAACTTTGCTTACCTAACCACTGACAATTGGGGCAACCTAGAATAAATATGGCTAGGTTTGTAAGGGCTCTAGTGCCATTAGCCTAGTAACCATCTACAGAACGATGAAGTCTCTAGTGGATGAAAGCGCTCAACTGTTCAAACTATTGGATTCAACCTTTTGTAACTGTTCTAACTTTTGGATTAAATCTTTTGTATTTTCGAACCTATTGGTGTCGTGCTGGTGCTTACTATTTCGCTTCTGAGGCAGGAGGCTGTTAAGTATCTCAACATAACGGACAATGGCCATAACAAGCTGTAAGATAGTTTGGTGTTTACTTATTGTGTGTGTGCGTGTGTGCATGTGTGTGTGTGTGTGTGTGTGTGTGTGTGTGTGTGTGTGTGTGTGTGTGTGTGTGTGTGCGTGTGACAATACTCACTTTTATTTTTAGGCAATTACTGTGACTCATTCACAGTTATAGGTATAATACTATAGAAAGGGTAATGTCATTCTGGGAAAGTATTTATACAAAAATGAGATGAAACTAGTTCCTTTTACAATTTAAGAAACCCAGCAAAGATGCAATTCATATGACATCTTTGAACTTTTTTTATTGTTATAGTTTTACAGTACTCTTAATGCTGCTTTGTTTACCTATGTGATAAATATGTTCTCTAATCTTCTCCTTAAGCATGTAGCCTTGGCCAGACATGTTATGAATACTAATAGTCAACTTAAATTTAAGTTTATGGCCATTGCTAAGAGTTTTGTGAGTTTGAGGGGGGATACATGTAATAAAACAGAGGAACTGGAAGCTAGATGGATAGTTTTATTCAGAGCTGATATGGGACATGGTCTCAATGAACAAATACCACTGAGACCAAAATTAAAGGCCAGACCTCTACATAGGTAAAGTAGCTGTTTTGAAGAATATGTATTTTAATAATGTGTGTTTATACTGAATCAAGTATATATAAAAATATATACATTTTAGGATTTTCTTTGAACTTTTAGTTATTTTGTGGTTACTATACAGCTTTAATATTTTATAGTAATGGAATGTATATAGTCGTGATGAATTGTTGTCATGTGATGCATTCAGCAATGTTTAAATGTATGACTGGTTTCAGTTTGTTTTTATGCACCTGAAGAAGCAGATGTGAAAGTGCTTATGCCTGATTAAAGTTTTATAACCTGGAGCCTATCCTGTGTCCTCCTGTTGTTTCTGGATACTTTGCTGTAGTTTTGCTGTGGACACAAGGACCTGCAAACAAATTTTTTTTATTGTTCTTGCTGTTTTTTATTATTCTTTGTATCACTCGAAGTTGCATGGACATGGCTTACAATGATGAGTTAATTGAATTGGACTACACCCTTTCTTCAGAGCATACTGCTTTGAAGGCTAAGGTAGACACTTTTGAGAACAATTTTACTAAGAAAATGAATCCGCTGTTATTTGCTGTTCCTGAGGATGTAAGAGGTAAAGACCATACTGTGGATGTTATTTTGTTCAAGAGTCATTTACTTCATTTAGAAAAGGAATTATTTAAATTTAAACATAATCAGTATCAATCTTTTCATCTTGAAATTTGAGCAAAAGAAAGCATTATACCACGTGGGCTATGTATTTTAAAATGTCTTCACATGTACCTAATGATTCCATGTTTCTGAATGAATGGCAGAAACCCAAAAGCACCTTATATAATGAACTACTGAATCAATTTGGTGCTGCTATGGTAGATAGACACATGCCTGAGGTATTTGATTCAGTAGCTGCTTATGAAAGGAAACTCTTAAAAACAAAATTAAGCAAACTGGAGAGAGACAGGACTGATTTTCACCTTGGCCATGTTTTAACTTGGCCGAGAACACAAGAGACTGTGAATAATACAGCACAATGCAGGGAAACTGGTGTTCTGCTTAATTCCACCTATTTGCCTTCAGCAGCTAATCAAGATGTCATTTCTCGAGTGAACACAATGTCAACGAATGATGTCGCATACACACAAGACACTGCAGTGAAGGAACTAGGGGCTAGGAGAAAGACAGTGCAAGTTGTAGCACAAATTCATAATGCAGCTGAAAAAACAACAGGTTTCAACCTTATCGAGAAGCAAGGCATGACCCACTCTGCCAAGAGTGATTTTTTAGAGAACAAAGGGGTGCAGCCTTTGAATTTCCCACTACCTATAAGAGAATAGAAGCTACCTGCTTTAAAACAGCAGAACAGAGGTCGCAGCAGGAGCAGGAACAAGAAGAAATACGATGGGTTGAACGAGAGCCCATATAACATAAAGAATGCATTTTTTAACCAAAGAAAGACTTAGTGTGGAATTTATCCAGTCATGTCCTGTCTGAGTTTAATTTCTTACAAAAAGGACTGTCTTTTATACTCACTGGTAGCTCTGTCATATTTGATATAAAGATGTTTACACATAATTTGATGTTAAAAATGCAGTTTAATGGTACAGAGACAACACAAATGCAAGGTAGTAATGTTTGTAAAAAAACTAGTATATTTATGCCTGCAGTTAACCCATTAGTCAATGCTTTTGAAAAAAATGTGCATAGAGGATGTACACAAATTGAATGATTATAATAGGCAGAAACATTATAAGGGGCAAAAGTCTTATAACTTAACAAAATTAGAGCATGAAGCTTTACTAGGTTTACAGAAGAATGACAATGGTAATTAGGCCTGCCGACAAGGGAGGGCCTATAGTTATTATGGATAAAAGTAAATATGATTCCATTATGTTACACATGCTGAAGGAAGATATTTTTTATGAGAAATTGCCTTCTGCCAGGATTAAGTTATTCATAGAAAAAGTGCATAAGCAATTAAAAGATATGTTTTCGAATGGCATGATAGACAATAGTCTATTAGATTATTTTATGGTTACCTCACCCAGTACACCTATTACTCAAGGTTTGCCTAAACTACACAAGAGCACTATTGACCCACCCATGAGGCCTACAGTATCTGGTAGAAACTGGTGCACTGAACTGGCATCCATTTTTATTGAAAAGAATTTGAGACCACTTTTAAATAATAGAGAGCACGTGTTAAGAGATACAGAACAGTTTTTGAGAGAGCTTCACATTTTCAACAATAACAGCCCTACTAAAGGTTTTCTTATGGCAACACTTGATGTGGTCTTTCTTTTTACAGTCATACCTAATATGATTGGGTTGGAAAGTTTAACTAGGTTTATGGAAATGTATTCTGATTTCTCTGAAAGTAAAATTATATTAATTAGGAATTTACTGAGCATTGTCTTAGAAAATAATGTTTTTCTGTTTGGTGATGACCTATACTGGCAGTGTAATGGTGTAGCTATGGGCACATCTTGTGCCAATAGCTAAGCCAACACCCTCATGGTTGTATGGGAACATGAGTATTTATTGAGTGGCCCATATCAAAACAATGTTTTGCTTTTTCGTAGATTTGTAGATTTTTTTTTTATTATATGGGCTGGTGCAGAAGAGGAGTTCTCGGAATTTCTTATGTACTTGAAAGCAACCACTGCTTTTTTAAGGTTTACATCTGTTGTTTCATATGAGAGAATAAACTTTTTGGGTGTTCAAGTAAGTATTGAAAAAGGGAGCATATATACATGCTTGTACAGGAAGGAATGTCATGTTAACCATCTTTTAAATAGAGAAAGTAGGCACCCTACCTATGTGCTTGACAGTGTCATTAGGAATCAGGTTTTCAGAGCATGAATTTTGGCATCCAGATCAGGACAGCTTATATAAATTTAAAGTACAAGCTACATGTGATACACAGTGCACAGTGTATCATGCCCACTGCGTAATATGGAAGACATTTTATGTTGGCAAAGCAGACCGCACACTTAAGGAGAGGATTAGAGAACACATTTATCACATAGGTAAACAAAGTAGAAGTAATGCCTTGGCCAAACATGTTATAAATACTAATAGTCAACATAAATTTAAGTTTATGGCCACTGCTAGGAGTTCTGTGAGTTTGGGGGGGGGGGGTGATGCATGTAATAAAAAAAGAGGAACTGGAAGCTTGATGGATGGTTTTATTCAGAGCTGATATGGGACATGGTCTCAATGAAGAAACACCACTGACACCATAGTTAAAGGCCAGACCTCTATGTAGGTAAAGTAGCTGTTTTTAAGAATATGTATTTTAGTAATGCGTGTTTATACTGCACTAAGTATATAAAAAAAAAAATATATATATATATATATATATATATATATATATATATATACATTTTAGGATATTTTATAGTAATGGAATGTATATAGTCATGCGATGAATTGTTGTCATGTGATGCATTCAGCAATGTTTAAAAGTATGACTGGTTTCAGTTTGTTTTTATGCACCTGAAGAAGCAGATGTGAAAGCGCTTGTATCTGATTAAAGTTTTATAACCTGGAGCCTATCCTGTGCCCTCCTGTTATTTTTTGATATTTTGCTGTAGCTTTGCTGTGGACACAAGACCTGCAAATGAGTGTTTTTTAATGTTCTTACAAATATTTTAATGTGTTTAAAAGTTACTACAAAAATTTTACACTGCTTCAAAGATATAATAATATAATGAAGTATGCCACTAGTATGTCTATACAACTGTTTAAATGTGCCAAACTGCCAAGCTGTATTTTAGTTGGTTTCCACTGGGTATGAGTATATGACTTCTGATGTAAATACAATAATGTAGCAAAAAAAATTAAATCATATACATTTCTCTGACAATAAAAGCTTTTGTGACTGCAGACTTGTCATAAGCAAAGGTCAGTGTGCTGGGAAGGACAGTGGGCTACAGTCACATTCAACACCAAGCTGCACTGAAATCCATATGTACTAAATGTCAGTCTATGTTGTACTTTATATGCATATCTTACCTTTATGCCTGTGAAACTTTAAACAGAAACTCAGAAAGTAGTACTGACATTTTACCTTTTAAACATATTTACTAAATGTAGTGTTTCACAATTATTTCACTGGGGTTAGTATATATGGCTGTATAACTACTGTTTAGTGTAGTAGAGTATTTTTATTGTATTTTTTAATCAAGTGTAAAACATCAAGTACATTTTTCAATGCAAAGTGCAACATTTACTGCTATAGACAAATGCTATTTATTCCATTTGAGTGTTGTATTATGATTTCCTGCAAGGTGAGTACTGATGTGTCAAATGAGAACTGACATATACCATTGTTACATAGGTACTAAATGCAGAGATTCAAAGTCATTTACCCATCATAGTCTGACATGTTACATTGTACTCAGCCTCTATTGTGTAGGTAAGTGACATCTTCTCAGTGATGGGAATGCTGATCACATCTAGAACATATTTTTCCTGAGATGGTATACTATCAGGGGTTAAAATCAAATAAACTCTACAGATGGGGAAATACAGTGTAGTCATATTCTCCAGTGACTTACAAAGAGAACCCTAAGGGAAGAACACACTCATAGGTGCACCTGGCACTTATGCATCCATCCCATGATAATTCAATGTTTAATGTTTGGTGGGAATCAAACTTAGATCATCCACAGAGACATTAAATGGGTTTGCCAGCTGTTAATAAGGTCTAAAAATCCAATTGTCAAAGCAAAGGTCAATAAGTTTTTTAACTATATTGAGACTAGAGGCCTTACTGATCTCTAAAAGAGGCTCATTATCCAGATCTGTGATGTAAATAGCTTCCCCCAAAGATGAGTGCCACAATGACTTACTGCAATAAAAAATACTTCTAACTGACTGTGCTGAATGAATTCAAGACCCAAAGTGGCTGATAATACAGCATTATTCAAACATTTAAATGCAAGAATCAGGTCCCCTCTACCCAATCAGTAATGCCATCCAAGTCTATTTCAATAACTTTAATTCTTTATACCATCAATCTATTTTGTAAAATACTTCTGAATTCTTTCCATCTGGATATTTAGATATAGTTGTAAGCAAAGGCAGCACCACAATGTATGATATGCAATCTTACTACAGCCTTGTAAAAGGGGTATTACAACACTTCCATCAAGACTAGAGATATTATGTAGAATATCTCTAATATTAGAATAGCACTTTTTATAATAGATATTGAATTGTCATCATACTTCAGTGTGTAGTAAAACAACAGACATATGTCCTTGATTTTATCCTCACTACTTACAAAAAGTTTTATCCAAGACATGCATAAAACAAGGATTAATCACTATAAATTGTCCTAATCATTAATAGAGTTAATCATTTCCCCAGTTATGGTACCATCTGCAAACTTGTTGACTAAAGTCTTATTTAGAGATGGGAAGTCAGATGCAAACAGATTAAACAACAAGGGACCAAGAACCAAACTCTGAGGCTGCAACCTTCCTTTCTTTAGAAATATTATCTTTAATTTTTACCATAAGTGTTCTTTTGGTCAAACAGTTAACAACCCACTTTATTATATATTGGTTGATTCCAAGTTTAAGTAAGGTTATGCTAATTTCTACATGTGGAACAGAGTCAAAGGCTTTGGACAAATCCAAGTAGATAACATCAAAAGATAAACCCATACCAACTGATTCCCGTATATTATGGAAAAACTCAACAGGTTAGTCAGACAAGAGCTCCTTGGGATAAACCTATGCTGAAGAATAGCCAGGGTTGAAAACAGCTCTTGTTTTATCAAGGAGCAAAAAATTATTTCAAAATATTTGCTGATAATACATGAAAGACTAGTAGTGCAATGACTATCTAATGTATACATTTACCACCTTTGAAAAGAATTACATACCCCCTTGTAAACCAGACTGATATAACCAGCATAAATAAGGTAATAGTGTTTTATAAATTTTAGACTTAGACAAAAAAATAACTTCATAACCCATCAGGGTCAATGGGTGAGCATGGTTTAATTGAATTTAGTGCATAAACCACTAGATCCTGATTGACCTATTGAGCAGGTATAACTGTGGTTATTGAAATCAAAACTGAAGAAAGTGGAGCTGTTATTTGACAAGGAAGAAAACATATCTGTAAATTTCTGTGCCACTGAAATGCACCTGTTAATATTATACCGTCCTTGATAATACTAATATTATACTGAGAATCTACCCTACAATCTTAAAGAGAGCCTTTTTTGTTATCAATGGTGCAAAATTCTAACTTACAGTAAATTAATATTCCTTCTTGTAGCTATTCATAATTGTCTACTATTTTGTTCTGTTTATATAAACTTCTGCCAATTTTCTCCCTAGCCTATTGAGTTTACCATTCCAGAGTTTATGCTTCATTAAGCAATTGGTGTTATTAGTCCTTGGAATAAAACAATCAGAGAAAAATGTATTCATATAATTGTCCCTGTAAGCTTCATTATTTTTAGCTTTCATAGCTACCTTCCAATTTAAAATTTCTAGTTCATTATTAATAGTTGACTAGACCTCTTAATAATATGCCAGTGTTGGAGAATTATGCTTTAAACCAAACACTTATTCTTTTTTCAACTTCTAAGTAAACACATACATGATCAAGACCTATAAGTCCATATTCAGCCTTGCAGCAACTGGTAAATAAATCATTCTTGATCCAAACAACACCAAGGACTTTGCCTTCCCTTGTTGGCTCCTTGACAAACTGGAATATCCAAGCTCAAAACTGGATCTAAACAAATTGGAAATAAAATCATTGCCAAGGTAGGAAATATCACAGGCCATAGAGTTTAAATCACCCACAATCATATCATGTCCCTGGAAAAAACACGTCTCCAGAGTTGCACTAAAAACTTTTAAATCACAATAAGATAATGACAGATATCTATAAAGTGAAGCAAATGCAGAAGTGCAACCTCTCCCTGCAATGTTAAGCATGCCAATTTCAGAGTCAGCACTTCACCTCCTCTTTTTTTTGTTCTAAAGAGGTGATGTCTAAAGTAACCTAGAAGGACCAGTGACTTGCAATAAAACGATATCATAGTTATGAGCCTTGGTCCTGGTCTCCAAATGGCTAAACTTTTGTTTAAACTCCTAGCATTGTTCAAAAGGCACTTAAAATTAGGCTACAAATTTAGCTCCCCACCACTTGCACCCTTGCAGCTTCTAAAAAAGGCTGAACAGTCTTAGCAAGTATCTTACTAAAGAATCTATTGCCTATGTGACTAAGATGTAAAAAGTCTTGACCAAAAACGTTTGCTTTAAGCTACATTTCTCCTCAACTTGTTACAACCATAACTCATTTTGTAAACATTCCCTTCTAATATTGTTGATGAAAGCCCTTGCAATCTTAAGTAAAAGGTGATTATAATGTGATGCACAGAATACACCACAAAGGGATAGAACAAAACTGAAGTTTTCAGTTAAATGTATAATGTTATTAATCGCCAAAGTAAAGGCCCATTTAGTTATACTACGTACATCATTATTTTCACCAACCACTATCACTATTTCATATTTTTTTTCCGCGCATACAATTTCTCTAGAGCCACTCTGGCATCTCTTACTGTACACCCTCTAAAGGATGAAACTGTGATCTTTTCTTTCTTAAACCTGGGGAATAAACTTATTTGGCCTGTAAGCACTGTGTCCTCACTAATCAGAATTTCCTGTTCCCCCAGTTCTGAATGGTTAACATTAACTCTGTGGTTATTCCCTCATAATGATAAATCCTGTATATCAGAAGTATCAAAATTGTCTCTACTGTTATTTAGTAAATTCCCACCAAGAGCCCTTCTTCTCATCTTCTTAACCATTTCCCAACCACCATTATCAGGTTACGGTATTCCATTTTCCTTGAAATCCCCTTTTTACACAGGAAAAACAGCTTCCTTGTTCAAACAATTCAGACTGTTTAAATATTTTTTCTTATCTACGTCATTTACCTCATTTAAGAAACTGTACATCATAAATTATCTACAGTAACAAAACCAACTAATTGTACAACATTATTTGAAACAACTTTTCCCCTATAATTTACTGTTTTCACTACAGGACACTTTGTTTTTGTAACATTTATCAGGTCAGATTTGATATCTTCTTCAAACTCTGTTTGAGTATTAATGATATGATCAATAATAAGACCATGTGTGATGGTTTTTAATAATTTTTACAACAGGAAATGTTCAATTGGTTTCTTGAAAGTTCTCCAGTTGACTACTGTTACTACGGACAAATACAGGATGTTTATACAATTGTTTAAAACATCTAGCACATGTTGTTCTATGCATGTTCCAACCTTTTAAGTTTATGGCATACATTTTAGAATACAGCAGCAGTAATAGCCATATTTGTATATGAATTCCCAATGTTGATTCTATGAAAATTTTACCATCTTTAAAAGGAATTTGAAATACAGCCTCCTAGACATAGGAATGCACAGCCATTTCAAAATGATCAAAACATATAAATAAACAAACACATAAAATAACAAATATCCTATGGAAGACATCCAAAACCTTATTAAAGGGGGTATGGTTCCTCAGCATGCCTTCACTTTCACTGTCTAAAATGGTGTATAATATTATTTTTCACTTGAAACAGGTGTAAGACTTCCATTAAGTGTCAGGAATGTAGCACATGTCCATTGTATATCTTAACTGAATTGTCATAATATCGGAAGTAAAATAAAATTTGTTTTACCAGACAGTGCAGTGTTTATCTTTCTGAATATGTGTCACGGGTAAAAATCTCCATGGAAGCAATTTGCTACATTCAGTTTGTGCACTGAACTGCTCTAAAATTCCTATGGGTAGAATGGAAGTCTTAGGTGCATTCTTCAGCAGAGTATCTCATGTTAAATGTTTGAAAATTTTGTGAAACTTTTATAAAGGACGACTGATATATGGCCTTTTATACACAGGTATTTAATTCAGAGAATTTACAGGCATTTCACTGTTACTGTCTGACATATTGTGTGTTGTCTTATACTTGGTTTCCATTAAAGGTGGATATACAACTTCTTTCTAGAGTGAGTCATACAGCACATTTCTAGAATATATAATTACTGGGTTATTATTACGTCAGAAGTAAAAAAAATCCTATATATTCCACTACGCAAAGCAACATTTTTATGAATGAAAACTTGGTATTAATATTCCATTCAAAAAAAGAAGGCATTGTGCTTATATCAAATTCAACACTAAGCAGCACTGAAAATCTCAAAGAGTAGAATAGCAGTCATGTATATTTCATAACATAATTTATTTTTGTGATTCTGTGAAAGATTTGATAAAAAGTCTCAAATCATGACTGGTACATGTCCTTTTCATACATGGATACCAGATTGCATGGTCACATTCTGACATACTGCATTATATACAATTTCCATTAGGGATGGGTGCATGTCATAGTTTCAGGGAGCATGTTTCAGCACATGTCCAGGATATATACAAACTAATCTGTCATTTCTTCAGAAAAAAAGTATTAAAAATATTTCTCTTGAATACGGAAGTTACTATCACTTGATTTATGATTGCCCTCTAACAAATTTTGACATGTATGCGGTGAAATACATCAGTTGAAGATAAAACTGTGTAGATGTCTTTATACATTAAATAACTGCATTCTGATTTGAAGATCATGACATTATTCTGAGAAATTTGATAGAATATTTCAAATAGTTTCATATTTATGATCTTATATTGCTTGGTACTCTGGGTGCTTTTCTGCCATTCAGTTTACAACAAATATGCAAATATTACCTTTTTTCAGACTGACATACTAATTATATGCATGAATCTGATCACTGTTGTATTCTTTTATAATCAGAACTAAAATTAATACTTTTGTCTCAGAAAATGTGTCATTTTATGTTATCAAAATACATCTGTGAAAATATTTAAGATACTCTTGTATATTTTCCATAGCAGTTATAAGGTATGTAGTATAATTCTGACCCTTCAGGTGTCCTGTCTGAAAAAGTTATAAAAGTATCCTGAAGCCAAAGAGAGGAATTGGAGTTTACAGGCTGAGATATATTCAGGTCAAAAAGGCCTATTGAAACTGACAAACTACAACATTTGAAAAACTTTCAGTTGAAACAACTTCTCTTCTGCAATATCAACAGAGCAGTTTGGAGGGACAGATATATTTCACAGAGGATACTGCTGCTCTGGAACAGACTTCCCATCCACATTAAACAACGTCCATCCCTACCCATACTTGAGCATAACTTGGATCTAGCTGTACAAAACAGAACATTTACCCAGGACTGCCCCTGTACTACTAATGGACAGGCCCACAAGTCAGCTAGCCTAGTACTTGCCTATGAACCTAGAAATATGTAACTTTTGGTTATCTTCATGGTAATAAATATGAAGGCTGTCAAAAACATAAATATAGTGTCACTGTGGGCTCCATATTGAAATATTGGCACTTGAAATGATGAGTACTGGCAAGATGAAAAAAAAAAGACTGAAAACACAAGTGAAGAGTGAATTTTGAAAATTGCTCTATTCCTTAGAGCTTCATTTGGGGGGGGGGGCAATCTCCCTCTCACACACGCACATGATTTTATATATATATATATATATATATATATATATATATATATATATATATATATATCAACTTTAATATTGCCATACCTCAGAGAAAAGGGAATATCCCAAGAAATATCATCTTAGACTTAGTATATACATGTCTGATCTTTTGGCCATTCAGTCTCTTTTTTTTGGGATTCATTTTGCTTCTGAACACTTAATTATATCTGTACATTTTCTAAACTAGCAACTGCATTGCTTTTGTTTTGTGGTCACACTTACTGTTATCACTGTTGGTTCACAGTGGTGCAGTGTTATTTTTGTTAATGTTTTGAGTGGCTGGATGTGTATGGGTAAAGTGTTTTTGCTTGGAATGAAGGGGAGAAAGTTAGTGAATGGTAGGATCTGACTGAAAATTAGCTATGGATATGAAAATATTACAAATTAGCACTGTAATGATCCTCACAGAATCTGTGTCATATATTGTTCAACCACACACACACAAACACACACACAAACACACACACACACACACACACACACACACACACACACACACACACACACACACACACACACACACACTTATTCCAGAGAGAGTTTGGTACATTGTTTTACTTTTTCTGTAAGTAATGTGAACTGTATTCTTTTTAGTTTATTTATTAGGACAGGCTGTGTAGTGTAGTTTATGAGAAAAGACAGGTTTATTCCTGAAACTGTGACAGGGAGAGGATGACAGTGTTGGGAGTAGATCAAAGAGATAGAATGTGATGTATATATGAGAGTTACATATGAAGTATGCAACGGTGTTGTGTTAAAGGTGTGTGTGTGTGTGTGTGTGTGTGTGTGTGTGTGTGTGTGTGTGTGTGTAAAATCCCAAGTCAGGGCCATTCTACAATATTCTGGACAGCTGAGAGGTATCCACAGCACAACTATCACATTTTGGCTTAGACACCTGAAAATAATCCATAAACGAGTAACTATTTTCACAGAAACAAAGCACACTGTTCATACCATTTTAAAAATGAATTGCAAAAAAAAAAAAAGTTGCTAGCAGTACAGCACAGAGACACAACCTTTTTTACTACTGCACAAAGTTAATTGCAACTTCTTGAAAAGTAGTGACATATAAAATAGTAGGGACACCACCTGCCCCTCTTTGTGCAAGACAGTCCCTATTTTGGCAGATGTGTCCTGTGGGAAATAAAAACATAAACAATGGCAACTGTCCTGAGATTTTAAGACAAAAAATATTTCATTTTTATCTGAAACACCCAAATGTTATATGAAATAGGACAATCAACTAAAATGATACAAGAATAAGCTTTTATTTTAGCAAAAAGTGCAGTTCTTTCCTTTGCAGTGGCTGTAGGTTTGGTTTGTCCTGGAAAATCTCAAGTTTCTGGAAAAAAATAAAAAATCTCACTTTGGGCATTTGCAAAGGTGGCAGTCCTATAAAACAGAAAAACACTCAGTGCCTTATTGATTAGATTACAAAGCTGACTATGAAAGTATTTACACTCATTTTATCCTATTGTTGTTGAAGTTCTGGAAAAAAAATAAGAGTAAGTCATTAAAAAAAGCCTGTCTTGCTTTTGTGTTTACAACTCTACTCTAGCACTGTTAACTGACATGGGGGAGGTTCAGAAAAGTAAGTTATACAATGTCAACAGAAGCTCTGTCTTGACAGTTTTAGCTGGGAAATAATTAATCCCACCAAAAAACACATATAACATTTGCCAGTATGGTAAGTGATACTGCTATTGCAATGTGCGAAGCTAAAGCAGAGCACTTAAAAATCTATATTACACAATGACTGCTAACTGCCATTCAAAAAATGAGCATGCGATTGGACAGTCTGGCCCATGTGCTCATTGTAAATCGACTATATACCAACAGAAAAAAGTCTGGCCACTGTAGTACCACTGACAGGTCAGACTTTCCTACTGGCATATGCTGGGAGGATAGCAAAATATTTGAAAAATAAGGTATGTTCTGCACAACTGAAAACATCAAAGCATACCTGATTTTCCTTGTATTTCTCATCTGTCTCTCACAAAATTATGACTTTTTAAACATTAAAATAAAAAACAGCAATGGAAATTTTCTTTTCTTCTTTGCTTCTCCTGCACTGATATACTCTGCAAGAGTGTGAACACAAGTCCCATGCTCAATAAATCAGCCCACAGAGGAAAACACAAAAGAAAACCGGTGTTGTTATTCAAAGACATTATTCAAGAAAGGTAAACGATTTCTTATTAAATAATGTGATTGTATAAAAGCAATAATCCATGCCATCGTGAACAAACCACAGCAACTGTGGGTAAATCCTGATATACCCACACACAGTCTTGGATTACTATTTTAAACAAATCATTTTAAGGCATCATTTTGAGTCAAATAAGGCTGAAGTATCCCTTTTATCAGTCATAATAAGGAGTACATACAAGCTACCCCTACTGAACTCTAGATGGATTACTTAGGTGAATCATAATGACCATCTTGGTTGTGGGACCTTCAAATATAGACAAAAAAGTACTCCAGAGAATAATATAAGTTACAGAGGTGTACAGACTTTTCAAAACCCCAGTTGCTCTGTCAAAACACTGATTCTCCTGTGAAATTCCAGCAGTATCCTATACATAATAGGGCTGTGACAACCATAGTGTTCCCTCCTATTCTTATTCACAATCTGCTTTGGGACTACAGAGAAGTGTAGGAAGACTCTGCACATGGTGTGCCCCACAGAACCAGAAACATAGCATACAGTGGCATTTCTCTATAGTGATACCAAAGACATGCAGCCACAGCAGAAGCCAATAGCTGATATAGCACCATGTCATTAGATAGTGCCAGGCTGTTACTGACAACTTCAGTGGCATTTTTAGGGAAGATGATGGTGGTGAACCACGGTGCTTCCCATACCATTGTCATGTCTGGCTGCAACAGGTTTCAGCATTCTGTGCCACAGCAATGGAACAGGAGTCATTTACACATAATATAAATCATCAGATTTTGTACTTCCAGTATTTTCTTTCACTGGACTCCTGTTATATCATTGCATGGGGCATTCATTGAGTAAGGGTGTTCTGTACTGTTGCTTTACACAGAGTGCCAACAGCAGCTCCATGGTAGTTATTCTTCTTTATACTTGTTTCGTTTTATATGTCAATGTTGAACTGCTGACTTTCTTGCTCAAAAAAGTTCTTTTGTCCATGTTACCAGCATTTTAGGACCATCTCCTATGTATTTCATTATTTAGGACTGTAATAACAGTTTGGCTAATATATACTGTGTATAGGAAAAGTCATAGAGTTGTAAATCATGGGAGATAATGTAGCAACTCATTCACATGCCTACGCCATACCTGGACTCTTCCAGATATCTATTAGTGGATGAAGAAACTCCAGAGAGTTTGGACATGTTTATGATGTGTGTGTAGTACACTGATATATATGAATTTTACCACATAGCAGCCCTGCTCAGTTGAACACTATATTTATGAATCCCATTGACTGTACTTTTATATATTCTTACAATCCCTTGCAGAATGCGTAAGAATTCATTTTGGAATCAGATTTCCTGGATATTCAAGTTCTCCCACCTAATCCTTTTTCCAATTATGTATTTGCTGAGGACAGTACTAGACCTCACAGTAATAAGGAGTATAATATAGTATCAGTGTGACAAATTCTGTCAACTAAACTAAATAAATTAATCTACCTATTAATTTAATGGTGAGCTATTTTTGCAAATTTGTGGCATACAGAGACCATGTGCGCAATATACTCCCAATTATGCAAGTCTCTTTATGAGCATATTGGAAGCACAGTGTATTGATGCAAATAATTTTTTTCAACAGCATGCAGTGAAATACTATCATTACACTGAATACTAGTTTTTCTTATGTAAAAAGGTGCTCTAATTACATCATCTTTGGTTACAGAACTAAATAAATAATGTGTGTGTGTATATATATATATATATATATATATATATATATAGCCTTGAGAGTTTGCTGAATGCTGGCCAGTAAATGAAACAAAATTATTTCACTTTACCCTGCTAGGTATTCCTGGCATGATTACAGATGCTGCATTATACAGGAACAACACTTATTTAGAGCTCCTTTTTTGCCTGGCACAAGCTGGAGAACCCATGGCACTCTCTCACTTATGAAGAGTTTCTTCAAGCCAAGTATGCCTGATGTGATAAATTGGATTTCTTGTCTAAAGCTAATAATATTATTATTACATATTTTGTCCAGAATGGATACTTGATACTACTGAAAATTATTAAGGGCTTTCTATTACTGTGTGGATTGTCTTGTGAAATTTAATAAGGACAGATGATATTCTGATAATATGATTTTGGACATAGTACTTCTGACACTCCCTTTTTTGAGACTGAATTTAACATCTTATCAAGTCAAATATGTGTTTCTGTTAAAGAGGTTATTATGTAAATATTCTTAGCTTATATCTATTGTTCCACGTGATATATGCATATCTTACAAACATGGAAACAATGTATCAATACAAGAAAGTGTAGCTTATTCTCTGCCCCTTTACCTGCATGAATGCTTTTTTCCTGTCATGATTGCTGAAGTTGTACAAATCTTATTCTCAGTTTGATAATACTAGTAACAATGTTGTTGACTGACATCAAAGCCATGTTCTCCTTTCAACAAGCAGCTGCTTGGACTTTGCTGTGGGTAAATTTCAGTAAATTAAACTGTGTGTCATGAGTCTAATGAAAGTACAGACATTCAGACTTGTTTTATCACTTAAATACAGTATAGAGTTCCCCAAAATGTGTAAACAACCAAGAAGTGATTTATATGGAGGTGAACCACAGCCCCTTTACTTCCCTTGAAGGAAGCTTGCCTTTTGCACTCCACTGTATTTTACAGTTAGCTAATAGTTTACTGTATTTTGGGGGAATGGGGCATTTTTAACATGTTCATGCCTTCATGAACAGCACTGCTATCACTTATTTATACATAACATTCAGAAGGACACTCCCTGAGATTCACTAACACCTACACTAAATCTACACTAAATGTACACAGTTCTGAGTGACAGAGAACTATAACTCACACCTTCTTCTTCCTAATTTTAGTTTTCTTACTGATTTTCTTGCAGCATTTACTATTGTGGGGGATTCATAAAGGTCACCATAAAGTGTAGACTATATTTACACTTAGTGTAATCATTCTGATTGACTAGAAAGCACAAAAATGTGGTAGGGATGTTCCTGAATACAGATTGTGTACACTTAGTGTAGATGTTAATGAATCTGGCTCAGAGTTCAAAAAGTGAACTTCTAAGTCATGCCTGAACTCAACCACCACAAATTCAACTAAATACATATAATAGCAAGGGTTTTAGTAAAACACTAAAATGTAGGTGATCTACTCCAATGCTCAGGGTGTTAGTATTTCATATTGTACCATTTTTATTTTATTAATTTGCTTTGCAGTTCTAAGTAACGCACTTAAGCTTGTATTATAACATGGTCAATGCAGCTAATATCACCATTGCCTCAATCTGCAATCATAATTAAAAACAGAGTGCTCAGTGACCAGATACTAGAAAAATTAATAAAACTGTATAATCATTTATAAATACATCTTACATATTGAGTCATATAATTCAGACTTCGAAGAAGCACTCATTCATATTTTATTGCACAATTCTTTTGAAATGCAACATTGTAATAGCATTTGTTCAAACCCATTACATTGACAAGCTTGTATTTAATTTAAAATGTGATATTAATTACATATGATAACATCTAGCTGCCCATTAGTACTCTAATCAGTGCTTAAATCTGGTTGGCTGACTAAAAAAAAAAAAAAAGTTTTAAATCACAGCTGAGAACATGGAAAAGTGATGCCAATAGCAATTAAAATGGTAATGCATTCCATGAGAAAATCTTTCACATTACAGAGAAAACTCTAAATAATTAGCACCATTTGCGTAATAAATTTATGTTAAAATGCATGTGATGCAGGAGTCAGTTCACAGCACTAACACCTGACAAGTACACTGAACTGCATGATTATTATTTCTCATGCTTAAAGCTTCACACCTACATCTCAGATGAAAAAAGGTAACCATTACCTAAAGCTAAATACTCATTTTACATAATAAATGAGCACAGCTCATACAGTTAGGTGTGCTATTGCCAAACACACCACAATTTACAGTAAAGTTTTTAATACAGCTGTACTTAAGCATAATGGCTGTTCCGTGTTTATTTTCATAGAAAGTTCATATAATATTACTAGACTAATTGCCCTTGTGAGCCATTATAAGCCTAGCCATTTACCCCACATGAGAAATCAAACCCTGCACCTTATGTCCTTAAGGTAAATGCCTTAATCATTATGTCACCCTCCCAGCCTTTTTCTGATAACAATTGCTGTCCCTGAAATTAATGAATGAATGAATGAAATAGCCTTCCTGTGTACTTCTCCATATTGTTTAACAATCTTCTAGTACTCCTCTCCTTGTATATTTGCTCTGAGACTCTAATGCATCTTAATGGAACTCTGGAGTCCAACTATAACCAAATGACCAATTAGTTCCTCCACTTAAACAAAAAAAAAATCCTGCCCATTTTTTCCCTTGTGGAGGCAAGAGTTGAATGTTAGGTAGTGGGCTAGTCTGTGGATCCTGCAGACAGTACTATCCCCACCACCTCAGCAGCTTGATACTTCAAAACTGCTGCTTTTGAGAGTTGGCTGTATACATGCTTGTACCCACACATGCATTGAGGGGGATGCATGCATGCATAACCTCCTGGCTAGGTTGCTCACTGCTATGCAGCATAAGCATGACAGGCCCCTTGCTGCTGGTGATATATCTGCACTCATGTAGGTGTCACTAATGCAATCAGCCAAGCTGCCTTCCTCATGCAAGGAAGATGAAATGGCTTTGCTGCCCACGACCATGCTTCCTTACCCAGTACTTTAAGTATCCATGTTTCTTGCTGTGCATGTTTTGGGTGCCATAAGTGATATACGCCTCTTGATCCATGGTGTGGGGCAAGACTGATGAATTTTTTCTTCACCCCAGACCCAAAAAGGAGGCACAGGGATTAATTTCTTCCCATAAATTGTACATAATTACTTGTAACATATTTATGTCAGGGAATCATTTTTTTACTGATATAGACACTCCCAACATTGTTATCTAAGATTCTGCTTTGGACCTAGGCAATAGGTTGACCTGATCAGCTGTGTTAGAGTTGTATAAAATGTGTGTGAATAATTGTGCTGTAAGTAAAATGTAATAAATAAAAGAAAATGCATAAAATTATATTTAACTGGATTTTCTACTACAAAAATTTAAAACATTTTTAAAGAAAAACTAAATTTTGCTTCAACTAGATTCAGGCCTGCTGAATCTAGCTTTGTTTGTATAACTTGAGCACTAATCCAGGCCTTCTTTTTTGGAGAAGGTTCCCCTGCACCCCAGTGGCAGGAGTATGCAGTTAGAACTTGTCTGATTGAAGACTACAGGAACAGGGCTCAATTTTTAGATTTTTTTACTGGTTAACTGGGTAATTTGTTTAAAAGCCTTTTCTGATTGCTTGTAGTCATCTAAAGCTGTTTTAAGTGTATTCTTTTACTGTTTGTAGTCATTTAAAGCTGTTTTAAGTGTATTTTTACTGTTTTTGCCTTATCTTTTCAAAAAAATGTCCTTGTTTTCCACCTTTCTAAGCTAGTATAGTCCAGTTTTCAGGCTAGTGCTGAATTCAGGGCTGTTTTTGAGTTGCCCATATCTTACTTGGATATAAGGAGGTTTCTCTGTTCACCTGTAAGAGAGGGAGTTTTGAGCAGTCATTTGTCCCTGGAGGAGTGGTTCCAGCCCAGAAGTTAGTAGTTTATAGGCCATTTTGGGCTAATTTCTATCTCTTTCATTTCCCTACTGTAAAAACCACGTTCACATGGTTTTGCACGTCCAGGCAGCACCAGTTAGCTAGGGCTAAATTATTCCCGGCTCCACCAAGTCTTTTCTTCAGTTTTTCCCCTTGAAAGTAGTCTACCTCTCAACCTAAGCACTTAAATAGCATCTTACAGTCCAGCACTTGTTCAGACCTAATAGCAAGCACTAATATATCCCGACGCTTGATGGTCCAACAGGGCAAGGCTCATTATTCACCCCTCACCAACAAAGCGACTAAGCAGCTCACCCTACTATTCAGGCATGACCAAAGGGCAATTTCAGGTATACTCTCCAATCCAGCTGGTGAACCTGGGTATCCTGAAGCAATGTTACAACTGCCTCATGTACACAGACAACCCTCTCCTCCTACCACAAAACATTAACATATGTGAGAGATGCAATTATATAGCTAAACTGGAGGCTAAGCTCTCTCCACCCAAGACTGGAACAGGCAGTCATGAGGAGAAGGTTAACACTTGCACCACACCTCCAGTCTCACACAGAGATACTGGCAAAATATGCACATAAATACACGAAATTATACTCGGAGGCTCTAAATAAAAACCTGCAAAAGCATCAGAGGCCTCCAAAGCAGACACCCAAAGAACCTGCACCTCCTGTTACAAATCAGACAACACATAAAACACAAAATCAGTGTGACGCACAATCACAGCCCTTAAGGTGAAATAAGATACCTAACACACTAGTAATAGGTGACTCTATAGCCAGGCACACTAAAGTCCCACTCACTAGGCTGAACAAGGAGAAGGTTACTGTTAGCTGCCTGTCTGGAGCCAGAATCTGCCACATAACACAAGCACTCAGGTCACTCCAGAACATGTACAAATATGACTCTGTTATTGTTCATGTTGGTGTGAATGACCTGAGACGTACCTCCCTAGACTACATGAAAAGAGACATGGAAGAGCTCTCTGATCATGTAGCCCAGGCGGGTATGATCCTGACCCTGAGTAGCATCCTGCCCTCACCAAGAATGATACCTCAGTGTAAAGAAAAAATGATCAATTTCAACAATTGGCTAAGCTTCTGGTGTCATTCAAAGGGGATCCAGTGTCTGTCAGCCTGGGATGACATGCTCGACAAGCCTCATTGCTTCACAAGAGACGACTTGCACCTGTCACCCCTAAGCTTTCAAATACTGGCCAAGGCTCTTGCTGCCCCCATAGTGCCTTTTTTAGGCAAGGCTCAAAAGTCAAACCCACCTCCATAAACAGCACAAATACAAAAATGAGGGTTATGCTACTCAATGCCAGGAGTTTAAATCTCAAAATACACGCGCTCAACACACTCCTCAGTATGGAGAATGTCAACATCTGTGCAGTAACTGAAACCAGGTTCAAGGCTCGACAGAGCACCCGAGCACTACCAGGCTACAACTCATACCACACATTTCGACCACAGAACATGGACTGAAACACAAAAGGAGGGGGTGCATCCATATTCATCCAGGATACCTACACCTCTAGGTTAGTGGCGCAGCATGATACATCTGAGATCATCCATGTGCAACTAACATCGGGCAAATCTGCAATGCTACAGATCACCCTCCATGAGCCAGGACCACCACTCTGCCTTTCTGGAGGCACTGGAAAACATGAAGGTCCTACCGAACACCCTGATATTGGGCGATTTAAATTACCCTACTATTAACTGGGAAAACTACTCAAGTGCAAACTCCCAGGTCCAGCGCTTCCTGGAATTTCTCAACTCAAATGCCCTGGATCAGCTGGTAAACATCCCTACCAGAGGTGAAAACATATTGGACCTGGTCATCAACAACATGGGCGACAGGTGTTCCGCACCCGGAGGTCAACCTATCACTTGTTAGATCAAACCATAAACTAATCACTCTGGATGTCCACACCAACCCACCACCCCCAACCAAGGAAACCACAGTGAAAAACTTTTCTATAGTAAACTTCACCTTACTTAAGACAGAGGTGATAAGTTTCACAGCCCCCACGCTAAAGGATAACAGTGTCCAAGATGCAGGAACCTTTACAAATGCACTCTATTAGCACCTACAAGGATGCATGGATCATGCCATCCCTAGCAAAACCAAGACTCATGCCCCTAAGAGAAGGAAACCAGTCTGGTGGACCCCTGCCATAAACAGGCTATACAATAGAAGGAGGAAACTAGTTCAGAAAAAAAGCAAATCACAAGAAGGAAAGACATCCCTGATCAGTATCAGTAAGAAACTAAGGTCCCTCATAAAATCATACAAGGTTAACTTTGAAATAAAAATAGCCAAGGATTCTAAAGATAACCACAAAACCTTCTTTAACTATGTCAAGAATCTAAGTGGCAACTCACAGATATGCTTTGAGCTAGTGCAAAATAGCACAAAATATACTGAACCTACTGATATTGCCAACATCCTGGCTGATAGATTCAGTGCAAACTTCACCCTCCTCCACCCCCAAAAGGGCCCTCAACAATACCAGAAAAGTGTAGTGTCCCGGAAATTACAGATGCACAGCTGAAAATAGCCCTTTCAAAAGTCAAAAACATAGCATCAATGGGGTCAGATGGTGTCCCAGGCTGCGTCTTCCATGAACTACAGAATTAATTAACTCCTCACCTAAACCGAATCTAAACCAGTCACAAGTGGTGTCCCAAAAGGCTCTGTCCTGGGACCCCTACTGTTTGGCATGTACTTCTCAGAAGTACAGGCAAACACAGGAGGACTATGGCTAACCAAGTTCGCCGATGACTGCAAACTGGGAGCCATAATTGACTCTCTGGGTGACATGGACATTCTCCAAAAGGGCCTTACTGAGATGGACAACTGGTGTCAAAGTCATGGTCTCAAGCTAAATGCCAAAAATGCATAGTCATCCCGTTTGGGAAGAACAAAACACCCCTTAATACAGAAGAGGTAATAAGAGATCTGGGGACCCAGGAAAATAGTAATCTCTCCTTTGACAATCATATTGCCAAAGTAGTTAGGAGATCATTCTATGTAGCCCATCTAATTACTAAAGGGTTTGCATCTAGAAATAAAGAGGTTATAGTGCCCCTCTACTCGTCACTCATCAGACCCATCATAGAGTACAATACCCCATTTGGGCTGTACCTCACAAGACACTTCCAACAGCTGGAAAGACCACAAAAGTACCTCACCAAGAGGATTTCTGGCCTCAAACATATGTATGCTATCTATGCAGCCCTACTGGAAAAACTCTGGCTGCACTCAGTGGCATATCGCTTACTCAAAGTTGATCTCTGCCTGACTTACAAAGCCATGTCCATCTCAGAATTGATGGACATGCTCCACCTAAAGAAATCCAAGTCACTGCGATCCACTTGCTCTAGTGAGCTAAACCTCACCACAACAATAAATAGAACATGCTGAAGGGATAGATTCCTGTCACAGAGACTCCCCATGCTTTGGAACAAAATTCCTAATTACATTAGGCAGAGCCCCTCACTAACACTCTTCAAGAGAAACCTTGACGAGTGGATGGGTAACAGAAAATACACCCCTGGGATCATTTCATTGGCTCTTCTTGACAGAGGCTCAGTTAATTAATCAATGGGGTGGCAAAAGCTGACACACTCTGGCTAGGCTTATAAATGCCCTCGGGCAGGTAGCCTAGTACCTACCTATGAACCTATGAACCTATACTGCTGCAAAGTCTTCTACTATTTGAAAGCAGTTGCACTAGGTCACGTGATGATGATACCTTATTGGAAAGTAAACTTATTCGGAGTCTCTTCCCTTGAGGAATTACTGTTTTGCCTGTGATGGGGTAAGTATGGGGACAAAGCTCAAGCTGTGTGTACTGCATGTATGACTGAAAATACTATGCAGGATTTAAAAATCAGAAACAGTAAGGGTAGAGTAGACATGCATTCAGGGTCAGATACAAGATTCTTCTGAGCATTTTATGCCAGTTTAAATGTTTTATTTCAATTACTTTTAAAAGGTGCACACTGTATATTTATATAGGTTCATAGGTGTGTACTAGGCTATGGCCTTGGGGCCTTTACCAGCCTAGCAATAGAATTACCCTGGCATTGTGCCACCCAACCTTAGTTCTCAGTGCCTCTGCCGAGTAGAGCCACTGAAGTTATCCCTGGAGTGAATTTTCTATTTCCCATCCACTCATCAAGATTTCACTTGAAGAGGGTCAGTGAGGTGCTCTGTTTGACATGTATGCAAAGTGTATTCCATAGCATTGGCAGTCTCTGGGTTATGAACCTCTCCCTCCAGTATGGTCTGTTGATTGTGTTAATGAGGTTGAGGTCTCTGGAGCATGTGGTGGGGAGGGATTGGGATTTCTTTAGATGTAGCATTTCTAACATAGCTGGGTCAGACATGGCTTTGTAAGTCAAGCAGAGATCACCTCTAAATAGGTGAAATGAGAAAGAGAATACTTGGAGTTTTTTGAGTCTGTCCATATAGGAAAAGTGTTTAAGGCCTAGGATCCTTTTTGTGAGGTACTTCTGTGGCCTCTCCAATTGTTGCAGGTGACTAGTGAGATACATGCCAAATGGGACATTGTACTTGATGATTGGCCTAATGGGGGAAGAGTAGAGGGAGACAATGACCTCTTTCTTCCTGGATGCAAAACCCTTAGTAATGAGATGTGCCACATAGAAGGACTTTCTGACCACAGTGGCAATGTGGTGATCAAAAGAGAGGCTGCTGTCAATCTGTGTTCCCAGATCTCTTATAACGACTTCTGCGTTCAGTGGACTAACATCAATGTGGTAATTCATGGGAACCGGGTTTTTCCCAAAGGGGATAACGACACATTTTTTGGCACTGAGCTTAATGATTCTGACACCAGTCATTGGTCTCAGTGAGGCCATTCTGTAGGATGTCAACATGACTTGGGGAGTTAATAACAGCTCCCAAATTGCAATCATCTGAGAACCTTGTCAGCCAGAGTCCCTTTGTGTTGGCCTGTACTTCAGAGAAGTAGATATCAAACAGGAGAGGACCCAGGACCAAACCCTGTGGGACTCCACTCGTGACTAGTCAGTAGTCTGACTTGGAGTCAGCTACTTTCACACTGTGGGTTCTACCTGTGAGCCAGTTTTCAGCCCACCTAGCAATATAGGGGTTGATGCCTAGCTTAGTGAGTTTTTCTATGAATCATCTGTGAACTTTGTCAGCCAGAGTCTCTTTGTGTTGGCCTGTACTTCAGAGAAGTAGATATCAAACAGGAGAGGAACCAGGACCGGACCCTGTGGGACTCCACTCGTGACTAGTCAGTAGTCTGACTTGGAGTCAGCTACTTTCACACTGTGGGTTCTACCTGTGAGCTAGTTTGCAACCCACTTAGTGATATAGGGGTTGATGCCTAACTTAGTGTGTTTTTCTATGAATCCTGAGTGGGGAATGGTATCAAAGGCCTTGGCCAGATCAAGGTAGGCTGTATTAACTACCTTGCCTTCATCCACTGCTCTGGTGACTGACTCAAAAAAGTCAACCAAGTTGAGCAGGCATGATCTACTCTTCACAAAACCAAACTGTGTGGGATCCAGAGTTTGGAGATTCCCTATATCCTTGTTTATTAGGTCCATGATGATGCGTTCCATAGCTTTGCATATCAGACTCATCAGGCTAATAGGGCAATAGTTCCCAGGGTCTGTAGTCGCTCCTCCTTTGTGGAGAGAGATGACTGTAGCAGTGCGCCATTTGGTAGGGACAAAGCCTGAGGTGAGGCTGTGATTGAACAGGGCACACAGGTCAGGTGCCAGTTCACTCTGTAGTTCATGTAGAACACAGCCATGGATATTGTCAGGTCCCATAGAAGCTGTACTCTTGGCCTTGGACAGTGCTGTTTTAACCTGTGCAGCAGTAATACTAGGTGCCTGGCAATCTGCTGGTATTATGACTGGTCCTTTGGGGGGGGAGGGGCAAAGTTGGTGCTAAATCAGTCAGTATATTGGCAATATCTGTTGGCTCAGTATAGGTGGTACCATTGTGCAGTAGCTCAGAGCAAATCTGGGTATTGCCGTGGAGATTCTTTACATAACTATAGAAGGCCTTGTGGTTGTCTTTACTGTCTGCTGCAATTCTGTTTTCATAGCTAGCTTTAGAGGATTTGATGAAGGATCTCAACTTTTTGTTGAGGCTGATAAGGGAGTTTTTCCAGTCTTGGGACTTCACCTTATTCCGCATCAGTTTCCTCCTTCTGTTGTAGAGTTTGTTTGTGGCAAGGACCACCAGATTGGCTTCTCTCTTTTGGAGGAGAGCGTCTTGGTTCTATTGGGTATGGCAAAATACATGCATTTGTGTATGTGTTCGTACAGTGCACTGGTGTATGATTCGGTAGTCATTTAACTATTCTCCATTTGCATGGGTGCTGTGAAGTTATTCACCTATGTTTTTAGGAGCCCAAAGTTAGATTTGGAGAAGTTTTTCTTGGTGGTTACCTTTGTGGGGGGGGGGGTGGATTTCCAAGGTGATTAGTTTGTGGTTGGATCTAACCAGGAAGGAGCTGACTATTGGTGTAGATCAGTGGTCACCCATGTTAGTAATGACCAGGTCAAGGATGTTGCTACCTCTAATGGAGGTAAGAATGAGCTGGTCCAGGGCATTGGAATCAATGAACTCCAGGAAACGTTGGGCAAGTGTATTGGTACATGAGTAGTTTTCCCAGTTAATGGAGGGGTAGTTGAAGTCACCTAGTATGGGAGTGTTAGGTTGAACCCTAATATTCTCTAGGGTGCTTAGGAATGTGGAGTGTGAGTCTTGGGACATGGTTGAGGACTGACAGCAGGCTAACACCTGAATCACTGTCTTACTCAGTGTTAGCTGCACCTGAAGTATTGCTGATGTGTTATGTTGGGCTGCCAGTCTGGAGATGTGTGCATCTTTTATGAATATGGAAACACCACCACCTTTGGAGCTTTGGTCCAAATTTTTGGGCCAAAAAGTGTGGAAAGAGTTATAGCCTGGTAGTGTAGGGGTGCTTTCTGCTGCCTTGAACCAGGTCTCTGTTACAGTGCAAATGTTGATGTTCTCCATTTTAAGGAGTGCTTCAAGTGAGTGCATTTTGAGATTTAGACTTCTAGCGTTGAGCAGCATGACACTCAGATTGCATTTGTTTGTGGCTGTTATGGTGGTGATTTGGTCTTTGGAACACCACTTAAAAAAGGCACTATGGGGTGGCAAGAGCCTTGGCCAGTATCCGGAAGTACAGGGGTGACATATGCAGGCCATCTTTGGCAAAGCATTGAGGTCTGTCAATCATGTCATCCCAGGCAGTCAGAAACTGGATCCCCTTAGAGTGACACTAGAAACTTAGCCAATGTTTGAAATCAATCATTTTCTGCTTGTATTGTGGTATCATTCTGGGTGATGGTAGGATGCTGCTCAGGGCTGGTGTCATACCCGCCTGGGCAACAAAATCCGAGAGCTCCTCCATGTCTCTTTTCATGTAGTCCAGGGAGGTACATCTCAGGTCATTCACATCCACATGTACAATGACTGAGTCATATTTGTACCTTTTACCATATTTTTTCTACTATTTATCTAATTGTGAATGCTTGTGGCTGATGTTTTACTTATTAGCTTAACAGTTTATCTATTTTACTAGAACTTGTGACTATGACGTATCTGTACTACAAAGGGTAACTGGTTAGAGCTAATCACTACCATTTAAATATTTAAAGACTGAGACATTTTAATGGTAAACAGTAATGTCTGTTTGTGTTATGTTAGTTTTGACTAACTAATAACAGCAGACTATAAACTGGGGAAGGGAGGGTGTTGATGGAGAGTTACCATTTACCTACTACCATTATGGAAAATATTGTACGATCATATGTGTAAAATAACTCTGGCCAAGTTTTAATAAAAATGCAAGGCACTGGGCTCAGTATGAAGTGGATAAAATCCTAGGGAGTCAGTGAATTTAAGTCTAAACTGTAGCTGTACCTTGTAATGCCTATCTGTGTGTGGCAGATCGTGGCTATTAAACAAAGCCTCTATACACATTTCCTGTATACCTTTACGTTTATTGTCATTTGTATATTAATTGAGTCTAGCAGTAGGATTCAGCCTCCCTTTTAGTTACTCTATTTTGCTCAAACATCTTCAGCAATATTACAGAAGTTACCATCTGTCCATCACACCACCTATATATCCTTTGCTTCAAAGACAGCTTTACTGAAGAGACTAAACTGCCTGGGGACTAATACATGTCTTCATATCACACCATGCCGTT
The DNA here is from genome assembly GCF_019279795.1 of Protopterus annectens. NCBI lineage: Eukaryota > Metazoa > Chordata > Ceratodontiformes > Protopteridae > Protopterus > Protopterus annectens. The sequence goes on from NC_056725.1 coordinate 561,954,447, forward strand.
CTCATTCTTTTATATCCTGCCCTAATTTTCATATCAGCTAATGAGTCACATATCCAGTTGTGTAACCCCAAGATCTTAAACCTTCAGCAAATAACAAATGGAAATGTATTAACTGCATTTGGTTGACTATGTCTCATTTTAACAGAAACGGACATGGGAGATCTTTGAAAATGAAAGCAGACTAAGTGATAGTGAGATCTATAATAATACATGCTGTGCAGAGCTCTCAAAGTACACATACAGCTTTAAATTCATAAACCATGAGTGATTAACGGTTGGATTTATAAAGACATTAATAATTAGGACAAAAAGCTGTTACATGACATTATTTCTCCATGTTTGTGTCAACAGAATGAGAATGCCTGATTCATAAACCTGTAGTCATGTTAGTACTACAGGGCGGATGTAGTTATAAAGGATTTGCACTTAATCACTCCTTGTACAACAGCACTGCAGAGTGAAATACAAAAGTGTCCTGCTATGTCATGATCATCCTCTTTATGAATCATGAACTTACAAGAGTTATAGCATTTGTCTCTGTGGCACAGAGAGTTGGACCTCTGAGAAAACTCTCATTTTGGAGCTGGTTAGGGGATGGGAAGGAGCAGATATTATAGACTCACATGTTGTGGAAAGGAGGGTGCCAGATCACTGGAGTGGTAACAAGGTTAAACTATCTGTAAAAGCAACATATCCAACAATCACTCTGGTATACATTACTTGTAAATCACACACCAGAGCAATTCAGTACAGGTTCTTCAGTGCTACAACATGCTTTGGGAGATGGGAGGGGGAAACGTTTGAGCAATGGGCATTACATAAACTAAGGGCTGGTGGAAAGGGTGACAGAGATAACAGCATGTGACATATGATCAAAGATGAAGTGGCTAACCACCTGCAAATTAACATGCTCTGCTATAATAGTAAGTGGCACCTTAATCAAAGAGCATATTCTGTCACATAAAGGAAAGCTGAAGGAAGACCTAGAAAATATTTAGAGTGGCAGCCTCCCTAGTGGCACTGAAGGATAAATCCTTGACTATAGCCCAGGAGACCCTGATTTTGTTAGCAGCTTGGGGGTCTGATGGAGCATCGGGGAGGGATGGGCATTGCCATCCTGGGTTGGGTGGGTCAACCTGTGGATCTCCCGAGTTGATCTCTGGTGGAGGCTGAAGACAGCATTCTGGTAGGTGTGTCCACAAGAGAGGAATAATATGGGGACATGTTTGAGCTTTCACAGAGGTAGGAACTATACATCACACAACTCCCTTGCATGCCACGCCTTGCCACACCATTTAGGTCTGCAAAAGGGTGGGGGAGTAACAAGGGGTAGGCTGTAAATGTAAAATGTAAAATCCCCCCGGATGGATGTTTGACAGTGTGTTCCCCAAGGATGTGTTTGGGATTCCTGCTGGCCCTGGTGAAATTTGCAGGCATTGGACCAGGAGTATATTAGAGTGCCCAGAGACCCAGCAAGGAGAAGGAGCACTGGAATGGCTGTCTGAATTAACGAAATTTGTGTAAAAATAGAGACCTGGAAAGCAGAGTATAGTTATGTCACCAAGGATGACAGCCATACATGTATGACACTGACAGCTTATGCAGCACAATGTGCTCCATTCCTTTTCTTGTACATGTAGCAAATGTGGCACTATGTCAGGTATCAGCTGTTCATATGACTCACCTAGTGCAGAAACAAGATAATAAAACATATGCTGTGTGAATAATAACTTTAGGTCAGAATTAGAGAATATATCTGGTGATCAGAACTAAACAGCAAAATTAATATTCTCATTTTCTGCACTATATATTTGCAAATGTTTTAAGACTGTAAATACGTCCTCAAAGAATTCTGGACATCATCAGGTAATTGGAAACACACAACTTCAGGTTTATTACTAGCAAAAAAGTAAACCCATAAAGAGTAATTAAATTCTCAGTACACCCTTCTTTGTTTCAAAAGCTACCTATCCAGTAGGTATCAGTCAGTAAAATTCCACTCCAATCTCTCTCCATACCTAACAGTCACCACAGGTTTACCTCAAGGTGTGCCACAAGTCTCTATTGTTTCTCCTCTCCTCTTTAACATTTGCACCAACATCCTCAACACATTCATATAACAAGCCTTCCTATTACAGTACACAGAAGACTCTACCTTCATTTGCACATCTGACAACATGTTACACCTCTAAAAAATTACTCAAGGAAGCTTTAACAGCAACTAAAACATGGCTTTGTAACTCACAAGTAATGCTCATCTCTAAAAAGCAAAGTGCTACTTTTTTACTCCAGATCACTCTCCCATGAAAAAAACTAAATTTAAAGCTCTCTGTCTTAATAATACAACTATTAAAGTCACTTCTCACAGCAAATTATTAGAGATGATAGTGGATGATAATCTTAAATTTGACCTGTATGTGCAAAATTGCATAAGAACAAATCATCAAAAACTAGAGATGGTTTATAAAGGCAAAAACTTTTTCATCAACACAACTAAAGCTACAGTTGCCACTACTTATCTCCTCCCCACACTTCTTTATGGTACCCCCATTCTTAGTTCAAAGTAGCTTTAAGACCTGATAACTTACCCTGTTCCAGTGCTACAGGAAATAAATCCCATGACATCACCATCCTCTTTTTTCTAACCAGAAATATCCCTTTTCCTGCTGCAGTATGTGTCCTTTACCCCCACATGCCTCCACTCAATACGACCACCTCACTTATCTTTAACAATGCAGCATATCCCTCCTGTCTTTCACTTCACCTTCTTCTAAGTCAGTGCTCTCACCCACCCTCCTCTATATGATTCAGTATTGGGGCTACATGCATTCTAAGTCACTGCTTGTGCCCACCCTCCTCCATATGATTCAGTACTGTGGCTATATGATTCAGTACTTGGGATACATGCATTTTAATTCACTGCCCACTCTCATCCATATGATTCAGTATTGGGGCTACACATGCCTTCTAAGTCACTGTTTGTGCCCACCCTCCTACATATGATTCATTATTGTGGATACATGCATTCTAAGTCACTGTTCACGCCCACATTCCTCTACGTAATTTGGTATTGGGGCTATATGCATTCTAAGTCATTGCTCATGTACACCCTCCTCCATATGATTCAGTATTGTAGCTACATGCATTCTAAGTCACTCAGCACTGCACTTTAGACATTCTACCAGCACAATTTCCCTTTTAATGCACAGTGTCCATAAAATCATAAGTACCCATAAAGAATGCCCCCCTTTTGCTACCCTTCCTGCCAAAATCAGAACATTACATCTCTCCCTTCCTCTATTTCCTCTATCCCCTCCTGCTTATATCACCATATGACATTTGCCAGCTTATATATCTGTTACTATACTCAGCTAGAACTGTCAAATTAAACTGTTAGAAGGAGTAATTGTTTATTCTTAACTTTCATCTAAACTTACTGAACTACATATTATAACAGAGAACATTCTATGTCATCTTATGTTTACACTGTCATTTCCAAATGTATTTTTTACTCTTCCATGTGTCTTGCTTCTTCTTGGTTCCTAATTAGATCTTCATACATTCTTGCTGTTCACGTGTGCTACAGATTTTACTTGCTTACTTGTTACTTGTTTTTGCTTGTTTGGAGCCTTTCTCTCCAAGCCCCCGCTGAAAATGGACCTGTGTCCAGTTGAAATTTCTCAGTAAAGAAATGTAAATAAATAAACAAATAAATAAATGTGATCATACCAGTACCCTGCAGAATGGAAGCATGACCTCAGCATGTGTGTAACACACTCCTCTTGTTATGCACCTATATATTACTGGTCTTCAACAATGTAATTTAATGCTGAAGAACAAGATTTATCTTGGGATGCATTTTGCTTACATTTTCTCTTTCGCCTCAGTCTTGCTTACAATCATTCCACAAAACTTATAGGTATTTGAAGGGTTCATCCTTCCAAAGAGCAGGATTCTACACCTTTGCACTTTTTTACATTAATTCTTGTATGCCATATTTCTTCCCACAGCATCATTATTGATGTATATCAGTCTCTAATAATGTACAGAATGAAGACATCGGTTGTAGCTATGACTGCATAAGAGATTATGAGTGCTAAGACAGCATCATCACTTTCTATTCACATTCAGACATTGGTTAACTTCAACAGAAGATATTTTAAATATTCTATCATACAGACAATAAGCATATACATTACATTGTTCCAAGAAAAAAAAAACTTCATTAGTTGTTTTACTCCTAACCACAAAAAGTGATGTGAAAGTATAAGTGCAAATATTAGTATTGTTTAGGATGCATTATACTACCTCATAAAACACCACGCTGTTGAAGCAATAGGCATATTTAGTTTTGTATGTCTACCGCTTGATACATTGTTACATGCTCTCCTTAAGATATAGAAGTATAGTATGTAATATGCTGCACACTTCTATGATAACACTATGAGTTATAGATCAGCAAGGAACCAACTCGCTGAGTACAACTCATCAGGAATTTAACCTGAGGAAGAAATAAAATGTAAGCAGTGTTTTCAAGGAGGCTAGCATCCTGCACTTCCCATGTGGTAGGTGAGCTCTCTCCCTCACCCCTCAAACTTGTATACAGCAACACCACAACTACACCGGCATAAAAACAATGGAAATATTTGGCAACAAATTAATCAATGCTGATGTTCTTTTGCTGAACACTTAGAAAACCAGACCAGTAGTGATTTTTTTTAATGAAAAACAGTGATCAAAGAGTTCAAATTTGGGGAGTTGAACTTGGCCAGATAGAACTTCAGCCAGTTTACCAGTGACAAAGTATAGGGATGCCAACTTGCACACATCATACTTCAGACTTGTATATATTCCCTCATTAAAATATACCTAAGTGCTTGAAACAGTATCAAATTTACTGTTTAAGAATAAAATGCCACTACTGACAATGCACATTGTGAATTAAAGCATCATTGCTTCTAGAAATTGTACAAATAACCAGAGGGTACACTTGGCTTGTTAAGGTGTCAGTTTCTCACTTATGCTCTGTATAAAACTGAGAAGCAATAACTGCAATGTTGTGTGTTATACGTTTATCATTATTTTGAAATGTCCAAGAGTTAAGGGGTAACTGTCAATTACAACAGTAATACACAGCATAATGAAGTGAATACTTTAACTGGTACATCCTGAGCAATTTCTTAACGTAGCAGCATAATTAGCTTATGATCAGACCTGACTCACCCTACAGTAATTCCATGGAGGAAAGGCAGTAATGGGGCAGTAAATTAAAAACAATGATTAAACACGGAGTAGATATGGGAATTTTCCTTCTTTTTATTGCTTTGTTTTCATTCTATTTTCAGACTGACTGTTGGATATCAGTGCTGCATACATACCCATCCACTGTTGCAAAACATATTTGCTGTTGTTTCTAGTACAATCAATTTTAATAATGCATACTAATTTGTAAATTGAATTTTGTACTGCAGTTTTTGAGGCATCCCTAATTCTGTTTAAATAGTTAAAACACACAAGCATGTAATGAAGAAAATATAAGAAAATGTAAATTTGATTCATTTTTAATGTTCTCAATAATTTGCTTCACAACTTTTCTGCATACATTTACGATCCATTAAATTAAATTCAGTAGTGTCAAAGCTTGTGCTTCTCATATACAGAATGATTCTAGAAATATATTGGCAAGACATGGCAATTAATATCTGACACTAGAAACCCAGTTTTATCTTTAGATTCTAAGAGAACATTTATTTATTTTACATTTGTTTACTGGGAAAGTCCAACTTGGAATGAGCCAATTTTCAGTGGAGGCCCAGGGAGAAATACTCCAGATGCATGTCTTTATGACATGGGAGGAAACACACACAGACACAGGAAGGACATGCAGACTCTGCATAGAAGGGACCCCAGCCAAGAATCAAACCAGAGAACCTCTTTCTGGGAGATGACAACACTAACCGATGCACCACTGTGCCATTACAAATTATTACTGTGAGTATGCAGTGGTCTTTTGACTTATATGCTTAGTTTTTGGTGTATTATCTGTTTTTCAGTTTTATTCTTGTAAGTTCCCCTCCCATCTCCCTCCCAGCTTTTGAAAAAAGACTTCTGAATATAACCAATGTTAACTATAGTGCTGTTATTATATTATAAAGCATCTCACATAACATTTTCTTAGCCAGAATCAGCTGACTGTTAACTTTTTTTGTGTTGAAAATGCACATTTGTTACAGGCTGAAGTTCTTGCCGCTCTTATGAAATAATATTAAAAAGTAGAAAAATTTATTTAGGTCCTCATATTACACAATTTAATTTGTACAGACAGATCTTGGTATGGTTATAATAAAAATAATGCCTTAGTTTAAAATGTATTTTCTATCTTATAAGAGCTGTATGTCAGTATTCAAACACACCTACAGCACATATTCTGTTTCCAGGGGGTGATAACTTATGTTAGTAACATCCTGGTAACTTCAGATAATGCAATAAAATTAGATTATGTTAAAAAAGTACAATGCAAACTGGACTCAAGCAAAGCATAGGGAGGAGGTGGAATAAGTAATAATGATCTGCGAACACTTCACCATGGACTTATGGTGCCATTACTTCCGTTACTCACATGGTCATTTAATTATCGGTAGAGTTATTACCATTACTTCTGTCATTCACTTGGTCATTTAATTATGGGTAGAGTAATCAAGATTGGAGACATGCATTTGTTAAGTCAGTTTTTAAGGGAAAGGGGAATAGGTCAAACCTGTAGCCATAGAGACCCACGCATCTGCTTTCTTGATGTGTAAAAGTAATGGCAAAAATGATTTTGCATAAATTGTTGTCAGAATTGGAAAGATTGGGACTTGAAACCATATATCAGCATGCATATGTTGAAAACTAGCTAAAACTACCAATAGCATGATGCTCTATAATAATATAGTAACAGCTATAAATGAAAAAGTGTGCTGTGATGAAAATTATAGACTTGTCTTTAATGTATGATAGGTCCTACACAAAAGCCTACTCAGTAAATTAGAAAAGCTAGGTATTAACGTGATCTTGATAAGACAGCTGCTTATAAATAGGACATGGCAAGTGTGCAGCAACTAGAAAGGTGAACGTTTAGTTTACTGTCAGGGTGTCCCATTGGTCTCTGCTGTTTGCATTGTATCTTTCAAATCTATCTTTTTCACATGAGGTGATCTATAGACTATATGCAGATGACTTGAAAATGCGTAAACTGATTACGTGTTACATACACATACTGCATGTCTTTAACAAAACATGACTGAAGTGACCATTTGGGCACAGTATAATAATATGATGATAATACACCAAAAACTAAGCATATAAGTCAAAGGAGGTAAAATATGCTAGGTCAAGAGGCAAAGGCCAAGAAGGCAAGAAGTTTTTTTTCCTTAGCCCTTCTCAGCTGCCTTGAGCTGACTTCTAGAATGGCTTTATTGTCCCCATGGTGTGATCTGTGACAACGGTAACAGCAATTGGCCCCACTACAAACTGATGCAGGTGTGCTTCAGCCACCCGAGTTAGTATAAATAAGTCTGCAATGACTTTGAAAAAGCAGGGTTACATAATATTATTTCTTTTTTGCAAAAAGTTCTGATTTCTCTCTATGCTTTCTGGCCATCAAAAATCCCCTTATTAGTCTTGAAACCATTGCTTCCCCAGAAAATGGTACCCCAGCATGGAGGAAGGGCTACTGGAAAGACTGTCATCCAGGTAGTCATTGAGGTGTTTATTACCCTCACCAGCATCCTGGCAATAAGGGCAAGAACCATGGACCTAGTCATCCAATTATAACATTTTCATGGGTTGTGTCTGCCAATTTGGTTATTTCAAAGATTTTGGAGCATAATCAGCACCCATGAAATACTTTTTTTCTTTGAACAAAAACAGATCTGTGTCCACTCTACTCTGGGTATGATCTGGTAATGATATACTATTATCTAATCTTTTGGGTTATTATGGTATTCATTGCAGATGACACAGCCTTGTACTACCTTGCTCTGTTTGATGTGACATTCCTGCCTTCTACATTATATCTCTTGCTCTTTCTTTGCATTTTAATATTCCCAGATATACTTTATCTGCCCAATCAAGTATTCATCTTAGTTTATTAGGAAGTGAATATTAAGTCTTGGATGCAACTTATGTCTTTCCTTAGTCAAGTTTTTGTTCAGTCCATTACTGGATAAAAATGTTGGAAAAAAGCTTTACAATGCAACACAGAGCATCTAAAACTCCATTGCTTATGAGGCAGCCAGCTTAATTCAATGTTTTCTTCTCAAACATTAGTAAAGGCTTGGCCACATACACTGTGACATCGTAGGTTTGGCCACCACTATGTTTGACTTTGGACATCTGAGAAGGTGTCAACCCTATGTTTTCAATGTGAAGATTTACTGGGTGTTTCATGGCCTGTCTCATGAATGTTCTAGTCAGAGAAGGACCTGTTGGAGTATTTAGTAGTGGCTGTTTCTGAACTATGATATAGCTAAAGTGTAATGCATAGTCACATGATATCAAATGCCCAGTTGGAAGTCGTTCACTGGATGCTAATTTATAAATTATTTTTAAGCATCCCAGGTTTGTAAAGAATGTCAAATGCTTTACTCATAGTTAGGGAATGAATATAGGAGGAAGTATGATGACATGGGCATTTCAGAGTTGTAGCCGCTTTTACAAAACCTTATGTGAAAGTGCAAGTTTGGAAATATAATTCCCCCTTCTGCTAAGAAATATTTTTCATATACCAACATCCAATTAAAAGTCAGTGTAATGATCAATTATTTTATGAGTAGCAACACCAAGTACCATTTCTATAACTTTTTTAGGTGGTACATTTCTGTGTTTTAACACTACCTCATGGAAACATCAGCAAGATATTTTATTGTAATCCTTTTCTTTCAAATTAATTTCTGTAAAGTAAGTCTTTCTGATATTCTATATGACAAAGCTCTAGTGGTGTTTAACAATATGCATACATCAGTTACTTTAGAAGAATACAAGAAGTCTGAACTATTACAGATCTAAGCTATTATCAAAGCACCATTTGGCATACACACACACACACACACACACACACACACACACACACACACACACACACACACACATATATATTTATATATATATATGTGCGTGTGTGTGAGTGTGTGTGTGTGTGTGTGTGTGTGTGTGTGTGTATATATATATATATATATATATATATAGATATATATGCATATATATTATTTTTTATAAAGAAATGACCATCATGTGCTCCAAGGAGCTTCACCTCATTTACTGAGTCTACAGAACCTGACTCGCCTTCCATCAGACTTTTACTAACCCATGTTTGGGGCAGATGAAGAGACTGAAGCACCCTGGTGTAGCTTGACAGTGCTGCCAATGTAGGCTTTTTGTTACACACTTACATTCCTGCACTTTGCATGTCCCAGTCCCATCCCAAGGAAAGATATGCAATGGATAATGCAGGCATATTGCCCTGCCTCCATGGTGAGTCAGCCCCTGTCCCTCTGAAGACAACACCCGTATACATCCTCTGTGTTCAACAGGGATCAACCACAAGATGAATTAAAGCACTGGGAAATGCCTCCCCCCACACCTCCACCCACCACCATGCTGCTGGTCCACTAATTGAGCTGAGGTCACTTAAGCCATACTCAGGCCTCTGTCCCTCTATGCCATGATCTCAAGCAGCATTTTTTATATCTGAATGGTCTGGTTAATGGTACGCTATGGACAAGAACCACTAGGAGCACACTGGTCAGATTTTACCACCTGCTGCTTTAGTTGTTAGTCTGTGTAGCTATTAGATACATCACTATTCAAAAGAATGCAGTCTACTACTACTAAAAAATACAACAAATAAAAAAAAAAAAACAATATTCCCTTTTTTCTCAATGTGTAGCAAACTCAGGATTTGATACATAAATAAATGGAAGTGTTTAAAGAAAAGTTTTTTTTTTCTCATGTTGCTTAGTTTAGGCAAAAAAAAAAAAAGCTCAAGCAATTGGTGGGAATGTTTTCTGTCTGACAACTTTTTAGTTTACGGCATTTATTTTTTCCAGACTTTCTTTTTGTTCTTTATAACTAATATGGCCAAGTGCTGATAGTATGCATCCATTAAACAATTTCCATTATGCAGAGATTATCATAATAACAACATGTGTTTTGTACTATCTGCATTCCAGTGTTTATCAGTGATAAATATTACATAACAATGGAATCATGTGTATCATTGCTGCATACTTTGGGTTTATACAAATTCATCCCCTCGGTCTTCAGCAATGGGGCCAGAAAAATATAAAATAAGTGAATGTCTGGCACAATAGCAGACAACAATATGCCACTACTCTAGTCAACTGTTCATACATCTGAAGAAGTCACCATACCTCAAAGAGGTACCTCAGTATTGTCTGAATAAAGTCAAAGATTTAGTTCATTTCTCACTTTTGCTAAGTGTTAATAAGTGTTAATTACACAGTTACTATGCATTCATCACTGGCAAATTCTGTTATTACTGTAAAAAACAGTCCTTCTCTTGTCAAGTTTTTAATGTATTATTTTCTATGAAAGTGCTTTTATGCTGGAAAAAGTTATAATGATTTGGCCAAATTTCTGAAAATGTACTTTATTTAGCCTTTGTTGACCAGGTCAGTCCCATTGAACTAGTGTCTTCTTTTCAGAGTAAACCCAAGGTGCTATATCTACTATTAGGGAAATTTTAATAAGACATTAGGAAAACTCCTCCACTGTTTTCAATAGGTACCATAGCATGTTTTACAACCACCTGATCTACCAGCAATTGAAGCAGATGGGACCTCAGATTAGCATCTCATCCAAAAGATGGCACACTCAGGGGTGCAGCACCCCCCACTTATGAGGCACTGCAGCATGATAAGGACATAGCTGTGCTTTACTGTACAAGTGGTGCCCCCAGTCATTACCAAACATCCATTAGTGGACTACTGGTAGGAATGTGCACCAAATGAAGGAGCCTTTTGCTGCTTATTATATGTAACCCACTTTATCACTGTGTCTCCAGTTACTATTTTAATACTGTCACCTAGGCCTACTTGTAAATACTGATGTCATACATTGTCAGTTAGTATTCTATGGGATAAAGTTAAAGAAATCATTTTGATATATATGTTGTGATGAAGGAGTAAACTGAACCTCCATACAAATAACTTCCTATCAGCAGTGGCAACCATGATGGGCATGAATGGCCTATGATTAGAGTTAATTATTGTCTTAGCAATTATTACAGGGGAGCTGAATACAAAAATATAGTTTAATGTAGCAGAAGTCAAGCCATTAATTGCAAACCTAGTATAAACCCTGTGAGGAAATCTATTTTATATGCATCCACTACATTACGCTGATGCAGCTGCATTTACCACTGTGTCTAAAACATTGAATGCTTAGTTAAATGTTGGCTGCTGAAATCATGGGCAGGTCTATAACTAAGATCACAAGGCAGCATTCAAGGTCATGCCTAAAACAGACTTTTGAGATCACCTGGAAGAAAACTTCAATAAAATTAATACATAATTCATTTCTTGCACATAGTCTACCCCATCAGTTAACCAGCAAGACCAGCAGCATTAGTGAAACTCATCTGCATAAAAGTAGGTTTATTGGTGAAGCACATCTGTAATAAGTTTAAACATAGCACTACTGGCTTCCATATTTACACAACTACATTGAGCCATGAAAGGAGCAATACAGGACCACAACCACAGTAATGTACTGACTTCAACCATAGGCAAATAGTAGCAGTTGGAGTCTATAAAGATAAGTAGCTTATGTGCAAAAACTACCGCTCTGTGGAATACCAATGCCATTAAACACCAATTTTGTTCCATGTAATGTCTACTCAAGATGAACACCCAGCAGCAGGAGAACTGACGGAGACAATTTTGATCAGTAAATGGAGATAAGGTCTACTGTGATACATGGGTGTGAGACCATCTGTGGGTCACCAAAGTGAAAAACAAATCCTGTCAATCTGTTGAATATACTCAGACATCAGCAGCACTCCCATGATAAGTCCAGTATTTCACAAGGACTGAAAAGGAAAACAGACCAAGTCCACTAAGGCTAACATCACACACACACACACACACACACACACACACACACACACACACACACACACACACACACACACACACACACACACACACACCACACACACAATGAATACTTGGTATACTGTATAACATAACTAAAATTAGTGACCCTCCAAACCGTATGATTACTTGGATAGCTCACCAAGAGCCGATTCCTTTGGGGATCACTAGAGATCCGAGAGATCATAATCCAGTATCTTCAATTTAGTACAATGGAAGAGACTTGCCCCGTGCAAAATCAAGGAAGCACTCATACCACAGAGCACAGTAAAAGTGCTGTATATAAAAAAAAAATGAGTAAATGAAGGAAACAATCTGATTGTAATGAAGTGGAGAATGTGGGCAACCAACTGCATGCATCTTGAGAAATTGTCATCAAAAGCAGTGCTTTTGATACAGATTACTGTTTATGGCTGAAAAAAATAATAAACAAGAGGACTTAGACAGAGAGAACTAAAGAAACAAGTTTGCAACCAACAGCAGTACTGATATACTTAAACATCACAGGTCAATGAATTACAAAGATATATGCGAATGACACTGCAGAACCTCATTTACCCTCATCAAATACACACCCTGTATGAATGGTATTCAAAATCGATCCATCACAGTAGTAACATTTCTACTCACCACTACACACACAGTTATATTTGTAATATGACTGTGATTTCCACAGTTTAGCAAATTATTAATATTCAGCAGTATTCATCCTATGTCCTTGAAAAACATAAGGTCTGCAGAATGAGATTTGCCCAGGGTTGATGATTCCATTGAAAATGTATGCAAAACACAAAATCCAACATAAACGTGACAAGCAAACAAGCTGTCCAAAAGAATAATAGACATTAATAGGAATATTTAAATTTCAGATGCCTTGGAGCACATGCACATACCTGAAAATGGCTGCAGTTTTTCAAAAGTTGGATGCATATGAGACTTCTTGGAAAGAGGTGATTTACTAAATTCCACACTAGAATCAGTTTGATTAGTTCCAGTATGCACAGATTCCATTATATTCTTGTTTATATCCATGCCCTTGTTTTTAACATAGTTTATGTCTTCTCAGCTAAGCAACAATTCACCATCTCATTATATAAATGTGCACAAACTTTGCTAGATACAAAATGGTAGCCTTGATCTACTTACACCTGCATAGTTTGTTCAATGGTACCAGTCCACTTCAAGCTACTCAATGAGAAAGTGTGACTGAACAGTATCAGATGCTGCCTTTCCAGTTTATCTTTCCCATAGATGAAGCTTGTGATAAAAATGTCATCTTTTCAGACAGTTCAGGTAGCATAAAAGCATAGCATGAGACCTTTACCCCACCTAGTGTGACAGATAAGTAACTAGAATGATGTGTGTGAATCATGTCATAGGATCAAGGATGCTTTTACATTAATTATGTATTCAAAAATGTGCTCAACATATTTTCAGCAGTCCTCTCTTAAAGTCCTTCTGGCATACCATAGATTTGCATCATTTGGTATGCCTTTTATTATAATAACTTTACATTCTTGTAGCCAGTGATAATGTAATTGATTATGGCCTTACTTTTTTCCAGGTGCCATCATAGCCTTGAATGCTTCCTGATCAGTTCTATATTAGGAATATACAAGCAATACTAGGAAAGTGATCATGGGGACCATAAGGTATTTAGCCATATGCACCTTTACGAAGACACAATTAAAAGCTCTTGCCATCCTTTTCAAGCATTTAATAGTACTCCTCTCTTAAATTGATCAAGGCCATACATTATAACCCTAGATTAAATAGGTGGCTACCTATCCAATTATCAAGACTACCCTTAAAGGTAGCCACACTACTACTTTGTTTGACCCGTAGGCTCATAGACTCTGACAAAGCTTATAGCCAAATGAGACAATCAGGAAGTTCTGCCACATGATCAATACTAATGGGAAGCTAAGAGCATCCTCTGTTATGCTGAGACATTCTTTACACAGCACTGGTGAAAATTTGTGATAAGCCATCCAGTCATCCAGACTGGTTTTTAATGGTTGTTAGAAAATACTCTGATTGACAGGTAAGGAAAGCCTAATCGAGCAGAGAGTGTGTGTGTGTGTGTGTGTGTGTGTGTGTGTGTGTGTGTGTGTGTGTGTGTGTGTGTGTGTGTGTGTGTGTGTGTGTGCACGCGTGCATGTGTGTGTGTGTGTGTGTGTGTGTGTGTGTGTGTGTGTGTGTGTGTGTGTGTGTGTGTGTGTGTGTGTGTGTGTGTGTTGCATTACATATGCATTACACCACTTGGTGTTGTTGATGTGACAAGGTGAATTTAGTTCGCTGGGATGGGTGTTTGCATTACCACTTGTTCTGTTCAGGTGAAGGATTTCAAAGAATGCTAGGTCGTCCATAATAAAGAAAGTTACGCAGAGACCACCCTCCAGAGTCTGACACAGAGTAGAGGGACAAAGCTTTACACCTGTGAGAGTAGCTAATGGTAATGAGCCTCGTACTCTTTTGGAAAGAAATGTTGAGGTCTCTCAATCTGGGTTATCTACCTTGGTGAGGTAACCTATTCCACAGGGTGGGACGACATAGTTAGGGACTTACTCATCCCATGATTCTCATTTATTTGATGATATAAATTTAAGTTTCAAGTGATGGCGGATGTACAGCCACTTGGTGTTGTGAAAAAGTAGGAGGTCAGAAAAGGTTGGATCTTTCGTGTCTTGAGAAGCAAAGCACGGGTCATGTCAGAGCAGCCCATTATCTACCAAGAATAAGGACGGTAATGTTACTTGATCACCATAGCTGAAGGATTTAAGGCCTCTGATTATCTTGGTTAGAAATATTTGGAGCCATTCCTGAGTGATTTGTTTGGATTTGCACTTACCAAACAGGCATTCTATTCACAGCTGGCCTGAAAAGGGAAGAGTACACGGGTAAGATGATTTCTTTAGATCTTGACCATACTTGGATTCTCCCTTGGAAATTATCTAGACCAGATGAAATGATTTTTTGGCTATGGAAGAGATATGATGATTGGATGAGAGCTAGATGTCCACATATGTACCGAGGTTTTATGACCACGGCCTTATGAATTTTAGTGCATTCATAAGGTATGAGGTGGGAGCAGCTTTTTTTGCTGAATGATAAGTATTGCACTGTTTTGCATTTGACTTAGATCATTTTCAGTAACCCGATGATGTGCATCTTCCAACCTTTGCTGGAGCTGTTTAGTGTCAGTACATGAGTATGCATAACATAATATGATATCATAGCAACAGCAAACTTGCTTAACCACACTTTTGGGATATTCGTTTGGGTGTCTGTAAAATGAATGCCAAACAAGAGAGGGGCTACCTCTGATCAGTGTGGTACCCCACTACTTACAATTTTACATTCAGAGAGGGTACCAGCAACATTCACATAATGTGATCTACTGGTTATCCAGCTGGCAATCCAGCAGACAACTAAGGGATTTTCATTGTTTGTCAATTTTTTTCATTGACACCAGCAAGGGGGATAGCATCCAAAGCCTTAGGCAGGTCCTGATAAGCAGTGTGCACCAAGTGACCACTCAGTGTCTTAACTGTGGTGGAGTAATGTGGGCAGCTGCCTAAGGTACAAGCTGTTAGGGGACATGATTGGCAGGTACTGATGGTGCAGGCATTGATTTATGAAGCCTTGGAAATGTTGTGAAGCCTTGGAAATAATGGTGCTTAATAAAAAAATTGCTGATATTGCATTTGCAGTCATGGAAGTAATTCTAGTGATCTTGCTGATTGTTGCAGAAGAGCTTGAACAGCCTTTCTTTCAACTGTGAATTGAGGGAGGTGCCAGATTTGGAAACTGTGTAGGATACCAGGTGACCGAGTTGTAGTTATTTGGCCACTGTCCACAGCCACTGTAATATCTTCAAAGATGTTTACTAAGATCAAAACAAAGGATCTGCCCTTTATAAAACCAAATTGACTGACGGCTAGATCAGTTAGGTTACCTATGTCTTTTTAAATGTGTTTTTCTGTAATGCATTGCATGTTTTGTATGTAAATCAGATGAGACTGATGGGCCTATAATTACCCAGATCCTCGCATCGGACAGAAACCCTGCAGATGGGCTAAGGCTGAAGCGTTTAAATAGTGGCTCACATAGTGTGTACCAGACTCTGAAGAGAATGCAGCTGGTATGTTGTATGGCCCTGTGGAAGTATTATTTTTAGCCTTTGACAAGGATTCTAAGAATTGATCCAAAGCAATTTTAGGGTAACCTTCATTTCTAGGGATAGTGGGATCAACGATGTGGGGGGGGGGGGTAAAGGCAGCACTATATTTTTATGCCAATATACTGGCTATATCTTTGGGATTGGAATGTGTGTTATTAGTGATGAGCTCAATGCATTTTGGACATTATGCCCTAGTTTTCTGGAACTAAAATATATTTAGTTATCTGGTAAGCATTGAGGGAAATTATTTATTTTCAGTGAGACAATCATTTTTAAATAAAGGCTTTGGTATCCTAAGAGATGGGTGCTTTTCTATGTAAATTTCATCCTTCCGCTAATTTTGTTAATTTCAAAGTTCACTCTATAGGCACACTACAGCCCTGAACTCCTCAATGAATAGACTTGCCACATTCTCTTTCTCCTGTGATGTTACAAGCAAAACATTTCTGAAAAGAATGTGCACACTGGCAATGTTGTGGGATTCTTTACTTGGTACTTACTTTTCATTTGACATGTCTTCTGCTACCCCAAGCAATATATGTTCTCCACTCCTGTTTAATCTGTTCTGGAGCAAGCTTTGGTGAAATATATATAAAACATATTAGATGTGCTCCTTTATTCTAGTTTTTCAGTGATCTCCTGTGTAAAGGGAGGCAATTACATCTCCCTTTGTTTATAAGCTGTGCAATATAGAAGGACTTTTTTATGACAGTGGACAAATTATTTGGAAGTTAGGTCACTGTCCACATAAATTCCCAAATTCTGAACAAGTGTCATCTCTTAGGGATGTATTGTCAATATGGCAGTTTCTAGAGGTAGATGACTTCTCAAAGGATATGATAATGCATTTTTAATATTTAGTTTCAGTCCATGATTTTGGCACCAATTATTTGCTTGGCTATGTGTTTGGCATAAACCCTCCTGCTGCATGGCTAAGTCATTTGGGGATTTAATAACTGCTCTTAGTTTGCAGTCATCTGCAAGCTTAGTCAGCCAGAACCCTTTGGTACTGCTTTTACTTCAGAGAGGTAGACACCAAACAGGAGAGGTCCTACCACCGAGCATCTGCCCTACCATACTATGGGTGCCTGTTGTAGTGATGCTTAGATGAGCAGAACTACAAGTGTGAATTAGGGGAATGTATGCCAAGACTGAGGGTGTGATGCCTTAGGGTATTTCTCCATATTTCAAATTACAGTGATCGGGTAATAGGATAAATTAGGGGTATGAGTACACAGCCCTCCTGGATTAGAGGATATATGAGGGCAAAGATCCCATAATGTAAACAAAAGTTTCAAAATTGCCTGTTTGCATGCTTGAATTTTAGTTTCTTATTCATTGGGGATCCATGGTTTCATCTCACACTTGTGATAGGAAGCCTCACACTGTTCCTTATTCACATGTGCCTATTTTGTCTTGCACGAATATCCAAATGTGGGCAGCAATCAATATTTCTGACTGGTCTCCCACATTCTGTCATCTCCCGCTACCCAAACCTTTTCTTGGACATCTAGTTCCATTTTTTGCTGCCTGTTCTCACCTGTGCAAAATAATGTGGACATTTATATTTCCTTCTGTTGTTTGCACTTCTTGCAGGAGTATACTACATCTCTATTATCTTCCTCATAGTTCAAAGCCGGCAAGTTACATATAGTGGAAATTACATAGAAACCGACTCATACTTTAATATATAATGCATTGTTAACTCATTAATTGGCAATTGCCACGTCTCTTCAAGTCAGTTGGCCCTGTTTACTGCAGTTTCTAGAAAGTGATAACTGTTTTTGGTTCTTTAAATATTAACAAATAGTAAAGGGTAGAAATGTATCTAGTAAGAATGTTTCAGTCCCTCCTTGATCTATCACATAAACTGGCTCTTAATATAGGTCTGCAGGCCCATTTCTTTATCTTACGTTAAGGGTAAAGCTAGAGAACACAACTTATTTAAACACTATATTGACTGGCAGGATGCTTTGAATACAGTAGAAAACCTGTTAAAAGTGAGGCAATTTTCAATTGATTTACATTATCAAATTAATTTTTACAATTTCTTCACAAATGACTCACTCTTGCAATTGCAATTTAAGGCAGCAGTTTAGCTAAGTCCTTAATTAAACAAGTATAAATCTTAATTGTATTCTTGCAGGTGTCACAATTCTGATTATCCTCTGCCATATAAATTCTTCTGCTTATGATTCAAAAATAAGTACATTATTTAAGAATATTACTGCTACAATACTATGTGCAGAATTGGTTAAGTATTTTCTAGCTATAGTTTGTTAACTGTAAATGAATTAAGGATTTCATAGCAAAATGGTTATACATTTGGTTTTCTAAGCCACATCAACCACTGCATTAAGACCCATGGCTCTCTACTGCTAGTGTCAGAAGCAACGGGTAGCATACTCACCTTTTTTGAAGAAGGCTATGGGTTCTATTCCCAAACCAGGTAGATGGAATTCTGAAATTGCAGTAGTTACTACACTCTTGAGTGTGTCATCCTTTGGTCACATTTATTTGAGCTGGTGGCAGCTCAGGTGGGTGTAAAAGATCCAGCTGCACCAATCAAAAATAATGGTGGAATTTCCTTGATGCCCTGGCAAATTTCTGCTAGCAGTATAAATACCACATCGTCTCCCCTGAAAAAAGCCACTAGCCAAGTGGTACTAACCCAGTCAACAAAGGATAAATAAATAAATACATAAATAAATAGTATGATAATCAAAACTGCAGATCAAGAAAGTCCAAAAAATTGCGATTACAAGAAAACAGTAACTTTCAAAACTCACTGTTACACCATAAAAGTGTTGTTCCAAGAGTGCCCTGCATTCTATGGCATGGGGGTGGGGTACACTCCCACACTCCTGTTACTTATACATGCTAACTCTGACATCATTGCCCCTCAGGGAAGGGAAAACAAGTCTGGAATCAGTGCATATCTCCTACTGTTACTCCTGTAGTTCTGTTACAGTGAGGATCACAGTTACCTTCCTCAGAATTTCAACACTCATAAGCCATAAAACGTTTCAGGCCTACACAGTTAGCACTCATAATCCATAAAATATTCCAGACCTACACAGTTAATACTCATAATCCATAAAATATTCCAGACCTACACAATTAACACTCAATCCATAAAATGTTCCCAACCTACACAGTTTATCACTCACAATCCATAGAATGTTCCAGACCTACACAGTTAACACTCATAATTCATAAAACATTTCAGACCTACACAGTTAAGACTCATAATCTATAAAACATTTCAGATTTACACAGTTAACAGTAATAATCCATTAAATATTTCTGATCTACACAGTTTGGGCTACTTTCTCCTTTGTAAGAATGATCCACGCAGTTGCATCTTAAACCACAGTTCACCTGAGCTGTGTACCTTTTAACCTTTTACTCTTCCATCACTTTTTGTAGATGTAGCCACTATTAAAACATGTGCACTGACACCTCCCTTTCACTTCCTGCAGGTGTAAGCTATTATTAAAGTATGTGCAGCAACAGATCCATTTGACTTTCTATCGGTGAAGACAGCTATTAAAATATGTGCACTGACAGCTCCTTTAATATTTAATGGACTCAAACATTGCTTCCCATACTCATCAAGGCTTCATGACCTCCTCATGGCACTGGTACTACCCCTTAATTTCTGCTGGAATATGTGCAAAGCCAGTAAGCATGCAATCATTATCTTTCTTGATCTCTCCAAAGTATTTGACACTGCCTGCCATTCAGTGCCTCAGGAGAGTCTGACTTCTGGTAGTTTTACCCTCAGTGCCATGCTGGGCAGAGGTTATCAGATGGGTTAGATTTTTACTTTTCTTTATAGATTTCTATTTGAGTGTTGCTGGGATTAGTACTAGAACCAGTTCTCTTCACTATCTATGTGAATAGCAAGACCAGTCACTGGGGAAACACTAAGAAAATTCAGACTGATGTTATGATGTTATGATGTTATTATGTTAACCCAAAGAAATTCTGGACATCCATCTCTTCAATACTCAACCCTGGTAATACTTCCAACCCCTGCCCCAATCCCAACCTCTCAAGTCTTGAAACGGCCACTAACTTCAACACATTTTTCACTGATTGTATAGCTAAATTATCCTCCACTTTCCCCAATCCATCCATCAATACTAACCCCTCACCCTGCACCCCAAACCCTCTCTCTCACCCCCCTCCTCCACCGCTATTCTCACTTAAACCTGTCTCCACCTATACTATAAAAAGACTACTGCAATAGCTAAAACCATGCCGCAATGCCCCTGACAACCTTCCAGCAAATTTTCTTCAAATATCAGCCGAATCTATAGCCTATCCCATATCCATCCTCATTAATAGATCCATTCAGGAATCCTATGTACCAACCATCTGGCGTTATGCATACATAATTCCTCTTCACAAAGGTGGTAAGAACACAGACACTACCAACTTCAGACCCATAGCTATACTCTCTCCTCTCTCTAAAATTCTAGAGAAAGCCATCTACTCCCAGCTCATGCCCTACCTAATCCAGCACAAAATCCTCTCTCCCACCCAGCACAGCTTCCGCCCAGGCCACAGCACCATGACAGCCCTCATTTCCTTCCTTGAAACAGTCAACCTAGCACGTGAGAGCAGCAAATATGTATCTTCTCTTTTTCTTGACCTCTCAAAGGCATTCAACACTATTTCCCATTCCCTCCTCCTGTCCCAGCTCTCACACTTGCATCTATCTCCCTCAACCCTAGACTGGTTCTCCAGCTACCTTTCCACATGCCAGCAGGCTGTACAATGGAAAGAGTCAACCTCCCCTTTCTTACCTACACCCACAGGAGTTCCCCAAGGATCAGTACTTGGCCCTCTGCTCTTCAACTTATTCATTAACAACTTTCACCTCTCCATCCCCGAAGCCTCAGTCACCCAATACGCAGATGACTCCACTATCATCTGCTCAGCCTCCTGCCCCTCCAAACTTCTACTTAATACCCAAACAGCCTTCTCCAAAATTGAATCATGGATGCAATCACATCACTTGGCCCTAAATGCCAACAAAACAAAGCTAATGATATTTCCTCCCACTAAAACTTCCCAGCTCCACAAAGTCCAATTTTCCATCAAAAGCCACAATAACACCCCTCTTGAAATCGTTCCTAGTACCAAACTACTTGGCATTACCATCGATGAAAACCTAAAATTCGACTCCCACATCTTCTCAGCAATCAAAAAAACCCACCAGAAAATCGGCCTCCTCTACAGACACAACTGCTACCTTACTCCATCTTCCCATCATACCCTTGCATCTACCTTCCTTCTCCCCTCTCTCTTGTACGGTGCTCCCCTATTCTCCAACCTACAACTAGGACTCCGTGCTAAACTTGAGGCCTGTTACAACAAAATCTGCAAATTTGCAACCAATTCTAAGAACTCTTCCCATCACTGTCACTCCCTACACACCCTAAACTGGCTAGAACTCCACAAACACCTAAAGCACCTACAACTTACAAAAGCCCACAAACTCATCTTTAAACCAGCAGAATGCCCCTCTCTTGCTAAATCTCTTACACCCTACACACTTACCCGTACCCTGAGATCCACAGGCCAAAACCTCCTGCATGTACACAAACCCATCCACCCAACTGGTAAACTACTACTATTCCACACTATAGCCAAACTATGGAACAATCTCCCCACACCACTACGTAATATACCTAACCACAACAATTTCAAATCCATGCTTCTCTCCCATCTCTCCTCCAAATGGGAATGTCCTTCACATGCTCCCACCTAAAACTCCCACACTACTAACTCCACACCTAAATCATCATTTCTTTGCCTACTTTAACTTAATTCAGAGATCTTGCTCAGAACACCTTTTCATAAAT
Organism: Protopterus annectens; assembly: GCF_019279795.1. Taxonomy (NCBI): domain Eukaryota; kingdom Metazoa; phylum Chordata; order Ceratodontiformes; family Protopteridae; genus Protopterus; species Protopterus annectens. The sequence goes on from NC_056725.1 coordinate 561,976,661, forward strand.
CTTTTGCATGCATGCCTCTGGCCTACCTTACTCATATTCTCAAACTTTCATTGTTTGTTTTTCTTATCCATTGTACCCATAATATTGTTTTCCTCTGTAATATTGTTAATTTGTCTCTATTCGTATGTATTTGTATGTCTGTTTGGGGCTTTTCCCCTTGGGTCTCCACTGAAAAAGGGTAATTCTTACCCAGCTGGACCAACCCGGTTAGCAAATGCAAATAAATAAATAAATAAATAAATAAATGACTCCACGATCAGTATTTCTTTAGGGTCATTCACTGAAGACTATTAACAGGTTAGTTCCATGCTGCAGGTATGCTTATTTTCTTAGAAAAAAAAATTGCTCACCTCACTAGGCCTGTACATAATTCTTCTAATAAAGATCATTGCTAGCTGTACCTGAACTAAACACTAGTTTTCCAATACCTAATGCCACAGCAAACAATGTCATGCTCAACATAAGTTCAGTGAATCAGAAAGTCAGTATTGTTTCTCTAGATTTGACTTTTATCAAAGAAACAACATCTATGATGATGCTTAGTTGCTTTATGGATAAAAAATTGTAACTAAATAAGAACATGCAAAGGCTTGTCATGCAGTATATGAGTAAGTCTTTCCTTAGTAATATTGTGAAACTGGCCACAGCAAACTTGCTTTTGCAATATTTCCTCATACGTACAGCTGTCATCTCTTCTACAACACAAACTAAAACAAGCATATAACAGAATACCTAGAGTTACTGCTGGTCACCATGGTATGACCTACCACTGTCTGTCACTTAGGAACATTTTAATGGCTAGAGTCCAGGCACCATCATGCTAATTCAGTTGTGGTTTGCCCAAGAAAATATTATAATGCCCTACTTATACTTTACTGCCAGTTTGTGGCAAGCCTATGTGAACTTCAGGCATCTGCAGACAAAAATAGATTCAGTCTATGAAGTTCTCTGTCACTACTGGCAAACTCTGATATAAACTACTGCCTACCATGGCATACTCTGGAACAAAGTACTGCACAGCCACAGGTATAACTTTAAAGGGAACATCTTCAGGTCCTCTGTAAAAAGCTACCTGCAGTGTAATGAGTCCTGCATGGTATTACCTAGATTGTGTAAGTTTTACAGATATTCTCGTTCCTCGATCTTCACTCAGTGTTAGGAGAGTTCATGTTTTCCTCATGTCTACATGGATTTTCTTTAGCTGCTCCAGTTTTCTCTTGCCTCTATAAATATGTAGGTTGATTGGCTGCTCTAAATCTTCCATATTGTATTTAACCTTACTATCATTGCCTAAGTCAAGGATAAATAGTTCACTTCCCAAATTAGTAAATGGATAAATTATATGACCTACTAATTTGCCATTCATGTTTTGCTTTGTAAACTTTATTGTGTTATCAGTGCATGCTTTCCCTGGGTGTTTCTTTCTGTGACTTGACCTAAAATGGGACTTCCCAGGTGGACGTTTACCATTAGCAAAATGTAACAGATAAGATCTTTGAAGCAGTAATAAGAACTCTTGTTCTATGATAATATGGTTGGGATCTGTACAAGATACAGAGGAACAATTGGTAGTAACATAACTTATGATGTTACAGCTTAAGGTATTCTATAGCATAGGTTATCTTTCTTACAACAAAATGACACCATGTTGAGCAATATTAATTTTGGGAATGCTTTACTGTACATTTTCATATGTCTCAGTATATGTGTACTTATAGGCTCTTGCATGCCTGTAGTATATACCTCTCTGTATGTGTTTGCATACAATGAAGTACATGCACGCTGAAGATGAGAAAGGATATGTTGTCATCACAACAGTAAATCACCATACTTACTTATCAGTAATTTACTACAATAAATGAATTACTGAAAAAAATCATTTTTATAAAAGATTTTTTAAATATACATCGTCATAACTGTGCAACATTTGAAATCAGCAACCCAATAAATGTATATGTTTAAGACTGTTCATTAATAGTAATACCTTAAGAAGAAGAGCAGAAAGTAAGGCATGGGCAATTAAATTCATACATTTTGTTCAGTTTTCATGCCAGGAATGACTTCTTCCACCATTCTATAATATTTCCAAAACCTTTGATATTCAGTGATGAGACCATTGTACCATACACCTCATGTATTATATTGAACTCTGTACAAAACAATGGTATCTTAGAGCAAGTAATGAGCAATTTTAACATAGTTAAAGAAATTTCAGCATGCTTAAATCACACACTCTATGCTTTAATTGGAAAAGTAGCCTTGCAAGATTTGTTTTAGTTATTTCACTATACAATAATGATTATGATAAAAACAGAAAAAAACACTGCATTACAAATTGCTCTCACATGACAGGCATTTTCTCAGTTCATGGAGTTGTAATTTGAAGAATTGCTGTACTTTAAAACATTCATCATTTAGGGCTTTGGAAAAAGAAAACAGTTTATAATGTGGTTGTCAAAATTGCATACAGACCTACTATACATACAGACACAAACACAATAGCTAGAGGATGAAGATTATGCAGTCTGGCATTTTTCAGTGTTAGATCATGCTAGCCAGAGTGACATTTTTGCAAAATAAGCAATGTTCATAGTCCCCACCAAAAAAAACATAATCTTGTACAAGTCATATTACATGGACAACTCACTGAGAACAACAAATTAAACATGCACAGCCTCTGTGTCATATGAATTAAAATCAAACCCAACCAGACCTGATATGGCAACCTCTCAAATATCCCAGTAATTAGTGAGTACTTGTCCATAAACCATATGTATATCTTGGCTGTGTTAGTAAGGAATGTGTGACAGTGTCATGCCTACCCACAACCAAAATTAGGGATCTCTTAACTAGGCTAAAATGACTGATTAAGGGAAATTATGACCTGACCCTCTGATCACGCTGGTGTGAACAATCTAAAAAGGTCAGCTTTCATGGATGTGTAACAGGACAAAATGGTGTGGTCAAACGCCCTACAACATATGGAAAAACATCTGATTAACACCACCCTCCCATCCCTTCATATATTCAGCCAGTGGCTAAGGATAAGATATGTCAGACATACGATCTAATATCTATTCATCTGGAGAGGCATGAGAAGTGCAAAAAGCTGATGTGCTTTGTAACTGTGAGGCTTCACTTCTTTCTTTGGAGCTGAAACTTCAGAGCAGGATACTATCCTTTTGGCTAGTTCAATCATTAAAAAATGAAGATTATCAAAGATAACACTGAGGGCAGAGGTGACGATATCTCTGTTAAATTGCAAAAGCCTTCTTCTGTTTCAGGGATGATGACAGCTATACCATTCTGGAAATTATGTTAAAAGATACAAAGTTTATAGGTTCATAGGTTCATAGGTTCATACTAGGCTATCTGCCCGAGGGCATTTACAAGCCTAGCCCATAGTTTTGTGGCTTACGCCACCCCTTTAGTATGGGGAACTATACCCATGATTTTGCTGTGCCTCTGTCGAGCAGTGACACTGAGGTAATCCCTGGGGTATATCTGCGATCTCCCATCCATTGGTCAAGATTTCTCTTGAACAAGGCCAGCGAGGTGCTCTGCCTCACATATACCGGGATTTTGTTCCACAGCATAGGGAGTCTTTGGGTGATGAATCTATCCCTCCAGCACGTCCTATTAATAGCCGTGTCAAGGTTTAAGTCTCCGCCCTTGTGGCTCTGACGGATCTAGATTTTTGAGGTGAAGCATATTCATCAAATCTGGGTTTGACATGGCCTTGTATGTTAGGCAAAGGTCACCTCTGAGCAAGCGGTGGCGACTGAATAGAGCTGGAGTTCTTTCAGTCGGGCAGCATAGGACAGATGTTTGAGACCCTTTATCCTTTTGGTGAGGAACTTTTGTGGCCTCTCCAGCTGCTGCAAGTGTCGGGTCAGATACATTCCGAATGGGGCATTGTACTCAATCATTGGTCTGATGAGTGATGAGTATAGGGAGACTATGACCTCCCTTGATCTAGATGAGAATCCCTTCATGATAAGGTGGGCAATGTAGAAGGTCTTCCTAACTACTTTAGCTACATGGGTGTCGAATGACAGACTACTATCAACCTGGGTCCCCAGGTCCCTGATAACTTCTTCTGTGCTCAGTGGATTGCCACCTATTTGGTAGCTAGGGGTAACCTTGTTTTTTCCGAAGGGTATGACTATGCATTTTTTGGCAGGAGGGTAGAAGCCCAGTCTAATGAAGTTTTATATCAAAGAAAAAGAGATACTGGTCGCATAGTCTTATTATTTGCAAAAGAACATTCAAAAGCCAGATGACAAGCAAGGAACTCAGGGCTAATATTTAATCTTACAAAGAACATATGGCCTTCTTATGCTCCAGGATGTAAAAAACAATGATTGTTCCCTAGATTAGGATCAAGGCATGCATTGTTGACTCACACTGCAGTGAGCAGAAGCAAATGCCAGCAATGGTGCAGTTTACTGCCAGCATCTAACACTGAAGCCACATATGATGAAACAACAAATGAAAACAAGCCTGCATTGCTAGAAAAACAAAACAACAAAAAAGGCTTACAAATGCAGTAAGGAACACAAACAGCAAAACTGGTACATGGAAGGCCATTTGTACAGTCACTGTTGGAAAATAGCTGGTCTACAGAGTCAAGAGTCCTGCTTTTCACACAAGTTGGACATTGGATTTAGGCAAAAGCATTGTCAATTATATTATCAAATAAAAACAAAATGCTTTACGCAGTCTTGGACCACTTCCATCTTTTACTATATACTTCTTTCTCCAACACACCAACAAGCCACTTGTAAGCATTTGCAGCTACTGCATATGTTTATGTGATGCTGCAGTCTCTACAGCATGCTAATCATTATCTCTTGTATTTAGTTAGTGTTAGAACCTGCTTGTAAACTAGTGGCATTCACTATCAACTGTTCTGCCCCACTAAGATGACAATGAATGCTTTGATCGTAATATAGTAAACTACAGTGAAAGTACAATCATCACATGAAACTTTAAATGTTATAAATACTGAATCGATAAACTATTCAACATCAAATACATACATATAAATATTAATACCTTAACTCATGAATATTTTCAGAAAGCAGAAAACTGTCTGTATTTGGCTATGTTTGCACTTTATTTTTATAAACCTGCATTGGTAAAATCCCTCAATGTTAGTCATATAATTTTCATGGAATGTTACAAGCACAATTGTCTATAAAACTTCATTAGACTGGGCTTCTACCCTCATACATAAAGAAATAACTGCATTTTGAACTTTAATGAAAAATAAATACATTTCATACTTATTATTTTTATACCTCAACATACACAAATGGTTAATAGACCCTTTTTATAAAGGAATATATTTGTTTATGGCTGAAATAATTCTGATGTATATTTATGCTCGTGAAAGCTTTTTTATTTTAATCAGAAAATAACAGAAAGATATACATTTGCTTTCTGATAACACCCTATCAATTTACAAGGACTATACTGGCATGAAGACTATCCTAATTTCAAATGACAATATCTCTGTACTGTTTTAAGACATTCTAATGACATTTTTGAGACAAACACAGTTGAAAAATCATACTTTCACTCGGTTCTGCATAGCCTATTAGCTTTGACAACAGGATCTCAAATATGTTTATTGCCTGTCAGAGCATATAGACTATGTGCATTTTGCTATGACATATAAAAATGAAAGAAATAATATACTCCCTTCTAGAAAAGGGCTTCCAGCATAGTATACCTCTGATTCTTTTCCAACCACCTTTGTTGAATATATGTGAAATAGGCAAATTTACATTCATATAAAAGTAATCAAATTATATTAACATAACAAACATTATACTTCACATACATTGCTATATATTATACAACTAAAGCAATATTCCCAAGAAGGAAAGACATCCCTGATCAGTATCAGTAAGAAGCTAAGGTCCCTCATAAAATCATCCAAGGCTAACTTTGAAAGAAAAATAGCCAAGGATTCGAAAGATAACCACAAGGCCTTCTTTAGCTGTATCGGGAATCTAAGTGGCAACTCGCAGATATGCTCTGAGCTAGTGCAAAATAGCACAAAATATACTGAACCTACTGATATTGCCAACATCCTGGCAGATAGATTCAGTGCAAACTTCACCCCCCTTTCACCCCGAAAAGGGCCCACAACAATACTAGAAAAGTGCAGTGTCCTGGAAATCACAGACGCACAGGTGAAAACAGCCCTTTCAAAAGCCAAAAGCACAGCGTCAATGGAGCCAGATGGTGTCCCAGGCTGCATCTTGCATGAACTACAGAATAAACTAACCCCCCACCTAAAAACACTGTTCAACCTCAGCCTCTCCACAGGCTACATGCTCATAGAATGGTACACAGCAACAGTTATTCCACTCCACAAACGAGGGGCCACAAATGACCCTGGTAACTATTGTCCCATAAGCCTGACTAGCCTGGTCTGCAAGGCTATGGAGCGCATCTTCATGGAACTCATTAACAAAGACATTGGGAACCTCCAAATACTTGACCTGACCCAGTTCGGCTTTGTTAAGGGCAGACCATGCCTACTAAACCTGGTTGACTTCTTCGAGACAGTCACCAAGGCCATAGATGAGGGGAAGGTGGTTCACACAGCCTACCTTGACCTCACCAAGGCTTTTGACACCATTCCCCAATCGGGAATTATAGAAAAACTCACCAGCCTGAACATAAACCTCTCGGGCAGATAGCCTAGTATCTACCTATGAACCTAATATTGTATAAATTATTCAATTCCTGGCTTTTTTATAGGTTTATAAGTAGGTTCATAGGTAGGAACTAGGCTATCAGCCCCAAGGGCCTAAGTAAGCCTAGCCAACAAGGTTCCCTGGCTTATGCCACCCAAGAAAGTTATTTTCCTGTGCCCCTGTCAAGCAGAGCCACAGAAGTGATCCCCGTGATGTATTTCCTATTTCCCATCCACTCATCAAGATTTTTCTTGAAAAGTGCTAATGAGGAACTTTGCTTGACATAGATGGGTAGCTTGATCCAGAATATGGGAAGACTCTTGGACAAGAATCTATCCCTCCAGCATGTCCTGTTTATTGTGGTGACAAGGTTTTGGTCCCTAGAGCATGTAGATTGGAGGGACTGGGATTTCTTGAGGTGTAGCATGTCCAACAGCTCTGGGTTTGACATAGCTTTATATGTTAAGGCAGAGATCACCTCAGAGTAGGCGATATGCTACGGTGTAAAGCTGGAGTTTTTTGAGACGGTCAGTGCAGGGCATCTGTTTGAGGTCAGTAATTCACTCTGTGAGATACTTCTGGGGATGGTGTTGAAAGCCTTGGCAAAGTCACGACAGACTGTGTGAACCACCTTACCCTAGTCTACAGCTTTGGTGACTGCCTCAAAGAAGTCGATCAGGTTCAGGAGGCATGATCTGCCTTTCACAAGAGTTTGGAGGTTACCAATATCTTTGTTTATGAATTCCATGATAATACATTCCATGGCCTTACAGACCAGGCTCGTCAAGTTAATAGGGTGCTAGTTCCTGGGATCAGTGGTGGCTCCCCCTTTGTGGAGTGGGATAACTGTTGTTGTGTGCCATTCAGTAGGCACAAAGCCTGACGTAAGGCTATGATTGAACATGGTGCTTAGGTGGGGAGCCAGTACTTTCTGAAGTTTGTGTAAAACGCAGCCTGGGATGTTGTCTGGTCCCATGGATGCTGTGTTTTGGCTTTAGAGAGTGCAGCTTTTACCTGCATAGTTGTGATTACAGGGTCTCTGCATTCTTCCTGTATAGATATGGGCCCTTTAGGGGCTGATGGGGGGGGGGGTAATGTTAGCACTGAACCTATCTGCCAGGATGTTGGCAATATCAGTTGGTTCTGTAATTTTTGTGCTGTTGTGCTGTAACTCAGAGCAGATCTGGGTGTTACCATTGAGATTCTTGACATAGCTATAGAATGCTTTGTGGCTGCCCTAGAATCAGTGACAATTTTATTTTCGTAGTTAGCTTTGGAGGACCTTATAAGGGATCTCAGCTTCTTACTGAGGCTGACCAGTGAGCTCCTTCACTCATGGGAGTTTACTCTCTTTTGCAACAGTTTCTTCCTTCTGTTTATTTATGACAGGGGACCACCAGATTGGCTTCCTTTTTCTGGAGGATAGTGTCTTGGTTCTGTTTGGGATAGCACAATACATGCACTCATGCAAGTGCTTATAGAGTGCATTTGTGTAGGATTCAGCAGTTGTAACTGTATTGTCCATCTGCATGGGTGTCACTTCTGTCTTAAGAAGCATGAAGTTGGCTTTAGAGAAAGTTTTTACCATGGTTTCCTTAATGGGGGGCGGGGGCAAAATGTGGATATCTAGGGTGATTAGCTTATGGTTGGATCTGACCAACGAGGAGTTGACTTCAGGTGTGGAACACCGGTCACTCATGTTGGTAATGACTAGGTCTAGGATATTGTTGCCCCTGGTGGGGGTGTGGATAAGTTGATACAGGGCATTGGAATTTATGAATTTCAGAAAGTTTTGAGCAAAGGAGTTGGTACATGAATAGTTTTCCCAGTTAATGGTGGGGTAGTTGAAATCGCCCATTATTAGGGTATTTGGTTGAACCCTAATATTTTTCAGTATATCAAGAAAAGAGGAGTGGGGATCCTAGGGCATGGTGGGGGTCTGTAGCAAGCTACAATTTGGATTGCAGTTTTGCCCAGAGTTAGTTGCACTTGGATAACCTTGGATGCATTATGCTGAGCAACTAGCCTGGGGTGTGGATATCCTTAATGAATATGGACACACCTCCACCATTGGTGTTCTGGTCCAGGTTAGATGGCCGAAAAGTGTGGTATGAGTTATAGCCTGGTAATGCAGGGGTGCTGTCTGGAGCCTTGAACCAGGTCTCAGTCACTTCACAGATATTGATGTACTCCATTTTAAGGAGTGCCTCGAGGGAGTGCATTTTGAGATTTAGACTTCTAGCATTGAGTAGCATTACCCTCAGTTTTTGCTTGCCTGTTCCTGTTACGGTGGTAAATTTGTAATTTGAACCTTGCCTAAAAAAGGCACTATAGGGGCGGCAAGAGCATTAGTCAATATCTGGAATCCCTGGGGTGACAGGTGCAGGCCATCTCTGGCAAAGCATCATAGTCTGTCGACCATGTCGCCCCAGGCAGACAGATACTGGATCCCCTTAGAATGACACCAGAAGCTTTGCCAATTGTTGAAGTCAATCATTTTGTTCTTGTACTGCAGTATCATTCTGGGTGATGGCAGATGCTACTCAGGGCTAGGGTCATACCTGCCTGGGCTACAAGATCTGAGAGCTCTTCCATGTCTCTTTTCATGTAGTCCAGGGAGGTACATCTCAGGTCATTCACACCAACATGGACAATGACAGAGTCATATTTGTACTTGTTGTGGAGTGACCTGAGTGTGTGGGTTATGTAATGGATCCTGGCACCTGACAGGCAGCTGACAGTAACCTTCCCCTTGTTTAGCCTGGTGAGTGGGACATCAGTGTGCCTGACTACAGAGTTGCCTATGACTAGTTTGTTGGGTATGTTGTTTTGACTTATGGGCTGTGGTTGAGAGGCACACTGTATCTGTGGGCTATGTGTCATTTGAGTTGTGTTCGGCGGTGAAGGTTGCTTGCATTTCTGTTTTGGGGGTCTCTGTTGCTTGAACAGATTATTATTGAGAGCCTCCGTTAATGTTTTTGTGTTTCTATGTGTGGATTTTGCTGTTGTAGGTTTAGTGGGACTATGTCATGAGTGTGGTGTGGTGCAAGTGTTTACCTTCTCCTTCTGACTGTCAAGTTCAGTCATGGTTGGAGAGAGCTTTACCTCCAGTTTGGCTAGATAAGTGCATCTCTCACAGGTTGCAGTGCTGGCTGGTAGGAGGAGAAGGTTGTCTTTGCCCCAAGATGCCTAGATTCATCAGATAGACAGGAGAGAACACTGGAAGCTGACCCTTGGACATGCCTGAGTACAAGAGCTGTTTTTCCTCTAAGCAAGTGAGGAAAGTAAGTACAAAAACTGTTTTCCTCTAGGTAATGAGGAAGGCTGAGTGTTGTAGTAATTTGTAGCTTATTTAGTGCTTACAACAAGTTCTGAACAAGTGCTGAGCAAGAATAAGCAAATTCAAGTGCTAAAACTAAGAATCTGTATCTGAACTAGACTAGTTACAGGAAAGAAGCAAGAGCAAATGTGGGCTTTTAAATCAGGAAGTTGAGAGAGATGGAAAAATTCCCCGCATGACCAATAACTACAATTTCTGGGCCAGAAACCACTCCTTATGTGGTAGATAGGTTACCTAGTGTTTACCACTCCCACTGATAAGCTAGCAGGCTTCCCTCCAACACAGAAAGGCTTGGGGGCCTCAAGAGCTTACAAACAGTCCTGGATACAGCAAATCTGTATATGGACTAGACTAGTTACAGGAAAGGGGGGGGGGGACAAGTGCAAATATGGGCTTTTAAATCAGGAAGTTGAGAGAAATGGAAAAACTACCCAAATGGCCAATAACTACAATGTATGGTGCAGAACCACTCCTTATGTGGTAGATAAGTTACCTAGTGCTTACCACTCCAACTGATAAGCTAGAAGGATTCCCACCAACACAGAAAGGCTTGGGGGACTCAGGAGCTTACAAACAGTCCTGGATACAGCAAATCTGTATCTGGCCACAGCTCCAAAGGCAAACCAAAACTTTAATATGTGAGCACTTTCGTTGACTCAAATCAAATGAACTTCTTCAGACAAATTCAAACAGTAAAACCCCTTCTTATATAACCAAGAAATCACATGACCAATAAAATGCATTACATCACAAGTTTAAAACTGATTGTTAAAAGGCATATACATATTTATAAATATATTTGCGTATACTTTAAAAGAATTTTTAAGCACAAAGTGGAGAATTGTTAATATATAAAAAACAATCAAAAAGGTGCATCCATACAAACCTATAAGTACATAAAATATTATATTATCTTTTAAGAACATTCTATACTGAATTTCATAAATTCATTTAACGTAATAAACTTTTAATTTTGAGTAAACACATAACAGTGTCAAGTAATGACCTTGTGCTTTCCAATCCTAATCCCCGTACCACAAAGACATACACCTTCTCTGTATACCTTATATATCTGATTGTTAAGATAGTGAAAGGATATTCAGATATAATGTACATTCAGCTGAATTTGTGATAGAATATATACCCACTCTGAGGCCTCATATATATATATATATTTATATGTGTGTGTGTGTGTGTGTGTGTGTGTGTGTGTGTGTATATATATATATATATATATATATATATATATATATATATATATATATATATATATATATATATATGGGTCTACTACAGTTGATCGAACTTTTAAAACATCGACTTTCATATGGCCGAGACCATATGATCCACCAAATAACCAAAAAGCACATGAAAAATTCAAAATAAAATCAAAGGAAACAGTCATACCATATGATCAATGTTTCAAAAGTTCGAACACCTGAAAAAAAAATAAAACAAAACAAAAAAAAAAATTCCGGGACATCCCCCACACCCCCTGCTATTTAAATATACCAACTCCGAGATCGCACTGCAGTGAGGAAAAGGGAAATTTTCCTGTTCCAAGCTGTACGAAGATCTCTGTGCAGAGCATTCGAAGTTTTAAAACTTCGAACATATGATCTCAGCCATATGAAAGTCAAAATTTTAAGATTTCGATCATCTGTAGGGAACTCATACACACACACACACATAGATATATATATATATATATATATATATATATATATATATATATATATACGCATCACCCACAAATGTACATCTAAGATCATCTTAGACCACTGTTGTCTCTATCTTTTAACCACTGCACTAATTTCAATTCAGTCACAAAGTCCGGCAGTTCCCTCACCACCCTTTTTTCATTACAACCCACATTTCCCACTTTCCTCTGCACGCGCGCAAGCACACACACACACACACACACACACACACACACACACACACACACACACACACACAAACACATATATATACATATTTTATATATATATATATATATATATATATATATATATGTGTGTGTGTGTATGCATAGTGAAAGAGAGAGAGAAAGATGTTACACTTTCTGTTTATTCTGAATGATCTGCTAATACCTACTTGCCATATCTCTCAACCTCTTAGAGCAAGAAATCTGGACAAAGCCATAAATAATGGGGGGGACAAAGGCCAAAAAAAAAAATATGGACAATTTTTAAATATTCCTCTTACAAACTTAGGAAGTTGAGAAAGTAATAAGTTTTGCATTAGCATGAATTTTCTGGAGGGTATGAAGCCCGAATCTCAAATATCTGCATTATTTTTTTACTTCATTCCTCAGTGATTTAGCAATGATTTGCCAGAAAAACCACAATTTTATGAGAAACAGGCCAAAAATATGAGGTGCAAATCTGGATATTCTGTGAAAATCTGTACAGTTGAGAGGTATGCTACTTGCTTCCTCATACATATGAAAGGAGGAAATACCAAAGTCCTTAATACTGCCACCAACACATATGAGCAAACTGGAGGATATGAAACTCATTTTCAGGGCGAGGACTTCCTAAAGTCATTCTAATATAGATAGCTTTGGTTGACTGTTAGATCAGACGACCCTTGATCTGCTGAATACGTTACCATGTTTCAGTAAACAGCATGGTCAAAGGCCAAATGCTCTGTTTATACTACAACATAACAGTGAAATAACAACACTATCATATCTCCTGTTATCCACACAAAACATCTATGTGTTGTTATTGACTCAAACATGAAATTCGATATCCACATCTCTCTTACCATAAAGAAAGTTTACACAGAAATATGTAATCTATATAGAAATAAACAGTTTTAACAGACATGACTAGGGCCACTATTGCATGCACACATCTTATCTCTGCTCTACTATATGCTTCTCCAATCCTAACCAACTTTTGAAAATCTGACCTAACCAAATTAGAAGCCTGCACAGAATTGCCAAATTCACTACCAACAATTCTTACAGATCACACCACTGTCTTGCTCTTAAAAAACTCAACCGGCTAGAACTTCCTCATCTACTACTATATAATCAAATGACCCTGACGCACAAAATTCTGTATCATCCTGAGAAAACCCCCTCACTACGAAGCCTGATACTTCCATACTCCTGTACCAGACAACTATACTCCACTAACAAATTCCTCCTCAATCTAATTAAAGATAATAATACAACAGTTTCATCCCTCTACTCTAGCACTATAGCAAAACACTGGAATAACCCCCCCCCCATCACAGCCACAGCTTCTATACTTGAATTTAAAAAGCCCTTAAAATCGCATTTGTTGAACTCACGGCTCTGCAGATGAGACATTACAGGCTAATAGTAAGACCCTCCCTTCCTACTCTCTCTTTTTCCTTTTGTGTGACTATCAATTATACTTTCATCCCACTTCTCTCCTCTCATTTCTTATATAATTATATATATCCATGTCCCATCCTTGTTTACCCTTTGACAGCTACTAAAATGTAAAAGATACTTTATACTGAAACTAAAATTGCTAATTCCTGATCCTATTATATACATTTTGTTATATGACAAATATTGCTATTCATCATTTGTACTTGACTGTGTGAACTAAATTGTAAACTATTATTGTTTATGTAAATGTTATTTGTGGAACTTTTCTCCCAGGAATCTTCTGAAAAAGGACCCATGTCCAGTCAGACTTTTCTGGTAACCGAACATAAAATAAATAAATAAATAATAAATGAATACAGATTAAACCACTTCTCAAACATTGCTAAACATGCAGTGCCAATAATCATTCATATTCAACTGCCTACATTTATATGCATAGTTACATTCTCCATGGAGTCTTTTTCGGGCATCTTGTCACAAAAGGAAATATTGCCAGCCTAGCTTTCCGGAATTTTGTAAATAATTATGTAATTTGTGAATATTAATATGATTTATACAAAAGTGTGAAAGAGGGAGATACTGCCAGCACAGCTATCTGGAATTTTGTAAATGGTTATGTCATTTGTAAATAGCAACATGATTCATATGCCTGCGTTACAAATGTGTTAGAACTGTATGTCATATTGTACAGACGTATGCTGAAGAGATATTTTTTATATACACTATTATAACTGCTTAACATGGGAGACTAAAACACAGGTGATTAACTTGCAAAACTTCCGAGGAATGGTTGAGATTCAGTTACTTTATAGATGGGCCATAAAAAAAAGATATCGGGCAGGATTCACGAAGCCTCCATGTAAGAGTTACAAGTCTTACACTGAGGCTGCAGTTAAATGGTGTGACATCAGCATGCCATGCATATTCATGAGGGCATGCTAACTCACACTCAAGGCTAACACGGTCCATGTAAGAAAGTAGGGGGCATGTCCGCAGGGCGAGTCCTGCAAATGAACATGCCCCCAGAAGAGGAACAGTCCCGAAAGTAAACCCCCATGAGAGAGTCCGCGTAAATGTCAACAAACACAACACAACACATGCCCCCACAGACTATAAACATAATATATAAAAATGAACATGTTATTTTTTTTTTATAAGTTTTAAAGATGTTTTCCCGTAATTGCGCTCGTTTGCGCAGGCGTGCCCATCGCTTAGCCACAGTTAGCAGTCAGTGGAAAAGCATATAAGATCTAAATATGCAAAGTAAGCCAAGAAGCAATTGCGTAGTGGTAGATACGTCGGCTGAAGAGGAGGTAGTCACGGTTCGAGCCCCCACAGCATCAATTTTTATTTCTAGTGAAATAAGCATGAAACAATTCTCTGACATATATGTACATATATAAAATTATATTTTATATAAAATGTAATGAAATGGGCCATGTATTTTGAAGAAATGTGAGATAATAAAAAAAAAAAAAAAATGTCAGAAGTGCCCATAGCTGAGCTATGCTCTAACAAGCTGAGTATATCTGCCCGTAGGTGAGCAGTGGTTTAACAGGTGTAAAATGAGTGCCCGGGGTTGAGTGTTGTAACATGCTGAAACTGTGGGCCCATAACTGAGCTGAGCATAATATGCATGCTGACAGCCAAATGACGCGTAAACCAGCGTAACCCATTTGCGCGGAGCTGCGCACCGTGCCAACAAGATAACCGGCGGGCAACGTTGAGCAAGATGTATCAAAACTGCCTTTACACAGACACACCTCCTAGCCTGTGTAGACAGTCATAAAATAAAAAAAGCAATGGCCAGGCTCAAACTCAGGATACCATGCACCATAGTCAAAGTACTGAACCACTAAGCCATGACAGTTGCTCTTAGAAATGCAGTATTAGCATATATATAGGAATGAATGGAAAGAGAAGCACGACAAAGCAGGTTTTGTGAAGCTGATACATTTCCAAAATGGTCAATCACAGATAAGTGCGGGAAAAATGGCATATATAAGCCCCATAGGCGGGAATACACAGCATAACTGATTGTGTAATCGATTTGCAGTCAGGATGGAAGGTGTAGGAGAGGGTAGTTGCTTCCGAGCACAGAGGTGGGGCATTGAGGAGTCCAAATATATGGTTTGGCTCTTCGTCCATTATCATGAGGCCCAATTCATGCAGGGCCAGGTCCTGTGGGGAGCATACAAGGCTGAGGTGTGGGACCGGTTGGCACATGATCTCACCAGTGCCACAGGAATACCAAGGACTGGTGAACAGGTCCATCACCACCATGCGGACCTGAAGAGACAGAAGCAGGACCAACTGAACCGTTGGATCCAGGGGGCCCGGCAAATGCCCAACGCCCCACTACTGAGTAAGTTACATGTAATTATTTATGTAAGAAATTAACCTAGCTGATATTATGGAGATGTGTATTCCAATATTACTTCATTTATATTACAGCTGCAGGTGTCCGTTCCATGAATTGTCGAGCCTATGCCGATAGGCTTGTGCGGTTATGCAACCAGGCAGGTTAGTAATTCTCACCCTGTAACTGTTAAAAAATATAAGTATGACAGCTTGCAAAAGAGTGCAGTGTAGTCACTTATTAATAAAAAGTGCAAGTAACAGTCTAAGAGAGATTCTGCTAGTACTGTGTGATTACATAAGTGTGATGCAGCCTGTAATCCAAAAATAAAAATGAAACAAGTCTGAAATAAAGATGTTCCACCTGTAATTTAATAGTACATAACCTGCAGCAGGCTATAAATTACAGCTACACAAGCTGAGTACAACACATGTGTGAAATATATCCCCGTTTAAAATCTGAAACATGACATAAGTGAGACTGTTGGAAAGGATTGTTGTAACCAAGTAAAACATGTCAATAAAGCTTAGAATTAAGTACCATCCTGAATTGTAAAAATAAAATGAGTGAGAGTGTGAGAAAGAGGTATGAATCCACCAATAAAGTTGTAATAACTCCTGAATAAAGTATACTGCAGTCAGTACAGAATGAAATGAATGTGACAGGCACAACCAAAGAGTGAAATGTGTGGAATAAAGTACTGAAGCTGGAATGTGTGTCCCACAATTTGGATATGTTGCTGTACCTTTGCAATATGCAGATAGTATGGTTGTATGAAATACCAAACATCCACAGTTGTCTAGAACCATATAAATCAAATGTAGCAGGATGCTGTAGCTGAACAGAGCCAGATATGAATATGTATGAATAAAAATGCAATCTATATTAATGTAGCAGTAACATTCCCATCACCAACATGCGTAAGTTTACACATATGAAACTGTAGTCAGACCTGTAGGGTGTATATATCTGCAGCTAGTAGAAATGTACAGCATATGTACAGGTATTTGAAGTTGTTAATGAAATATTTCTTCACCCTACCCTATAACCACAAATAATCCATTCCACATGAAATGGGTATGTGTATTCACAATTAACTCCCCTGGACATTTGTCCTGTTGGTTCATACTTATTTGCATGTACGTTGATGCATGTGCCCTGTTCATACATCCAAACCTGATGGCCTGTTGCCATCAATCAACCCTGCATGTTGTTGGATTGTGTATTGTTGTTCAACTTATGCATGTGTTATGCTTGCTGTTCAATGGCTTGAATTTATGGGTGTTTGGTTAATGGGAATACTAATGCATGCTGTTACAACTAATTGTTAATGGTATTGTACGTTACTAACCCAAACTGTCATAAAATAATGCAAAACACAGGATGACAGGGAAGGTGGGTTCCAGCGGACCCACCTCTCCCACCTCAGCTGGCGAGTGCACCTGGCAGTAGTGCCCAGGCTGGACCCTCCTCCAGTGGCCCTGTGCCACCTGCGGGTGGAAGCACTGCAGGGGATGGGGCTCATCCCCCCTCTGCAAGCGTGGCCGGAGGAGGACATCCACTCACCCTCCGTAGTGTCCGGACTGTGGTGCGTAGGGAGATCAGGCATTCTGTGCTTGGGCCCCTACGCCAGCTTGAGGCACAGGTGGCACAACTCACGGGCGTGCCTGCTGCCCATCCTACACAGCCCCCAGCACAGCCCCATCCTGGGCAGTGAAGGCACAGTGGCAACTGCCCATGGGTGGGGATCTCAGTTCCACTGTTGCCATCTGTGGGCTCATGGGCTCGAGATATCCAAACATCCATCCCCGTCAATTGTGTATCCCCCCCACATGTGTCATACACCAGCCCTGTATGTGTCTTGTTTGTCTTGTCTGTTAACCTCCCCTACCTACCTCCCCAGCTATACCTACTTCCTGTACCTGACATTCCACTCTCACCTGGAAAAAAAAAAAAAGGGCACTCTGATCCCACAAAAAATTACTCCCCATACATAGCTGCCCATTTCGCACACATGTCTGCTGGACATGTAAACTGGCAATTACAATTGGCTGTACAACAAATATTGTTGTCCTCGCCCCTCTCTCAGGGGTGGAAGGTTTCAAATTTCACACCAAATTACAAATATATGCACAGCTGTTGCTGATAAAGAAATGGGCAGCTATGGGCCTTTCCTACATCCCTCCTGCAAATTCCGAGCTTGTTTTCCTACTGTCCTACCCTCTTTGTGCCCCCTTTTCACCACTTTCCTATCTCCCCATTTTCTTTTCTTTCAAAGAAATTAGTGCGGGTGTGCGCGAGAGTAAGCACTTTTAAGCAGTAGTAAGCGGGTGTGCGCTTCTGTGCGCTTAGCTAAGTGTGTGTGCGCGAAGCTAAGCGACAGTGCACATGCGTGAGTTCCGCGCAAACCAGTGCTAACCTGCTTACAACTGCTTAAAAGTGCCTTAGTCACTCTGAATGACAAGGCCTGTAGTTTGCTCAGCAGCAAAATAAAATTCCTCTGTCAGTCTCAAACCCAGGACCTTGGAAATAGTAGTCTGCATGACTTACCACTAAGCCATGACTGCTATACAATAACATTCTGCTGAAAGGAATATATCATGAAATAGTAGGAATTAATGTAAAGGGAATATAGCAAGTCTAGTACACAAAGCATGTCATGTATATTTACTGTCAAATCTAGTGGATTTGTAAAATATTACTGTGTGAAGAGAAACAGCCATGCTAGTTGGTAGCTAGTAGGTAATAATGTCACAGTAGCACCTGGCAAGCCACACAGATACTCAGAGCAGGATAAGCACTGCCATAGTGGAATAGTTAAAAGCCCAGACATAGCAACTGTGACTGAGTTACAGGGATGTACCTGATATGAAAACAAATGTCAACTGTGCCCGACTGACTCCCTGTGAAATGTACTAACAGTAGGCAGAAAGGTGTTACAACACATGCAATGGCAACTATGAACTACTGAAAGTATGCACCACTTGCACGTCACAAATGGTGTAGTAATACATATGCTCAAAATAACCCACAGTCACAACTGCAGAATATCAGAATATTTCATGGGTGTATCCCACTGATATGTACCATTCCATGAGGCTGATAAAAGATGCACCTGAGAGTATCTGAGGCCTGCTCAGCAGCATGATCAAATACCCTTCTAAGTGTCAAGGCCCACACCATGGCCAGACCACACTGCATGTAGTACCACCCTACCACAACAAACACATAGGGAATTGCTGCTCAAACAGATATAGCAAGCATTACAAGCTGTGAATGTAAATGGAAACTAGGAAAGCCATTGCAAAACATTACAGGAAAGACACCTAGCAGGCATACAAGGAGTGAATGTAAAGGGCAAATATTGAAGCCATAGCAACAGATTGCAAGAGCCACTGCTATATACCAGTTACACCACAATTCCCACAGGAAAGCACACACACCCATATACACAGTATTACTAGTCGTATGTGTCAGTTTACATACACACTGAGAAGAGGAAACTGGAGGAAGGAATAACCAGGTTACAGTACAACATGCATTGCAGTGTCTACAACACAGCCTGAAATATGAGAGACATACCAACCCTTACACTCACAGAACAGTGTCCACCGCAAACCAGCATGGTCCCCACCCTGATAATCTGAAAGGGCTATGCCTACCTAACAAACCTTTTTATAGCACTGTCCTGAAATCACAGTGAGAACTGCAATCACTACACAACAGGCTGCATGCAATTAGTAAATGCTGGCTAACAACTGGTGCAGAGGCCATCACATGGACATGTACAGATACCTACAAAAGCATCCTGTACTCCCAGTCCACACATGCAATACTTTCATTGCACCCTCTGGAGGTAGAGACAGAGAGAGAGAGAGAGAGAGAGAGAGAGAGAGAGAGAGAGAGAGAGAAAGAGAAAGAGAAAGAGAAAGGAAAGAAAGAAAGAAAAAAATATATAACAACAAAACAAACAAGTTGACAGCAGGCCAACTATCAGAAAGCCAATGCAAACAGCTGTAACAAACACAGGTAATGTAAAGTACTAATATAATAGTCTACATACTGTGAAACCTTCATATGTGTTATTGGTCTGTATCTATGTATATGAAGATGTGCATAGGGCAGGGGACATACTGCAACTGTCACTGAAGGCTGTACATACATATGCATGTGAAGGTAGCTATGTGCACATATCAATGTAGGTTGTAGTGCAATGTACAATGTAGGTTGTACAGTAATGGATGTTCATCAGTACGTTAATGTGTGTATACATATGTGTAAATAAAAAGGATTATATATGTATCTATCATGTGTATAAGTATGTATATCGAGATATGTATGCATATATA
The DNA here is from genome assembly GCF_019279795.1 of Protopterus annectens. NCBI lineage: Eukaryota > Metazoa > Chordata > Ceratodontiformes > Protopteridae > Protopterus > Protopterus annectens. The sequence goes on from NC_056725.1 coordinate 561,996,795, forward strand.
TATATATATATATATATATATATATATATATATATATAATATGCATATATGTATACGTAGAGAGGGATGTATAAATACATAGACATATATAGTTTCATAGTTTAGTACTAGGCTATCTGCCCTGGGGCATTTATAAGCCTAGCCATAGTGATGTGGCTTTCACCACCCCATGTAATGGTACAAAAGTGTACAGAATACATTTAGAATACTGTACCTCTGTCTAGTAGTGACACAGTGAAGACCCCCTTATATAATAGAATTAGTTTACTGTGCCACTGTCTAGTAGTGACACAGAGATGACCCCTGGGGTAAACCTACGATCTCCCATCCACTCGTCAAGATTTCTCTTGAAGAGAGTAAGTGAGGGGTTCTCCCTAACATGAACTGGGATTCTGTTCTAGAGTATGGGAAGCCTCTGAGTTATGAATCTGTCCCCCCAGCATGTCCTATTCATATTTGTGCTGAGGTTTAAATCTTTAGCTCTCGTGGTTCTGATGGATTTGGAATTTTTGAGGTGGAGCATGTCCATCAATTCCTGATTGGACATGGCCTTGTACATCAGGCACAGATCACCTCTAAGTAGGCGGTATGCTACTGAATAGAGCTGGAGTTTCTTTAGTCTGGCAACATATGACATATGTTGGAGATCCTTGATCCTCTTGGTGAAGTACTTTTGGGGTCTCTCTAGCTGTTGCAAGTGCCAGGTGAGGTACATACCAAATGGGGCATTGTACTCAATCATGGGCCTGATAAGGGAGGAGTATAGGGGTACAATGACCTCCTTTGATCTGGATGTGAATCCCTTCATGATAAGGTGGGCAAGGTAGAAAGTCTTTCTAACCACTCTGGCAACGTGGGTGTCAAATGAGAGGTCACTATCGACTTGGGTCCCCAGGTCTCTGATTACTTTTTCCGTACTCAGTGGGTTACTGTCTATGTGATAATTTGTGGGTACTTTGTTTTTCCCAAAGGGGATGACTATACATTTTTTGGCATTTAGTATAAGGCCATGACTCCGGCACCAGTTGCCCGTTTCAGTGAGGCCTTTCTGTAGGATGTATGTGTCAGCTGGTGTATTGACTATGGCACCTAGTTTGCAGTCATCTGCGAACTTTGTCAGCCACAACGCTCCCATGTTTGCTTTCACATCTGAGAAATAAATGCCGAACAAGAGAGATTCCAGGACAGAGCCCTGTGGGACACCACTTGTGACTGTCTTTGAGTCTGACATGGCTCCAGCGATTTTGACGTTATGGGTTCTATCCTTTAGCCAGTTTGCAACCCATCTTGTGACATATGGATTTACATTTCAGCTGCTGAGCTTGTCTATGATGCCAGAGTGGGGTATTGTGTCGAAAGCTGGTTCTATCCTTTAGCCAGTTTGCAACCCATCTGGTGACATATGGATTTACATTTCAGCTGTTGAGCTTGTCTATGATGCCAGAGTGGGGTATTGTGTCGAAAGCTTTAGCCAAGTCCAGGTAGGCTGTATGGACTGCTTTGCCCTCGTCAATGGCTCTAGTGACTGTTTCGAAAAAGTCAACCAGGTTCAAAAGGCAGGATCTGCCCTTTACAAAGCCGAACTGGGTAGGATCAAGTGTCTGTAAGTCCCCAATGTCTCTGTTTATGAGTTCCATAATGATTCTTTCCATAGCTTTGCAGACCAGGCTGGTTAAGCTTATGGGGCGGTAGTTACCAGGGTCTGTAGAGGTGCCTCCTTTGTGGAGTGGGACTACTGTTGCTGTACGCCAGTGTTCAGGTACATATCCTGTAGTAAGGCTAAGGTTAAATAGCATTTTTATGTGCGGGTTTAGCTCCTCTTGGAGTTCACGTAGCACGCAACCCGGGATACTGTCAGGTCCCATTGATGCTGTGTTTTTAGCTTTGCTGAGGGTGTTTTTCACCTGGACATCTGAGATGACAGGGAGGTTACATTCAGCTGGGATAAGTATGTCTTCTTTTGGGGGTGAGGGAGGGGAGAAATTTGCACTGAACCTGTCTGCCAGAATGTTGGCAATATCTGTGGGTTCAGTGTATTTTATGTCATTGTGAACTAACTCTGAACATATCTGAGGGTTTCCGCCCAGGTTTCTAACATAGCTGAAGAAGGCCTTGTGGTTATCTTTAGTGTTCATAGCGATTTTTCTCTCAAAGTTGGCCTTGGATGTTTTTATGAGAGAACGTAGCTTTCTACTAGTGCTGAACAGAGATGCCTTCTCTTTATGGGATTTTGCTCTGCCGTGCATTAGCTTCCTTCTTTTGTTATACAATTTGTTTATGGCTGGGGTCCACCAGACAGGACGCCTACCCTTGGTGGAGAGGGTGTTGGTTTTATTTGGGATTGCATGATCCATGCATTCTTGGAGATGTCCGTAGAAAGCATTTGTGAAGGATTCTGCATTGTGGGATGTGGTTTCCACTGGCCCAGTGGGCTTAAAGGATACCATCTCAGTTTTAAGAAGTGTAAAGTCGGCTTTTGAGAAGTTTTTCACTGTAGTCTTTTGTGTTGGGGGTGGAGGTGGGATATGTATATCCAGGGTGATTAGTTTGTGGTCAGATCTCACTAGTGAGGGGAATACTTCCGGTATGGAGCACATTGTCCCCATGTTTGTGATGATCAGGTCTAGTATATTATCTTCCCTTGTGGGATAGGTGACTAGCTGTTCCATTGCATTTGAATTTATGAATTCCAGGAACCTTTGGGCTAGGGTGTTTGGGCTAGAATAATGCACCCAGTCTATGTTAGGGTAGTTGAAGTCTCCCAATTGGTGAGACATTCATATCCTCCAATGTCTTCAGGAAGGCTGAATGGGGTTCCTGAGATTGGGAGGGTGGTCTGTAACATGCTACCAGTTGTATAGCAGTTTTGCCTATGGTTAGTTGCACCAGGATGGTCTCTGATGCTTCATGTGTTGCCACTAACCTGGAGGTGTGGGTGTCCTTGATGAATATGGACACTCCCCCTCCCTTTTTGGTTTGGCCCGAGTTTTGGGGCCGAAAAGCATGATACGAGGTATAGCCTGGTAGCGCTGGGGTGCTCTCAGCAGCCTTGAACCAGGTTTCAGTTACTGCACAGACATCGAGATTGATAGAAAATGTATGTACAGATATATGTAATACACACATACATATATAGATATATGTAGATACATATACATATACAGACAGATATGAATGTCTACAGATATGTCTGTATATCACTATCTCTCTCTCTCTGTCCCACCCCCTCTCACTCTCTCTCTCCCTCTGTCTCTCTCTCTCTCTCCCCCTCTCTCCCCATATCTATCTATATATATATATATATATATATATTTATATATATTTATATATATATATATATATATATATATATTTATATATATATATATATATATATATATATATATATGTGTATATATACTGAGTGAGGCACATGTGTGCAGATGGCAGATGTATTGCAACAGGTGCCTGGTGACAAAGGCATGGAGTGAACACCAGTGTGGATACTGGAGTACCATACCCCATTCCAAAACACTGACACCAGTAACCACCACATATGTGCATGCCTGCCCACCACTGCATGTGTCAGGGGGGAACAGGGGCAACAAGTGTACAATAGGCTCCCCATTGATATACACAGTGGCACACTAGTCCTGCAATACCTGTACATGGTATGTGTCAGCAGACATGGTGTGTCAGCTAGGGACATGTAGGTCACTGTACCCCTCTACACCCCACAATGTCCTACACGGTATGTACCTCCCATGACAGCTTCAGATATGGAGAAGGACATAGTCATACGTAAGTAACTGTGTCAATGCACTCAAACACATTACCTATGCAGAGTGACTGACAAGACCACAGAGTGCACCCAGACTACCTACATAGAGGTTACCACTGCTGGATATACATAGTTAAGTCACACCCATGACAGTTGTCCAACAACCATGGTAACACCTCACAACATCCACAACCCAAATTACCTATGTCTGTCGTCCTTATCACCGCAGTAAAGAGCACATGGTGGAGGTACAGTTCCCTACCCACAGATAAGACATACCCTGGAGTAAACCACACAGCATTAAGAAGCAAGGCTCCCCACGAGTAGATGTCAGACATACCCCTGCTGAATGTTATGCAGATAGGTAATATGCCATATGAGTCACCCTGTGTAACTGTTTGACAGGAGCAGGTACGATCACATCACATGTGTCACAAGGGTTAGGGTAGCATAACAGTATGCTGCTGTAGGCCCAGGGCCAATAGCATACTACCTACCTAAGACACAATGCACACCCATGAACCCATTGCAAACCAAATATGTGAGGTGGAATGAGTGTGCCAGTGACTGGGTGCATGTTATGTACTGGTGTGATTGCTCACTATGACTGTCTGTCTGTCATGGTAGCGTGTGTCCTTGGTGTGAGGCCAGAGACAGATGTGTGAGGTATTGCGATCAAAACATACTACATTGCCATATGTTGTGCTGTGTTACCCTGTATGTGACTGTGGTGTAGGTAGGATTATGGCAAGTAAGAGTAGTGTGCATTACCAGTGAAATATGTAACGTGCATTGCATGCAGTGCATGGGTGGATAATGTTCCCCATACAGTACCTTGATACAAACCCCCAGTGTGAGGTTGTGCATTGGACCTGAACCAGTGTGCTGACTGCTGGAGTATACTAGTCTGTCGTATGGAGTGTGCCAGCTACTGTTGCACAGTTGTCGGCTGAGCACTGATATCTGGTCATTTACATGTGTATCCCCCAACAGACAGACAGATGCTATATATGGGGGTTAAGTTATATCACTACAGTTGAGTATTATGTGTATTATGTGTGCCATATTTTGCTGACATATATTGCTGACATATTTTTCTTTTCCTTTTCAGGGCTATGGTTCACCAGCAAAACCCTGTGTACTCCGCTGCGGAGGATGAGGAGATACACCAGAGCCTGGTGCGGGATTTCACAATACTCTTTTCCCGCACCAGCCAGAACCAGCAGGAGAGGGCTGCACTGTGGCAAGACCTGGTCCATCGGGTAAATGACATAGGCACATATAACCAGACATATGAGCAGGTACGCCATCACTGCAATGATTTAATTAGAAATGTCCATCAGCATGCGTTGGATATCCACAGGCAACAGCTTGCCACAGGTGGTGGGGCAGCTATACATCCCCCCCCCTCACCAGACTGGAGGGACTACTCCTAAGTGTTGTGTCTCTAGCCCAACAGCAACAACAGCAGCAGCATACATGCGTAATGATGGAGGCTGGAGCCACCCAGCAGCAGGACTCGGAGCATGCAGGTAACATGCCATATGTATAGTTGACTGTTCTGTACACTATTAGTTTATGCATGTGTGAGGTGTGTCCTCGGTTTGTAGCTGTTATCTTGGTAATTATTGTGCAAGAGTGATATTCTCAATATCAACAGTAGACCTGTGGAAGCCAACTGTTGTACTACTGAACTGTATCATACTCACAGTATCAATGGCACAGTTGTGCCCACTGACAATAAATGTCTAATTTCTGCAGGTCCCTCTGGTGTAACAGCAAGGCAGCCTATCCATGCTGGTGAGTGTGCAATAACAATACCTTCAATACTCTTGATACTAATAGTAATAATAGGCTGAAGCAGTAGTGCTATGTGTTTGATTGCAGGTGTGTTTGTGTCTGTGTGTTGATATCTCATATACTGAGGAGTGTGCATATGTGCATGTGCACCTGTGTGCATGTGCGCCTGTGTGCATGTGTGCATGTGCACCTGTGTGCAGGTGTGCATGTGCGCATGTGTGCATGTGTGCATGTGTACATGTGTGCATGTGTGAATGTGTGCATGTGCGCCTGTGTGCATGTGATCATGTGTGCATGTGCACCTGTGTGCATGTGTGCATGTGTGTATCAGTGGTGACATTGTGTACACATTGTAAACTGTGTTTCCTGTCTTACTCCCACAGGTTCTGGTGCTGCTCTGGTGTTGTGCAGCAGGGAACCTGAATCAGCTGCAGTGGATAGTGATAATGATGATACCTGTGCAATGGCACAGGGAGGTGTGCCAGGGTCTGTCGTTGGTCAGCCAATTGACAGTACACAGATGTCGACCTCATCAATGCGCACAGTCATCCTGCCAATACATCCTTTGTCACCAATGTCCCTAGGTGATGGACAGGATACAGTGGGCATTGACCAGGGTAATGTGGTATCGGTGGCACATGCATCCCCACACAGCAGCCATGGCCAGTGTTCTGACATGGTACCACACAGGCAGATGTCCAGGGGTTCTCGTGGAAGCATCCGTGGGCGTACCACCCCTGTCAGATGTGCCCACAGAGGTCTTTCAACCTCAGCTATGTTTTGGGCTGTAATGCAGGCACAGTCACGTATGGAACGGTACACCAGACAGGGTCTGTGGGAGCTGAGAGCATGTCGCACAGCTATGAATGACAGTATGCGTGATGTTGCGGCTGCCATCCGTAATTTCACTGAGGTCATTGACAGACGTTGGGGACACACATTAGATCTGTTCCACAACTACATGTCCATGAGCCAGGGCAATGGTGGACGGTTGAGGCGTCGACATGGGCGTATGCCAGCAACAGCAGCAGCTGGCAGCTGTCGAGGATGACAACAGGCCTGCGGCCGCTCCCATAGTGCCAGCAGAAGCCCCAGCAATGCTGGGTCTGTGCTGTCATCAGATCGCCCCAGGAGACCACGTGCACGTGGCTCAGGACAGTCCCAACAGGGACCTGTCTCCAGTCACCAACCACCTGCTTCTGATGACAGTACCCAGTCTGGCTTAGTACCTGATAAGGTCCGTAGCACCCCTGCCAGGCACAGGTACCGTGTCCGTGGCCAGAGACAGTGATCTGTATGACCTGGCAGGTACAGTCTGCGGCTGTCCACAAACACCTGTATATGGCAGCCATGAGGTGGAACTGTGTGCATGCATACACACATGCGAATTGATAACACCTAGGGCTACCACATACATGCACACACTGCATCAACATTGCCCCATCTTGTACTGCTGTCCCTCACCAACACACACACACAGACATGTCAATTGGTTGTATCAGTGGCAGACTCAGGCATACCAAGTACACACCCTGTGCATATGATCAAACTGTGCCACCTCCTGCAATCTGTAACATCGGTGCAGGAACAGGTTAACATGGTGCTGATGCACAGGGTGACTACATAGAAGTGTAGTAATAGTATCATGTTGTCAACAGTACAGTGTAATGATATCATTGTGGGTATATCCCAGCATGCCTGATGCAGTTACAGTATGAATGTCATTGTATTGTTTTGTACACCCATAGTAATTACCATAGTGTAATGTCTGCACATCTTTGCATACTGGTGGTGAGGCTGTCAACAGAAGGCCACCTACAAGTATTGATACTCAATGATGGACATGTCAACTGCAAGTTGCATGCTGTCCATACTCGACTCTGCAATGAGGATGTTTGAGGATGTTATCTGTGCAGTAATACACAACAGGTTCAAGACTCACAAGAGCACCCTAGCACTACAAGGTCACACCTCATACCATGCATGACAGCCTCAAAACACAGAACTAACTATGACAGGAGGGAGAGTCTCCATACATGTCAAGGATACTGTGGTGCCAGGGCAGGTAGCATACATCCTACTAAGTTTGGAACTGCTGAGTGAGGGCTCAGTGTCTGTTATTCGAAATGTGTATTAGTTCAGGTATGAGCACTTGGGTTTCAGGCCAGTTATACTACATTATGAAGGTACATGGTCTGTACACTTGTGGGAGGTGGGGCTGGACCCAGCCTGTCTGACCTGTGAATTTCTGGGTACAGGCTTATAGTGCCTGCATATATGCACTGTTACCTACTGGAAGTCGTACACCTTGTTTGTTGTAGCATAGTCTAGATCCAGGCCTGCTGTCTGTAGCTTTGTTTGTATGCATGTTTGCTTGTTATGTCCCTGAAACACTGATTCCACCTGCAATGCAGATTTACAGCGCCTCTATGGATCCCTAGTGACATCTGTATTGCTTACTGTACTGATGTCCATGTCTCACTTGACAGAACGTCACTGTTTGTCCTGTTTGCATGTAAGTTGCCTGTAACACATTGCATATGACTTACCTGGCATTTGCTCATGAAAGCATTTATATATGCCAGCACTAACAAATCAGGAGCACTACACCCTCACATACTCACCTTGAGTACCTTGTTACCCATTGGCCCTATGTGTTGTTAATTATTATGGGATTCACAATACTATGGTAGCATGTGCAAAGGTCACTTGTCAATCTCCTCTCTGGTCCAGTTGGTGAATCTGTGAGTCATGTGGAAATGTTACAGCTGCCTCATGTACACAGACAACCCTCTCCCCTTCCCATAAACTTACAACACATGTGAGAGATGCAACCACATAGCCAAACTGGGGGCTAAGCTCTCTTAACTCAGTACTGGCATACCCTGTCAGGTGGAGTGGGATACTACAATGAATACAATACCAGTCTCACATAGACCTGCCACGACAGCAACCCAAACACAGAAACACACAGGAACATTCTTGGAGTCTCAGAATAGCATCCTGCCTGAGCAGCAGACACCTGCGAAGCAGCCACACAAGCAAACGTTACGCCAGAACAGAGCACATGCAACACATAGCTCACAAAACCTGTGTGCCAAACAGTCACAGCCCATATGGCTTAACAACACACCTGCTACAGTTGTAATAGGTACCTCTATTGTCAGGTACACTGAGGTCCTGCTCACCAGGCCGAACAAGGAGAAGGTCACAGTGAGATGCCCGTCGGGCACTATGATCCACCACATAACACAAGCATACAGGTCACTCCAAGGCATGTACAAATATGACTCAGTCATTGTCCATGCCAGTGTGAATGACCTGTGATATACCTCCCTGGACTACATGATAGGGGACATAGAGGGGCTCTCTGAGCATGTGGCACAGGCTGGTATGACCCTGACTTTGAATAGCATCTTACCCTCACCAAGAATGCTGCCACAATATGTAGACAGGATGATCAATTTCTACAATTGCCTTATGTTTTGGTGACATTCAAAGGGGATCCAATGCCTGTCAGCGTGGGATTACATGCTAGACAAGCCACGTTGCTTTGTTAGGGACAGCTTGCACCTGTCACCCATGGGCCGTTGTATATTGGCAGAGGCTCTTGCTACACACATAGTGCCTTTTTATGCAAGGCTCAAATTACATAGCCACCTACACAGGTATCACACGGGATAGGAGACTAATAGTAATGCTACTCAACGCCAGCAGTGTAAACCTCAAGATGCATGCAGTGGAAACTGTCCTTAGCATGGAGAACAGCAATATCTGTGCAGTAACAGACTCCTGGTACAAGGCTCCCAGGTGCACCCCATCACTGCCAGGTCATACCTCATACCATGCTTGTCGTCCCCTAAACATGCACCAAACCAGAACAGGGGGGATGTATCCAAAAGCACCACAGATACACACACCTCCAGGTTGGTGGCACAGCACAAAGCATCAGAGCCTATCCATGTGCAACTAACAGTGGGTTAGACTGCCTTCAGGTTCATAGCCTGGCACACACCACCCTCCCATACCCAGGAAACCCACTTGGCCTTCCTGACAACACTGGGAATATGACGTTCTCTACAAACACCATTATATGGGTGGACTGCAACTCAACAACATGTGGACTATATGCTCCAGACCAGACGTGTATCCCTCACTGGTAGGATGACACCATATACAACTCACACTGTATATTCACATACCACATGCAGCCTCTGCACAGAACACCACAGTCATACAGTTGTCTAATGCAAATTCCATGTATTCACATGAGGCAGGCTTCAGACATGAGAACTATTGAAGGTCACAGGTACATATGTGTATGTGGCACACACACACATCATGTGTGCATTGACATTACTGATATAATGTATGTCGTGCAGTATTGGGAACAAAACCCCACACACATGGACAAACTGTGTGACAAAAACACACATGGCATTTGTAGGATACAAACCCCTATCTAACTGTGTTATGACACTTGTGAGAGACGCAGTACCAGAGCATGCTATTTGCATTACTGGGAGGCTTGCTTTCCCCTGCTGTACTTATAGGGTGCTGACATCATCAGTGTTTAGACAGTGGAATATGCAGCATGTGGTGTGTTGTACTAGTTGCCAAAAGGGACATTTCTCTTACACATAGAATTGCACACACACTACCCCGCCCCCCCCCACAGTCACACATACTGAGCACTTGCAGGATTCAAACCCCTACCTAACTATATTATGACACTTGTGAGAGACGCAGTAGCTGAGCACACTATTCAAATTACTGGGTATCATTTGTGCTCCTGACATATGTATAGTGTGCTGACATCATTATTTATGAAGAGGTATGTACATCTGTTACTATCCATCAGTAAGAGGGAGAGCATATATATGCATTAACTTTGCAGCGGCACAGTGGCCTACTGTACTGCAGAGGCAGATGCCAAATACACTGTGGATAACCTTCTGTATTCCCTAGGGGCAACAGCCTAGTATTGCACTCTATGGCCATATGTTTATCTGTCAGATGCAAGTATCTGTTGCTCATAAACTGTTTGTGGGTCTTTATTGCCATAGCTTTCCCTGTCTCTATGAACAACTTGTGTACTGTGGCAGATGTTTGCATATGAGTGGGATCCAGTACTTTACTTATGTCTCTGTTGTAATTTCACTGTGTGCACTGGGCAGATTTCTGCATTGTGGGAGGTTCCTTCTGTTAACACATACAAATGCCAGATATGTGTGTGCAACTGCTGAACTGTGACATGGCCTAAGTGTGTGAGTATGCCCAGTTCACAGTTTCTATGGCTTCTTGACTGACACGTCTCAGTTATCTAAGTGTGTGAGCATGCCCAGTGTGAACTTTCCATATGTTGGGATCTGTGGTCCACCACATTTGTGTTTGTGTGTGGACTTCTTCTATATTTCACATGTACAGTTGAGTGTTGGACGTCAGGTTGTGTTCTTACTGCCCAACTGCTTTGTGTCTGAACCTAACAGGCTTTTTGCTGTGCCTGCAGGGTTGCCAGTGGATAGTTTGCATACAGTTGTCAACATCCTTTCATACTGACCAAACAGTGTATTGTCGTATAGTGTACTGGTTCAGTACTTTCACTGTGGTGGACAGTATCATCGGTTTCAGTCCTATCACTGCTTGTAATATTTATAGTGAGCACACCAGACTGGTTGAGGGCCAGTTGTGCAGATATGACCATGTTGCATTTTGTTCAGATATGGACAACATAGAACAAGATTTTCCGCCATTGTTAATGTATTCCACAACTTGTGTGGACAGTGAGAAACAATGGCCATGTGCCCTAGGCCATTTATAATGCTAGTCAGAGAGTGTTTGTCCTTCACCACACATATTTACTGGTGTTTGCCATCACATATGTCAAGGTTAGTGTGCTGTGCCTCTGTCTACCCGTGACATGCAGGTGATATCCAGGGTACACCTACCATCTCCCATCCAGTCATCATGATTCCTCTGGATGACAGTCAATGAGGGACTCCCTGGATAACCTGTACTGGGAGTTTAGTCATGAGTGGAGTGAGCTTCTGGGTTATGGACCAATCGGTACAGCATGTCCTGTTTATGTCTGTGCTGGGGTTCAGGCCTGTCATCTGCATAGGTCACCAGCATTCAGATTTTACATGGTGCCAAATGTCCATTGATTCCACCTTGGTCATGGCTTTATACATCAGGCACAGATCACCTCCAGCCAGGCGGTATGGCACTGTGTGGAGCTGCAGTTTGTTTAATCAGGCAACACATGGCATCTGTTACAGCTCTGAGATCCTCCTGGTGGGGTATTTGTGGGGTCTTTCCAGTTGATGCAAGTGTCTGCTAAGGTACACCCCACAAGGGCCATTGTACGCAATTGTGAGGCTGCTGATGGATGACTGGAGAGGCACAATGACCTACCCTGACCTAGCTGTGCTTACCTTCATGATTAGGTGGGTATATGGTATGTTTCTGTAACCACTACAAACACATGGTTGTCACATGCAGGATATCTATCACCTTGTGTCCCCAGGTCTCTTATTGCTCCTGATGTACTTAATGGGTTAACATCTATGTGGTAATTTGTGGCCACGTACTGTGTTTCCACAGGGGATGACTATACATTATTCTGCATTTAGCTTGTTAACATGGCTGTGGCACCACTTATCTGTTTCTATGTGTGCCTTTTGTAGGATGCTTGTGTCAGCTGGAGGGTCCGATATGGTGGGCAGTTTGTAGTCATTTGCGAACCTGTTCAGACAGAGTCCTTCCATGTTGGCCTGTACCTATGTGACATATATAGCATACAAGAGAGGTCCCAGGACCGTGCCTTGTGGGATGCCAGTTGAACCTGGTTTGTAGTATGACATGGCTGCAGCATGTCTGACCAGGTCACTTCTGTCCTTGAGCTGGTTTGCAACCCATCTACTTGGATAGGGGGTTATAGTTAGGCTGGTGAGCTTATCTGTACTGAACAACTGGGGTATTGTATGGAAGGGTTTAGCAAGGTCCAGGTAGGCTGTGTGAACCACATTCCCCTCATCAATGGCCTTGGTGCATGTTTCACATAAGTCAGACATGTTTAAGGGGAAGGATCTGCCCTATGAAAGCCACACTGGGTAGGGTCCAATGGCTGTAGGTACCCAATCTCGTTATTCCTGGGATCCATGATCATCCTCTCCATTACTTTGCAACCAAGATAGTCAGGGTTGAGGGGTGATAGTTTGCAGTATCCATTCAGGCACCACCTTCGTGGTGAGGGACCACTGTTGCTGTACACTGCTCTTTGGGTACATATCCTGTGGTAAGACTGTGAGTGCGCAGTAGTGCTATTTGGTGTTCCATTCTTCTTACAGTACTTGTTGGACACAACCCAGGACACCATCTGGTACCATTGATGCTGTGTGGTTTGCTTTGTAGATACTGGCTGTTACCTCAGCATCTGCAATGTCAGGGGGCCAGCACACTGCTGGGATAGATATTTGGCAGTTTGGTGCTGGTGGGGAGTTTGCAAAGAATCTGTTAGGTTGGATGTTGGCAATGTGTGTGGGTTTGGTGTATTGTTTGTGATATTTGAGTACTGCAGAGCATATCTGTGGATTATCACCATGGTTTCTACCATCAGTTAGGACAGCTGTGTGATTATCCTTTGTGTCCTGCACAATTTGTATTGTCATAGGTTCACAGGTTCATACTAGGCTATCTGCCCTGGCCATGTTTGAGCATAGACAAACTGTGTGTGGCTTTCGACACCCCTTGCAATGTGCATATTATGCCCACTTAGGGTTTACTTTACTAGCTGTGACACAGGGATGGCCCCCAGTGTACACCTACTATCTCCCATTCACCTGACCGGATTTCTCTTGTTGAGTATGACTGTGGAGCTCAGCCTATCATGGACTGGGATTCTGTTCCAGAGTGTAAGGAGCCTCTGGGTTATGGATCTGTCCCTCCAGCACATCCTATTTATCTATGTGTGGAGGTTCAGATATCTCACTGTGGTGTCTCTGCTGGATTTGGAGTTTCTGCAGTGGAGCATGTCCATTCATTCTGGATTGGACATGGCCTTGTACATCAGGCATACATCGCCTCTGACTGAGCAGTATGCATGTGAATTGGGCTGTGGTTTCTTCAGCCAGGCAGCAGATGACAAATGTTTGGACCCTTTATCCTCTTGGTGAGGTACATTTGGGGTCTTTCTAACTGCTGCAGGTGTCAGGTAAGGTACATCCGAACTGGGGCATTGTTCTCAAGTATTGGCCTGATAAGGGAAGAGTATGGAGGCGCAGTGACCTCTCGATCTACATGTGGATCCTTTCATATTAAGGTGGGCAATATAGCAGGTCTTCCTGGCCACCTTGGCAATGTGAGTGTCACATGACGGGTTACCATCCACTTGTGTCCCTAGGTCCCTGATTACTTCTTCCGTACATAATGGATTACCACCTATGTCATACTTTGTATGTGCCTTGTTTGGTATTTGTTGAGACATTCATACTCTGCAGTGTCTTCAGGAAGGCTGGCTGGGGTTCCTGGGTTTGTGAGGGTGGTCTGTAGCAGGCTGCAAACAGGGACACAGTTTGAGCCACTGTTACTTGCCCATGGATAGTCCATGCTGCTTCTTGCTGTGGTACCAACCTGGGGGTGTGGTTATCCTTGACAATTACTGATAGCCAAACTGCTATTGTAGTTTGTTCCATGTTTTGGGGCTGTAGAGCATGGTATAAGGCATAACCTGGTAGTATTAGGGTGCTCTTCTGGGCCTTGACCCAGGTTTCTGTTACAGAACAGATATTACCATTCTCTATGCTGAGGTGGGTTTGGTCTGCATGCACCTTGCAGTTTAGACTTCTGGCATTGGGTAGCATTACGTCCAGGTTGTTCTCCCTTCTGCTACCTATGGTGGTGGGTTTGTGTTTCCAGCCTTACCTATTCAAGGCACAGTGGGGGTGACAACAGCCTTTGCCAGTATCCACACAGCCAGGTGTGCTAGGTCATGCCATGCCTAGCAGGTGCAGCATCATGTCTTGCTCGGCATGTCATCCCAGGCTGTCAGCCATTTGTTCCCCTTTGCTAACAGCAATACTTCAGCCAATTATTGTACTTGATCTTGTTTGTCTTCATAGTGTGGCATCATGCTTGGTGAGGGTGAGATATTAGGCAGGGTCATCATGTTTGCATATACTAGATGATGTTACATTGCTTAACACATGGCAATCATGCCTCAGGTGGTGCTGCAGGGCTGCCTATGTCGGATGCACATACTACACTCCCTGTACATGTTTGAAAGCAGGTTGTGTCATGTTAGGCATCCCTGTTACTATATGAGTGAGTCAGAGAGGGGTATCATTCCCAGGGTTCCTACTGAGCCAGTGTATGTGCTATGCGTTGCCTCTTTGCCAAGGCCAGGGCATACTGGGCACGCCTCCTTCTGCCTACTGGGGCAGGCTCAGGTTGTTCCTCCTCCGAGTCACGCTCTGCCTGTGATGGCCTTGGCAATGGTGGGGGGCTTTTTCTCCCAGCCCTATGCTGGTCCTGCTGCAGCTGTTTTTGCAGAATCATATTATGTAGCATAGCACATATCATGACAATTTGGGTACATGTAGTTGGTGAGTACTGCAAGGCTCCACCAGATGTGTCCAGGCACCGGAACCGTGACTTGAGCAGCCCAAACACATGCTCTATTACATTTTGTGTTTGTGCGTGTGCCTCATTATGGCGTTCATGTTCAGGTGTGTGTGCATTTCTGATGGGTGTCATCAACCACGGCTCCAGTGCATATCCAGCATCCCCCACTAAGTGACCATGTGGGATGTCCCCATTGGCAAATGCTGCGTCAGATGCCAGATATGGGAATCATGGCAGCTTCCAGAGCAGCCAGCACACACATTCGTTATTATGCCCTGGGCATCACACACGACCTGGCAGTTGATGGAGGGGAAGCCGTTGCTGTTGATGTAGGCCCTACCCCACTCACCAGCTGGTGCCTTGATGCGTATATGCGTGCAGTCTATTGCACCCACTACCTCAGGGTATTCCACTATTTGCTGGAAGAGTCGCATATTGCTGCCCAATGCCTCATGGGAATTGGGGAAATATACATGATCTCCGACATGTGCCGACATGGCATCCAGGAACTGGTGCAGTACACTGGATGCAGATGCCTGTGAGATCCCCATCATATCACCAGTTGTTCTCTGGAAGGTACCTGTTGCTAGTATTCTTAGGCCAACACATACCTTGGTTTCCACTGGGATGGGTTCCCCTCTGTTGGTTCTGTGTGTGAGGCGTGGCCTGCACAGCTCAACAATTTGCTGCAGGAGGTCTCTGTTCACTCTATAGCGCTCCACTATCTCCAGCTCATGTAACCCCTGGTAGGTGACCCTGGGCCTGTACACTCTTCTCCGTCTCCTCACTGTGGGTTGTCTGGCAGCATTTGCATTGTCACCACCCTCAGCAAGTCTCCTATGTCTCCTTATAACAGCTATGGCAGCCCCTAGCATGTTTGTTCTGAGTGCAGCTTTTTCAGTTTTCACTTCTAATAGCTTACTCCTGTCTTCCAGTGTCTCTTGAGAGAAACATACTGCAATGCTGTTTGCAGTGTTTTAAGTGCTGGGCTGGGCTAGTATTCTGCCTGTGTAATTGCCTGCTTCTAATTGTTTTCACCTGCAAAATTGTTCACGCTGCCTACCTTGATCTGGCTAAGGCATTTGACACAATAACCCACTCGGGCATTGTTGACAAACTCAAGAGGTTAGGTAAAAACCCATATGTCACTCAGTGGATAGCCAACAAGCTCACAGACAAGATCCAGGAAGTTAGAATTGGAGAGTCCACCTCTACAAAGAGGCCACAAGTGGAGTCCCTCAGAATCAGTCCTTGGACAGCTCTATTTTGGCATTTACTTCTCAGAACTCAAGGCGAATGTCAGTGGTCTCTAGCTGACTAAATCTGCAGATGATTACAAATTAGGAGCTGTCATTGAATCTCATACTGACACAAATGTTCTCCAGGAGGGACTGACACAGACAAACAAACAACTGGTGTCAAAGCCATGGACTAAAACTAAATGCCAAGGAATGCATAATAGTATCCTTTGGGAAGTCTTCCATCCCTGGTAACTATCATATTGACAACACACCCCTTAGAGTTGACCCAGCTGTCATGGACTTAGGGACACACATAGATAGTAATCTAGCCTTTGATCATCACATGTCTACAGTAGTGAGGAAATCATTCTATGTTGTGCAACTTATAAACAAAGGTATGGCATTTAAGTCCGTGGAAGTCATTGTTCCACTGTATTCGGCATTCATCAGACCTATCACTGAGTACAGTGCCCCCTTTGGTATGTACCTAACCAGGCATATCCAACAACTGGAACATCCACACAGATTCCTCACAAAAAGAATACAGGGCATAAGAAATATGTCCAATGCAGACCGCCTCAAGGGCATATCCCTGTATTCTGTCTCCTACAGGCTTTTGTGGGGAGATCTATGCCTGGCATACAGGACATTGTCAGACCCCACTCTGATGGACCTCCTGCATATCCACAAAATAAACAGTACAAGAATTACCTGTTCTAAAGACTTAAACCTTGCCGGTGATATAAATAGGACCTGCTGGAGAGATAGGTATGTATCCCAGAGACTACCCCGTCTATGGAACAGGCTCCCCATCTATGTGAAGCAGAGGTCCTCCCTAACCCAATTCAAGTGCAATGTAGACAATTGGATGGGAAACCGGAAATTCATCCCTGGTTTGAGACCAATGTCTCTAATGCAAGCAGGTAACCTGTAAATGGTTCATCTCCCAGGCCCTTGCTTACACTTATCAAGGGTATCAGAAGTTGTCAAAGATTTGGGTTACATGGCTAGGCTTAAAATGGCCCTTGTGGTTGTTAGCCTAGTAAACAACTATGAACCTATGAGTTAATTGATAGAAGATTAATATTCCAACCCAATTATAATTGACTTCATTGTAAATATGACTGAATAGGTTAGATAAGAATTTGAGAAAAGTCACATAATTTGAAGTAGAAGTGCGTTTTAAGTGGTGAACATTCAGGAAAAGGAAGTGGCAATTTTTGTGTCATATATGGTGTATGTGAATAAGTGCTATAACTTTAAGTAAGCAAGTAGGTGGGTTATGAGTCACATACCATAGGCACTCTTTATTCTTCAGTAAAGTGCTGATGTAAAAATATCTCCATGGTACATATCTGCCTCTTATTGAGTTCTCCTGAACTGAACTATGTCATGACTTCCTTTAACAGATCCAATGTGGTGTCATAAGTAAAACCTCTTCAGGAGCACTAGATACTCTAAGATGCTGTAATTTGCTTTCTTCTAACTTTAGACTTGATGTACTATTTAAGATGCTGTATAAACATAAGCCAGGACAAGAGGCACCATGAACTGAGTCTATAGTATCTTATCGAAGAGGCATTACAGCGAATGGCTCTTCATTGACCCCTAAAAAACAAACCACCAGTTCCGTGAATGGCTGATTCAGCAATTTTTTTCCTAGGGAAAAAATTCACTGATCCGGTCAGAAATGAAACATCACTACAAACACATAAAAGTGGTGGGCTTTACCCCCCACACTCTCATGCCCCACTAACTAAATATACCAACTGCAAGATCGCACTACAGTGGGGAAAGAGGCAAATTCATGCTGTTGGCCAAGCAATGTTGTTCCCTAGGGAAAAATCACTGAATCTGCTGTTCGTAGAACTGGCAGTTCATTCTTTATGGGTCGATGAAGAGGCATTCGCTGTAATGCCTCTTCAATAAGATAATATAGACCCCATGAACTCAAGCCAACAGTAACACTAAGAAAGAATTATATAAATGCAAGCCATCTAGTATGTTAACTGCCAGCTGTCCATTTTTTTCTTATTTCATTGAAGTTTCACAAAAACAAATTAAATTTTTACCACGCGGCCAGTTATGAATCAGTTATGAATCACATTTTCACGATTTTATTATTTATACTCCATTAAACTGAATATGTACTTTTGCATCATTTATTCAATTTTGTCTCAAGATGATGACTTTACATTTCATCATATCTGAAACTGCAAGGAAACACCTCTAAAAATTGGAAGTTGTACTTTCAGTTTTTTGAACTGTCCCTCTATGCAAGTAGGTATGTGGGCAAGCCATTAAAAATAAGTCAAGCTTCTTCATGTTGCAGGTTAGGAACCCATTAACCTATCTGACACATTTTCCTTTAAATGGAAAAGAAATACAAATATTGAAGATGCAAAAAGCAAAATCCATATACACAAACACACACTCAGACTGTAAGCTAAATAACATATCATATGTGTTTTATTTTCGCTATATGCCACGGTGGTGCAGCCATAGCATTGTTGCCTCACAGCAAGAGGTTCTCCCGTTCAGTTCTCGGCTGGAGTGCGGGGAGTGCCTTCTGTGTGGAGTCTGCATGTCCTCCCTGAGGTTGGGTGGGCATTCAAAAGACATGCGTAAATGGACGTGCCTTCGTTGAAGGTTGAACGTCGAGCTGGCACCTCAGCATTCATCAAAATCTACTGCCAATCATTAGCGGACCGGAGTTCCGCTGTGGCGACCCCTAACTGAGAAAAGTCAAAAGACAACAACATGTGTTTTATTTTCGCTAGAAATCAAGGAATTCAGGAGAATATAGTTGCTCATCACAGATTATGTACAAAGGCAACAGGCAGGAGAACCAGAAATGATACACTAGTTGTCCTATTACTGACAAAAGTACATTTTACACTGCAGACAGCCTAGCTGTATGTAGAGTGTGTGTTTTGTCATCTCTGTCCTGGGGATTCAATAAACTCCAAGTAAGCTTTACGTTAAGCCTACATGGAGTTTACATGTTTGTGCAGTGAGCAGTAGCGCTAATTACATATTCATGCCACGCACCATGTTTAAATGCAAATAAGCATGGTTTCATGGCTAGCAACAGCACTGTTGGCCAGGAAACCATGGAAAGCAATACATATAGCAGCAAACACGTAGATATGTTTACCTATGGGCAAACTAGATATGCAGGATCATGTAGAATGCCACAATTATTACCAGGGTTAATAATCTAGCAATGTATATGGTCCAAACACAATATACAGGACAGTGTATACAGTGTAGAGTATTGTGGAATCCCATTTCAGGAATCCTGTACAAAAGTAGTGTAAATGTTCAGTAACGGTACTTGGAGTGTCATTTAAAATACACAATCAAGGGAATTGTGTGTATTGGATAGGGACGTACACATGAGTTCTAGGAATGAACACAGGGGAAGTGGACAGGTGAAACATCTTAATGTACACAGAGTAGGACATTTAAATGAAGACAGAAATGAAGCAGAAACACTAATCATATATTGACATGATACTGTATAGACTGATAGACTGAACAGTGTAAATGCATATTATGTGACTGTCCCACAAGGTGACAGCAATGGAAAAGGATGTCTTTGTGATATGAGCATCCTGACATGTACAATGGAGAGGACAGCTATCAGGGATGTTAACTACAATAGGGGTTAGCTGCATATTATGAAGCTTTGCAAAATGAGTTGTTTGAATATGACTGTAATGTCATCAGAGGTCTCCATCAAGTGGGACATGTAGTTACAGGCTTATGGACAACAGCAGACTGAAGCACACACAATCATGGACACTATCAGAATAATACCACCAGTAATCCCATGTCTCTGACATAACATGTGTGACTATGAGTGATCACAGATGTTTCTGTACTAACAAACTTGTACAACAATTATGAAATGTCAGCAATTTATGAGGGTAATCAAACTCACAGTCCTGACACTGATCTGCTGGAGGTGTTGGGAGGGACACTACTATACCTGTATGTGATATTATGAACAATATGGGCTAGTTGACAGGTGTACATGGCATATATATGGCACACTCCACACTGTCATGAATGTAACCCATGCCATCAATGTTGTCAAACAGTTATGAATATATTGTGAGCATCACTTATTAAGCAATTTACAACAGGACCTAGCAGACCATTTTATCATCCTCTGTCACCATAGCCTGACAACTGTCTTGGTTACAGTGGAGTAGAAAACAGCAGGAGTAATTTCCTTGCATGAAGGTGGGCCATCAGCCAACCTTGGGAAATACAGACCTATAAGTCTAACCAGTCTTATCTGCACGGTTATGAAAAGAATCAACATGGACCCTATCGACAATGACATAGATTACCTTCACTCTAGATCCAACATTTGGCTTCATTAAGGGTAGATCATGCTTATTCAACATAGTAGACTTTTTTCAACAATGTCACGAAAGGGCTGGATGAAGGTAAGACAGTTCATACCACCTATGTTGATCTGGTCAAGGGTTTTGACACAATCCCCCACAAAGGTATAATTGAGAAATTCTCTCAGTTGAGGACTAACCCTTATGTCAGTTGAGGTTTATCCAACTGGCTCACTGCATAACAAATACTGTGAAAATTGGTGAAACAACCTCTACCGATAGAGCTGTCACGAATGAGGTAACACAAGGATCTGTGCTGGGTCCTTTACTGTTTGGAATCTATTTATTGGAAGTCCAGGCTAAAGTATATGGCATTTGGTTTACAAAGTTTGCTGATGATTGCATACTGGGTGCAATCATTGAGTCTGCCAATGATCTTTGCATATCGCAGGAGGGACTAACACAGACAAATGACTGGTGTCTAAGCCACATGGTCTACAAAGAAATGCAAAAATGAGTCATTACATTTGCCTTCAGCAAACTGGAATTCCCCACTAACTACAGCATTGACAACACCCCCAGGTCAGACTCAGTTGTGCAATACCTGGGAACACAGGTAGATAAATATCTGAACTTCGATCACCATGTTTCTGCAGTTGTAAGTAAAACCTTCTATGTTGTGCACCTCATAAGTCAGGCCATCATATCCAGGTGTGAGGATGTTATAACACCACTGTACTCGAACCACACCCGAACACTAATAGAGTACAATGCTCCCTTTTGCATGCACCATACAAGACACATGCAGCAGCAGGAGAGACCTCAGTGGGTTCTCAACAAGAACATACACGGCCTACAAACCATTCCATGATGTACATGGAGAGACTGGAAGCCCTGTCACTGTACTTTGTATCTTATAGGATAAGATGACTTGTGTCTGGCCTATAGGTCAGTTTCTGACCCTGCCATGATGGAAATGCTTCACATCAAGAGTCAATCACTCTAGGGATCTTAACCTAGCCTGTGATATTAACAGAAAAAGGTTGAGAGACAGCTATAGCTGATGCCATCAGCAGTGTCCGGTGAGAAGAAGATAGTAATAACAGTGTCCAACATGCTGGTGTAAAATGGTCTCTCTAATGTCAAACAAATGCACCAACACACACACACACACACACACACACACACACACACACACACACACACACACACACACACACACACACACGCATCAGTTGACTGCAGTGAGAACAGAACTAGAGACCTCCATATTTAATGCAAGCACCACAGTGCAAGTCTGACTTGGAGAGCGTTGGATAACACTTTAAGGGATGACATCAGCAGTGTCTGGTGAGAGGAAGTTGGTAATAGCAGTGTCCAACATGCTGGTGTAAAATGCTCTCTCTAATGTCAAGTGCACAAATACACACACACGCAAGATACTCAGTTGTGCTCTTCTGACTAGACACACACACACACACACACACACACACACACACACACACACACACACACACACACACACACACACACACACACACACACACACATGCCAGCTGACTGCAGTGATGCTAGAACCCCTACCAAAGTACATGGACTAGAGCAATCAATACATTACACAAGTACCATGGCACAAATCTGACTTTTACAAGGCTGTTGGACAATTTATAGTAGAAGACATCAGCAATGAATATTGGAGAGAAAATGTTGTGAGGCCTGCATAAGACATCAGCAATGGATATTGGTGAGAAGATGTTGTAAGGCCTGCATAAAATGGATGTGTAAGGATATGAAACTGTCAAAAATTGGTGCTCCATGGGTTTGGAGTGGTAGTGGTAACACGTATGCTCTTCTGACTAGAGAGACACACACACACACACACACACACACACACACACACACACACACACACACACACACACACACAGACACACAAAAAAAAACACTTGACTGCATTGAGAACAGAACTCCTACCTAATTATACGGACTAAAGAACTCAGTACTTTATGCAAGCACCAGAGCACAAGTAAGAATTTTACAAGGCTGCAAGACAACTTATAGTGGATGAGATCAGCAGAAGATGTTGGAGAGGAGATGTTGGCAGGCCTGCATAAAATGGATAGTTAGCCATGTCCAACTATCAAGATATCAAGATAAATTCTGCATGTTACCAGATTGATGAGTGTGCAATATGTAGTATTTGGTGTTGTGTTTCCAATGTGCAGGTATACTTTAAGAGATAGGCTTACAAACTATATGCAAACAGGTATCCCCATTACTACAAGTATTGGAAAATCTGAATGTGTACTGTCATTATAAAGATGTGCATGGTATATAAGAAAGCATTTGTTATTTATTTTTATAGTGTAGTTGATATATTTGTGAACAAGTACTGAAATGCTACGGTTGTAGTGCATGGGGGAGGTAACAGATAGCTGCATTGTAAATATGTGTTATTTTCTTAGATAGTGCCCTCCTTTTGTTTGTGTTTTCACATGCAGTTTCATGGTATGAAGACTGAATGGAAAGTAAACAAAAGTAATACAAGCTACTGTCCTCTTTGCATAGTGCGCTGTTGAGCAGTGAGTTTACACAATAGATGGAAAAGTGTTTGTGCATGCAAGACACACATTTACACTCCTTTTCCTGTTTGTGCATAGTTAAGCAGTGAGCAAACACAAGGCTCACTGATAAAATAATGAGAGTTCTGAGTACTGAGGTTATAAAGCACACCTGCTGCTTAGTTGACTTTGTGGCAGCAGGTATAAATGCATTGACACATTTCTTTTGGATCCCAGATGAAATAGGGTTAGAATCCAAGTGTATACAATAGTTTTAAATACGTACTGATAATGCAATGGAATAACTATTTATACTACATTCACCGTGTGCTAGATTGCATTTCCATAGCACAGCATGTTTAGGCAGCATTGCGTGGAGGTAACCACACTAATGAAAAACCATTCACTGTCGCTTGGCATTGGTGCATGATGCCAAACTCCACACAAATAGAGAGGGCAAAAAGTGAAGGGCTACATTGCTTTTTTTGTTTACTTATGTTTGTTGTGTTTGATTCTAATTTTTGATCAGATTAAAGGTGTTAAAATGGGGTAGAGAGGAAAGTGGTGAAATGGGGGGCAAGTGGGAGAAAATAAAGGAAATGAATATAGGAATGTGCAGGAGGGAGGTGGAATAGAACCATAGTTATCCACTTTTTCAACAGTGTAACATGAAAATATGGTATAGAATATTGGCTGAATTTGGACTGTCACTTCAACAAAGAGGGGTGACAACAATGCAATCAAGTGTAGAGCCAATTGGACCATATCAAGTGTGTCAAGAAGACATGTGTGTGAAGTGGAGAGCTATGTATGGGACAATATTTTATTTTTTGGGATAGGTGCCCTTTTTCTTTTTTTAACTTCAGTAACAGAGGAATGTTGGGTAAGAGATGTAGGTATTTAGGGAAGTAGAGTAGGTGAGGAAGAATACGCAAACAAACAAGACAAGACACAGAGATGGTGAGGGACACAAATGTTTGGGGGACACCACAATTGGGCTTAGGGAGGGGACAACAGAAGCCCATACCCATTAAACATGTGGGCAATCAGAATCAATCTAGTCCTCACCTGCACAGCTGTCATCACAGTCCCCTTACTCCTATGGCTGCTGAAGAACTTGATGTCTTCTCCCTCCTTGAGGGAGAACAGCCAATTAATCCAGCACAGGCATGCACCATTGATTCTGTGCACGACCCTATGCACTAACCCTGGCATCTCCTGGCATGTGATAAAATCCCCACCTCCTCCAGTACTCTTGGAGGGTACCAGAGCACTAGCTGCTGGGGTACTGCTACTTGTGAGGGCATGTAGTGCAGGGGCAGCAGAGGCCATACTGCTAGGTTGGGTCCCAGATGTGCTGGGCATTGGTTCTGGAGCTGGTGGACAAGGATTACCTGTGTAAAAAAAGAGGAGAAGAGCATTATGCATGCCGGTGTTACCTACATTTAGCTTTCTATCTATTATAAATTCTGTTTATTAGTATACTTACACAATTGTGGGATGTTGATAGTTCTGAACTCATCCATCCACTGGTTGAGTGTATTCCTCTTGCACCTTTTTAGGTTATTAAAGTGGAGCCTATACTGTTCTTCAGACAGGGAAAGCCAGTTGTACTGGATACAGCCTTAGCCAGATGCTTCCATGCCTCAGACTTGTACTGGGAGCTGGTACAGTCCCTGAGCAAAAGCCTTTGGCTGTGGCACTTTACAAAGAGTCCATTAAAGATTCTGGGCTCCTGAACAGCCCATCTCTGCACCCTAAATTGGGCACCTTTCCTTCTAACACCAGACATGTCTAACCAGAAAACACAGCAAAAGATAATAATGATTTCCTGCCAATTCCTACAATTGTATTTACTAGTAGTGGGAAAGCCTGAAAAATTATGCCAATAGCATTTGCATGATGTTAAGCAGACAGTAACAGTGTCAAAAAGAGAGGAAAGCAGTTTTGGAAATTGGAAGGTTAAACTGACATGGCATTAGTTTGAGGGCTGTTTGCTGCTGTAACTGTTAGGTGATTTAACTTTGCAAACATGCACTGGGGGAAATAAATTTCATGACCTGACACATTTTTGGTTTGGCTGTTTTCTACACTGTGGTATTCAAATCTAGGTAGACGAGACAAAACATTTCCTTCGATAGTGGTGATTTTCCATATTTGTCACAGAATATGTGCTTCTCAGACATAGTCGTGAATTATTTATTAATACAGATGACAGAATGAGGTGTTAACCATGTATTTGTGTGACCTGACAAGGTCCATATTTATACATTCATGCGTGTATATGTCTTATTGCAGTGTGAAGGCCATCCAAGTTCAGATAGTATACTTACAGAAACATACTATACAGTATACCCTCAGTGATACATATGAACCTTCAAAACACATTAAGGGTGTCTTATCCCTTATGCATATAATTCAAATGAGCTCCAGTGTTATGCATAGTTGTAGTTATTTAGAATTATGCTTAAATTGTTATAATTGATGTTTAATATACATGTGAATTGACACAACAGTAAAAATGTCTAGAATCTCCTGTATTAGAACCAGGACCATCTGTATTACAACCCTACACTTACACATGCTGCCACAGGAATAGCTAATAACAGTTGGATATTTCTCTCTTCATTAACTTGTGTGTGTTAACCATCATGCTATGTCGCTTAGAGGTGTTGCATGATAGAAAGCAAAAAAATGCAACAATGCATCCTTTTTGACATTTAGAATGCCTATGTCCTGCCTGCAGGTGTTCTGTCTGCTTCTTCTGTGAGCCACTAGTCCAGGTTTGTATGATGTTAAGTGTTGTGCAAATGAGGCAAGCAAAGTTAAGCTTGTTTTAGCCTTGTGATCAGTGTTTATTAGGTGTCATCCTTAAGAGACAAAGGTGAGACTTGTATCCTGATGCAGACATAGTATATGCTGTGTGGATCAATGTGTTTAGCATATGTGCTGCACACACAGGTGATTCACAGGCATAGCTGTTGTACTGATTATCAGTGAAGTACATTACATGATATTATTGTGTTTATCCATTTTCTGTGTTTGCTCTAAGCCGTACACTGTGCAAATACTGGCATAAAAAAAATGGAATCTATAAAATAAACAACACTACAAAATATATGTTAGCACACATGAAAGATTTTTGCGCATGTTTGGATTTGAAATCTCACACAAATGAACCTTCAAAACACAGTGTAAGGGTGACTTATCCCTCTTTGCAATAAAACAGCTTTGCAGCAGAGAATGAAAATCATTATGCATATAAGCAAGTCCAAAATCATCCACAATATCAACAAGACATATGGCACCTGTACACTCCTGACTTATTTGCACATGTATTAATTTCAGATGTAGTGCAATGAATGATCACACCACCATTTCTCACTATTGTTTGGAGAACTGCAGCTCTGTCTTATCTCTGTATGTTGTTCAATTTTCTCTTATCTGATCAGTAATCTGACACATGCAATATGTAAGGCATGTTGTATCATTATCCTTAAAATGTCATAGAATATTAAATAGCAATGCAGGGGATGTTAGATGTTACTGAACAGAAACTGTGAAATGTGTTTAGCTTGCTTACTTTTAAAACATTGATACAAGTACTTCTACACTTTGTAAGTCTGACTAGGCTGATACACAGACTGGAGGTAAGGGAGTCTGAACTGCTGTTGTGTTTTCCTTCTCCTTAACAGTAATCATTCACATTTGCAATCTATTAGTAACAAACACTGAGGGAGTGCCTGCACTATGTTTATATATGCTACATGGAGCCAAGAATTTGGGATTCAGCAGTTCTAATGAGTTCACACCTCATCTGCATCTTCATCGTGCTTACAGTCCTGAATCTACACTATAAAAATGTAACCATGTAGTTACTGAACCTGAAGTTTAGGAGACTTGTTTATGTGGATAACACAGATGAAGATTGTTATTACTTTGGATTTATCTGCACAAAAGACTACTGATCTTGATAAGGTATGATTGATTTTTTCATTTAGATACCGGATATGCTCAGGTGTTAGTTAGAAAAATATTTTATATATGTATTAGCAAATGCTACTTTTACCTGTATGTCCTTTTCACAAGTTTACTGATGGGTATAGGCATTTTAGTCAGTGCATGTTACTTTTGCAGATGCACAGCCTTATTAACTTTTATCACAAGTGTTAAATGTTACAACTGTTTCTCTTTACACTCTTCTATTGTTATTTCAGTGAAATGTAAATATCCTATATTGTCAATGTCAAAGGGTGTAAGCCTTTTAAGATGGCCCACAGGCACCTCTAGGGGAGTGTTGGCCACAGGTGCAGGTGACTGCCAATTGTATCAAAATGAATGTTCTGTGGTAAACGTGTACACATGTTTTTGGGACAGTTTCCTTGATAGCAGTTATAGCAATTCACTGAAAGTTCTAATTCCTTTCTTTGGTAACAACATGTTCTTTGGTTTTTGTTTTTTGGTGGGGTAGGGGAGCCCAGTTCCATGTCTGTGTTGGCACATAAAATGTTTATACAAATGTTTGCTTTGCTGTTGTTACACCCCTAGTTTTGGATCCAACCTTGCTTTGTGTCAGTGATATGTTAAAATTGCATAAATCCTTTTTATATTTGTTTTTTTCTCCAGAGGGTAATATTGTAAAACTACTTCCTTATGTGTTATATTTAAGCAGGACTTTTATTTATGTGTGTTATCATCTTTTTTTTGTTTTATGTCACTTAGGACTACAGCACCCAAGCATCCCAATCCTGGTAATCCCCCCTTCAGTGACTCTGAGAATGATGTCATTCTACAAGCCTTTAGGTGACATGGTAGCTTTATGCTTGAGAGAGTCTGTGGGGATATGTCTGGAAAAATGCAAATTTAGCAGCAGATCGTGGAAGATGTGAATGCTGTTGGGAGCCACAGCAGGACATATGACCAGGTGTGTCATAGGGCCACTGACATGATTTCATCAGTCTGGAGGAGAGCAGCTGCAGATGCATTGACCAGTGGACAGATGGCTACTGGGTGGGCCTGCTACAAACTACCACTGACACCAAATGAAGAGAGGTCCTGTCCACTGTTAGGGATCCAGAGAGTTCAATGTAAAGTGCACAACAGCATGTAACTGATGCTGGTGCTGCCATTTCAGGGGGGACAAGTATGTCCCAGGAGGAGCTTCCAGGTAGACTTAACTATTGTCAGTTGTGAGATTGTACTTGTGTAGTGAAATATTGACAGCAATCCTTAGGTTTGTTTACCAATAGCCAAACTTGTGTGGGGTCATTTACTGCACTGTTATAACTTGTTACTTGTGAACCTCTGCTATCTCTGAAAAAAACAAAAAAAAAAACCCCAAAAAAAATCTTGCTTTTTTCCCACTTTTCTGAGATTTAAAAAAGTTCAGTTACAGGCTTGCTGTTCTTGAACTGTTTGTAAGTTTCTGTGAGGCCATTTTTTGCTTGGGCTAAAGGGAAGTCTCTCTGTTGATCAGTGGCAGTGTAAAACATTGAGCAGCCTGCCTGCCCCTGTGGGAGTGGTTACTGACTTGAAACTGTAGTTTTATTGGCCATTTTGGGTCAATCCCAAAACTCCTTCATCTTCCTCTCTTAAAACCTGGTTGCCTCATGGTTTTGGCATCTTTTCAGGCTTGTTGGCTGTTGGTGAAGCACCCACGAAGAGGAGAAAATGCTGAGAGAAGAAAGGAGCCACTTTTGAGATTTTAAGTATTTTTCCTCTGTTTATTTGCTAAGTTTTTCTGCATAGCCACCTATTTTGAGCATTTTCTGGCTTGCTAAACTTGATTTCTACATTAGTAACTATATTTAGAGCACAACCTAGAGCTGTTTACTGAATTTCCTGTTTGCACTTATTTTTAAAATAGTTTTTTTCTCAAAACTTGCATTTTATCTGTCTTTGGCCTAGCACTCTTGTGTCGGGTCATTTACTGCACTATTATAACTTGTTGATACTTGTGAACCTCTGCTATCTCTGAAAAAAAAAAAAAACAAAAAAAAATCTTGCTTTTTTCCCACTTTTCTGAGATTTAAAAAAGTTCAGTTACATGCTTGCTGTTCTTGAACTGTTTGTAAGTTTCTGTGAGGCCATTTTTTGCTTGGGCTAAAGGGAAGTCTCTCTGTTGATCAGTGGCAGTGAAAAACATTGAGCAGCATGCCTGCCCCTGTGGGAGTGGTTACTAACTTGAAACTGTAGTTTTATTGGCCATTTTGGGTCAATTCCAAAACTCCTTCATCTTCCTCTCTTAAAACCTGGTTGTCTCATGGTTTTGGCATCTTTTCAGGCTTGCTGTTGGTGAATCACCCACCAGGAGGAGAAAGCACTGAGAGAAGAAAGGAGCCACTTTTGAGATTTTAAGTATTTTTCCTCTGTTTATTTGCTAAGTTTTTCTGCATAGCTGCCTATTTTGAGCATTTTCTGGCTTGTTAAACTTGATTTCTGCATTAATAACTGTATTTAGAGCACAACCTAGAGCTGTTTACTGAATTTCCTGTTTGCACTTATTATTAAAATCGTTTTTTTCTCAAAACCTGCATTTTATCTGTCTTTGGCCTAGCACTCTTGTGTGGGGTCATTTACTGCACTGTTATAACTTGTTGATACTTGTGAATCTCTGCTATCTCTGAAAAAAACAAAAAGACAAAAAAATATCTTGCTTTTTTCCCACTTTTCTGAGATTTAAAAAAGTTCATTTACAGGCTTGCTGTTCTTGAACTGTTTGTAAGTTTCTGTGAGGCCATTTTTTGCTTGGGCTAAAGGGAAGTCTCTCTGTTGATCAGTGGCAGTGAAAAACATTGAGCAGCCTGCCTGCCCCTGTGGGAGTGGTTACTGACTTGAAACTGTAGTTTTATTGGCCATTTTGGGTCAATTCCAAAACTCCTTCATCTTCCTCTCTTAAAACATGGTTGCCTCATGGTTTTGGTATCTTTTCAGGCTTGTTGGCTGTTGGTGAATCACCCACCAGGAGGAGAAAACACTGAGAGAAGAAAGGAGCCACTTTTGAGATTTTAAGTATTTTTCCTCTGTTTATTTGTTAAGTTTTTCTGCATAGCCACCTATTTTGATCATTTTCTTGCTTGTTAAAATTGATTTCTGCATTAGTAACTGTATTTAGAGCACAACCTAGAGCTGTTTACTGAATTTCCTGTTTGCACTTATTTTTAAAATCGTTTTTTTCTCAAAACTTGCATTTTATCTGTCTTTGGCCTAGCACTCTTGTGTGGGGTCATTTACTGCACTGTTATAACTTGTTGATACTTGTGAACCTCTGCTATCTCTGAAAAAAAACAAAAACAAAAAAAAATCTTGCTTTTTTCCCACTTTTCTGAGATTTAAAAAAGTTCAGTTACAGGCTTGCTGTTCTTGAACTGTTTGTAAGTTTCTGTGAGGTCATTTTTTGCTTTGTTGATCAGTGGCAGTGAAAAACATTGAGCAGCCTGCCTGCCCCTGTGGGAGTGGTTACTGACTTGAAACTGTAGTTTTATTGGCCATTTTGGGTCAATCCCAAAACTCCTTCATCTTCCTCTCTTAAAACCTGGTTGCCTCATAGTTTTGGCATCTTTTCAGGCTTGTTGGCTGTTGGTGAAGCACCCACGAAGAGGAGAAAATGCTGAGAGAAGAAAGGAGCCACTTTTGAGATTTTAAGTATTTTTCCTCTGTTTATTTGCTAAGTTTTTCTGCATAGCCACCTATTTTGAGCATTTTCTGGCTTGTTAAACTTGATTTCTACATTAGTAACTATATTTAGAGCACAACCTAGAGCTGTTTACTGAAGTTCCTGTTTGCACTTATTTTTAAAATAGTTTTTTTCTCAAAACTTGCATTTTATCTGTCTTTGGCCTAGCACTCTTGTGTCGGGTCATTTACTGCACTATTATAACTTGTTGATACTTGTGAACCTCTGCTATCTCTGAAAAAAAAAAAAAACAAAAAAAAATCTTGCTTTTTTCCCACTTTTCTGAGATTTAAAAAAGTTCAGTTACATGCTTGCTGTTCTTGAACTGTTTGTAAGTTTCTGTGAGGCCATTTTTTGCTTGGGCTAAAGGGAAGTCTCTCTGTTGATCAGTGGCAGTGAAAAACATTGAGCAGCATGCCTGCCCCTGTGGGAGTGGTTACTGACTTGAAACTGTAGTTTTATTGGCCATTTTGGGTCAATTCCAAAACTCCTTCATCTTCCTCTCTTAAAACCTGGTTGTCTCATGGTTTTGGCATCTTTTCAGGCTTGTTTGCTGTTGGTGAATCACCCACCAGGAGGAGAAAACACTGAGAGAAGAAAGGAGCCACTTTTGAGATTTTAAGTATTTTTCCTCTGTTTATTTGCTAAGTTTTTCTGCATAGCTGCCTATTTTGAGCATTTTCTGGCTTGTTAAACTTGATTTCTGCATTAATAACTGTATTTAGAGCACAACCTAGAGCTGTTTACTGAATTTCCTGTTTGCACTTATTATTAAAATCGTTTTTTTCTCAAAACTTGCATTTTATCTGTCTTTGGCCTAGCACTCTTGTGTGGGGTCATTTACTGCACTGTTATAACTTGTTGATACTTGTGAACCTCTGCTATCTCTGAAAAAAAAAAACAAAAAAAAAAAAAAATCTTGCTTTTTTCCCACTTTTCTGAGATTTAAAATAGTTCATTTACAGGCTTGCTGTTTTTGAACTGTTTGTAAGTTTCTGTGAGGCCATTTTTGCTTGGGCTAAAGGGAAGTCTCACTGTTGATCAGTGGCAGTGAAAAACATTGAGCAGCCTGCCTGCCCCTGTGGGAGTGGTTACTGACTTGAAACTGTAGTTTTATTGGCCATTTTGGGTCAATTCCAAAACTCCTTCATCTTCCTCTCTTAAAACCTGGTTGCCTCGTGGTTTTGGCATCTTTTCAGGCTTGTTGTCTGTTGGTGAATCACCCACCAGGAGGAGAAAATGCTGAGAGAAGAAATGAGCCACTTTTGAGATTTTAAGAATTTTTCCTCTGTTTATTTGCTAAGTTTTACTGCATAGCCGCCTATTTTGAGCATTTTCTTGCTTGTTAAAATTGATTTCTGCATTAGTAACTGTATTTAGAGCACAACCTAGAGCTGTTTACTGAATTTCCTGTTTGCACTTATTTTTAAAATCGTTTTTTTCTCAAAACTTGCATTTTATCTGTCTTTGGCCTAGCACTCTTGTGTGGGGTCATTTACTGCACTGTTATAACTTGTTGATACTTGTGAACCTCTGCTATCTCTGAAAAAAAAAAAAAAAAAAAGAAAAAAATCTTGCTTTTTTCCCACTTTTCTGAGATTTAAAATAGTTCATTTACAGGCTTGCTGTTCTTGAACTGTTTGTAAGTTTCTGTGAGGCCATTTTTGCTTGGGCTAAAGGGAAGTCTCTCTGTTGAATTGTGGCAGTGAAAAACATTGAGCAGCCTGCCTGCCCCTGTGGGAGTGGTTACTGACTTGAAACTGTAGTTTTACTGGCCATTTTGGGTCAATTCCAAATCTCCTTCATCTTCCTCTCTTAAAACCTGGTTGCCTCGTGGTTTTGGCATCTTTTCAGGCTTGTTGGCTGTTGGTGAATCACCCACCAGGAGGAGAAAACGCTGAGAGAAGAAAGGAGCCACTTTTGAGATTTTAAGTATTTTTCCTCTGTTTATTTGCTAAGTTTTTCTGCATAGCCACCTATTTTGAGCATTTTCTGGCTTGTTAAACTTGATTTCTGCATTAGTAACTGTATTTAGAGCACAACCTAGAGCTGTTTACTGAATTTCCTGTTTGCACTTATTTTTAAAATCGTTTTTTTCTCAAAACTTGCATTTTATCTGTCTTTGGCCTAGCACTCTTGTGTGGGGTCATTTACTGCACTGTTATAACTTGTTGATACTTGTGAACCTCTGCTATCTCTGAAAAAAAAAAACAAAAAACAAAAAATCTTGCTTTTTTCCCACTTTTCTGAGATTTAAAAAAGTTCAGTTACAGGCTTGCTGTTCTTGAACTGTTTGTAAGTTTCTGTGAGGCCACTTTTGCTTGGGCTAAAGGGAAGTCTCTCTGTTGATCAGTGGCAGTGAAAAACATTGAGCAGCCTGCCTGCCCCTGTGGGAGTGGTTACTGACTTGAAACTGTAGTTTTATTGGCCATCTTGGGTCAATTCCAAAACACCTTCATCTTCCTCTCTTAAAACCCTCTTTTGCGTGGTTTTGCGTGTTTTTGAGCATAGCGCAACAGCGGGCAGCGCCGCCTAATTGGGATTAAACTATTCCTGGCTCCACAAAGTCTGCTCTTCACTTTTTCCCTTAGATCTGCTCTATATCTCAATTTAAACACCATATTCTTATTCTAAGGCCCTTCACTGGTCCAATTAAGTAATCTTACAAGTTAGCACAATTAAACCATAAGCACTACTTACTCTTATACTCTCTACAATTACTCTGTCCTCTATTGGTCCGTCTTAAATTCAGTTTCCCTATATTACTCTAGCATGTCCAAAGGTCAGTCAATGGTTTCCTCTCCAGTCCAGCTGGTGAATCTGGGAATTTTGAGGCAATGTTACAACTGTCTCATGTACACGGACAACCCTGTCCTCCTTCAAACAGGTTCAAATATATGTGAGAGATGCAACTATTTAGCCAAACTGGAGGCTGAGCTCTCTCATCTCAAAACTGGTGTAACCAGTCAGGAGGAGAAGGTAACCTCCCACAATAAAATTCCAGTATCACATAGTCCCACCACATCAGCAAACCAAACACATAAATACACAAAAACATACTCAGAGGCTCTAAATAAAAATCTACCTAAGCAACAGAGGCCTCCAAAGCAGACATCCAAGTAAACGCTACCTCAAAACAAAACACGCACAACGCATAACCCACAAAGTCAGTGTGCCAAGCAGCCACAGCCCTTAAGGCTGAATAACACACCTGATACTCTTGTAATAGGTGACTCTATTGTCAGACACACTGACGTCCCACTCACCAGGCTGAATAAAGAGAAGGTCACGGTGAGCTGCCTGTCGGGTGCTAGGATCTGCCACATAATGCAAGCACTCAGGTCACTCCAAAGCAAATACAAATATGGCTCAGTCATTGTATATGCTGGTGTGAATGACCTAAGACGTACCTCCCTGGACTACATGAAAAGAGACATAGAGGAGCTCTCTGATCATGTAGTCCATGCTGGTATGACTCTGACCTTGAACAGCATCTTATCCTCACCTAGAATGATGTCACAGTACAAAGACAAAATGATCGATTTTAACAATTGGCTAAAATTTTGGTGTCATTCAAAGGGGATCCAGTGTCTGTCAGCCTGGGATGACATGCTCGACAAGCCAAGTTGCTTTGCTAGGGACGGCTTGCACCTGGCACCACTGGGCTTTCGGATATTGGCAAAGGCTCTTGCCACCCCCATAGTGCCTTTTTTAGGCACGGCTCAAAAGTCAAACCCACCCCTATAGACAGCACAAGGAACAAGAAACTAAGGGTAATGCTGCTAAATGCCAGAAGTCTTAACCTCAAGATGCATGCACTCGAAGCTCTCCTCAGTATGGAGAACATCTATATCTGTGCAGTGACAGAAACCTGGTTCAAGGCTCCAGAGAGCACCCCAGCACTACCAGGCTATACCTCATATCATGCTTTTCGGCCCCAAAACCCGGACAGAACCACAAAAGGAGGGGGAGTTTCCATATTTATCAAGGATATCCACACCTCCAGGTTAGTGGCATTGCACGAAGTATCGGAGACCATCCATGTGCAACTAACAGTGGGCAAGACTGCTTTTCAGTTTATAGCATCCTACAGACCACCCTCTCAAAGTCAGGAATCCCACTCAGCTTTCCTGAAAACATTGGAGAACATGAAGATCTCTCCGAACACCATTATATTGGGCGACTTCAACTACCCAAACATTGACTGGGAGCACTATTCAAGCCCCAGCACCTTAGCCCAAAGGTTTCTAGAAATTATAAACTCAAATGCTATGGAACAACTAGTCATCACTCCCACAAGAGGGGACAACATACTAGACCTGATCATTACCAACATGGGGACTCTATGCTCCACACCAGAAGTATATCCCTCATTGGTAAGATCAGACCATAAATTAATTTCACTGGATGTCCACATCCCAACCCCACCCCCAGCCCAGAAAACCACAGTGAAAAACTTCTCAAAAGCGAACTTCTCACTTCTCAAAACCAAAGTGGAATCCTTCAAGGCCCCAGGGCCAGTGGAAACTACGGCCCAAACTGCAGAATCCTATATAAACACATTCTACGGACATCTCCAGGAATGCATGGATCATGCTATCCCAAACAAAACCAAGACCCAATCATCCAAAGGCAGGCGTCCAGTCTGGTGGACCCCTGCCATAAATTAACTATTCAACAGAAGGAGGAAGCTACTACATGATAGAGCAAAATCCCTAATAGGGAAGGCATCTCTGATCAGTATTAGCAAAAAATTACGATCCCTCATAAAATCCTCCAAGGCCAGCTTCGAGAGAAAAATTGCACAGGACGCCAAAGACAATCATATGGCTTTTTTCAGTTATGTTAGAAACCTGGGATGCAACTCCCAGACTTGTTCTGAGTTAATTCAAAACGACAAAAAATACACTGAACCCACAGACATCGCCAGTATCCTGGCAGACAGGTTCAGTGCAAACTTCTCCCCCCCCCTCCCACCCAAAAGAGCAAGTATCTATCCCGGCAGAGGGCTGCCTCCCAAACATCTCTGGTGCTCAGGTGAAGGCTGCCCTCTCCAAAGCAAAAAACACTGCTTCCATGGGACCAGATGGTGTCCCAGGTTGCATCCTACATGAACTCCAAGAGGAACTAATCCCTCAAATAAAACAGCTATACAATCTCAGCCTCACTACAGGATATGTGCCCACAGAATGGCGTACAGCAACAGTGGTCCCACTCCACAAAGGCGGAGCCTCTACGGACCCTGGAAACTATCGCCCCATAAGCCTGACAAGCTTAGTCTGCAAGGCTATGGAGAGGATCATCATGGAGCTCATAAACAAAGACATTGGGGACCTACAGACACTAGATCCTACCCAGTTCGGCTTTGTCAAGGGCAGATCCTGCCTTTTGAACCTGGTTGACTTCTTTGAAACAGTCACCAAAGCCATAGATGAAGGGAAGGTAGTCCACACAGCCTATCTGGACCTTGCAAAGGCATATGACACAATACCCCACTCGGGCATCATAGATAAGCTCTCCAGCTTAAATATAAACCCCTATGTCACAAGATGGGTCACAAACTGGCTCAAAGACAGAACCCACAGAGTGAGAGTTGCTGGAGCCATGTCCGACTCGAAACCGGTCAAAAGTGGCATCCCGCAGGGTTCTGTCCTGGGACCACTCTTGTTCGGTATATACTTTTCCGAGGTACAGGCAAACGTGGGAGGACTATGGCTCACCAAGTTCGCAGATGACTGCAAACTGGGTGCCATAATCAACTCTCCAGCTGACACAAACATCCTTCCAAAAGGTCTCACAGAGACAGATAACTGGTGCCAGCACCATGGTTTAAAGCTAAATGCCAAAAAATGTATAGTCATACCCTTTGGCAAAAACAATGTGCCCACAAATTACCACATAGGCGGAAACCCATTAAGTACAGAGAAAGTTATTAGGGACCTGGGGACCCAAGTTGATAGCAATCTCTCCTTTGAAAACCACATTGCCAAAGTGGTTAGAAAGACCATCTACATAGCCCACCTCATCACAAAGGGTTTCGCATCTAGATCAAGAGAGGTAATCGTGCCCCTTTATTCATCCCTCATCAGGCCCATCATAGAATACAATGCCCCTTTTGGGATGTACCTTACCTGACACCTGCAGCAATTAGAAAGACCCCAAAAGTATCTCACCAAGAGGATCAAGGGTCTCAAACAGATGCCATATGCTGCTCGGTTAAAAAAACTCCAGCTCTACTCAGTTGCATACCGCCTACTTTGAGGTGATCTATGCCTGACATACTATGCTATGTCAAATCCAGAATTAATGGACATGCTCCACCTCAGTAAATCTAAATCCCTTAGAGCCACACGCTCGAGGGACTTGAACCTCAGCACAGAAATAAATAGAACTTGCTGGAGGGACAGGTTCATAACCCAGAGGCTCCCTTCGCTCTGGAATAGAATTCCAATTCATTTGAGGCAGAGCACCTCACTGAATCTCTTCAAGAAGAAACTCGATAGGTGGATGGGGGATCGTAGGTTTGTCCCAGGGATTACTCCCGTGTCACTATTAGACAGAGGCACAGTAAACTAAACCTTAAAAAGGGCACAGTATACTCAAATCAAGGGGTGGCGTAAGCCATACAGAATCGGGCTAGGCTGATAATTGCCCCAGGGCAGATAGCCTAGTATGAACCTATGAACCTATGAACCTAATATTTTTTGGGGGGAGAGAGAGTAGATGATATAGTTAACAATACATTCTGGTTCATTATACATGGGCTTGGGGTGCACATGTCATCCAAGTTTCTGGTACATATATCATTAATGGACATATAAAGGGCCAAAACTTTTTCAGCCCCTGTGTTATTGTTAATTGTGATAATGGAGTCCTTAACTTTTGCTTAACTTTTTCTAGGACCATCCTTCCTGGGAACTGGGGAGTCATCTGCACAAGGTAAGCCAAACTTTTTTATTTCACTACTGGTGAGAAATTCACAGAGATATTTATTATAGCCATACATATGATGAGGGTGACAGTGTATTGCTGTACTGTCTGTTATAGTGGCACCACTGTTAGTTTATTAACAGATATTGAACTGCAGTAGTGTATCTATTAATTTCTTTTCTGTGTTTGTTGTTTATTATCACAGGTGGTCCTGACAATGGTAGTGTAGGACTCTTACCACCTGATGTCAGTGTATCGTCAGACATTGATGATGGTGGTGGCCAAACAGAGGCATGGTCAGGAGGAGCAGAGGTTGAATCTGACACTGAGGTTGACATTCAGCCATCCCCTGTAATTCCATCAGACACAGCCAGTAGACCTATGCCAAGCCATTCCAGTCAGCCATCAGATATTGGACAGGTGGAGGGTGAGACCCTTTATCAGGGTAGTGTGGCTACTGTGGTTTCAGTGTCTATTGACTCTGACTGTAGCCAAAGTGTGGGTGAGGTGCCATGCAGGAGGGTTCTTAGGGGTGCTCAGAGAATGTATGCTGTCCATCCTCCACCTAGTCCAGGTGTGTCTTTCTGTGCTACTGGACTGCCATATAGGTGCAGTCACATTCTAATAGGGCCTCCAAGGAAATACTTAGGGTTATAGATGTGGCACAGGCTGACATGCATGAATGCCTCCACCCTGTTGCTGATTCAATGGACTGGATGAATGACATGTTTGAATGGGTGGTGTCTGTGATGGCACATGTGCTGGGAGGGTGACAGTATCCACATGGGCATAGGTCAGCCACATCATCTAATGTTAGCTGATGTGGCAGTGCCCAAACATGCTGCCATATTGGCACAACTTTCACTGCTCTGTCAGTGGTTGAGGTGTCCACACCCAGAAGTGGCAGGCTATGTGGTCATGGTCCTGGGCATACTCATGAGGAGAGCTCATCCAACAGACATCAGTCGCATTCAGGTAGCAACAGTGCATCTGGCTATGGGTGTGAACATGGCAGTGCAACTCCTAGCACAGCCAGTTCTTATGGTCAGGTACGATGAAGAACTCTACCATGCACAGCTCACACCTGTTTGACATACCAATATGTAGAGCTAGCATATAGATTGGTTGTGTTCTTGCAAACACTCACAGAGCAGTTTCACCTGGAGTGCTCATATAAACATGCACACATAACAGTCACATGGTTCAATCATGGGGCTTAAAGCTCATTCTGTTTCAGTGGCTATTTGATACTTTATCCAAATTTCTGCCTGTTTCTCTTTCTTTTCTCACATGAACTCACTTACCTTTTGTGTCAACTTAGACTTTCTGCACTCTTGCAATCTCCATCTCCTCCCACAACACCCTGGGCAAGTGATGATAACTGTGCTATATCCTTGTTTTCTATCTTTTGGATTCAGGGATACATAAGCTTTTTGTCTGATAGCTGGGATGTATAGCTGACTTAATGATTAGAATATCTGTGATTGTGATTCTCTTTTGCTAATTGCACTGCTTTCTTACAGGTTTTTGTAGTGTGTACATGCCTTCCACACTCTTACAGCAAAAACGTGGACCAAGCCATAAAACAGTAAGACAAAGTCTGAACAAGAGGAAGATTTTTTAAATATTTTGGTCTTACAAAGATAGTTTTTACATCAGTTTTTTTTTTTTAATTTGTCTGAGGAATATGAAGTCTGAAACTGGAATGTGTGTCATTAAGGTCTAACTTATCTCTTTAGTGATTTGTCAGTACAAAAGTAAGAGGCCAAATTGAGGACATTTGGTGGGCAATACTATTTTTGAGAGGTATGAATGCATGAATATTTGATGTCTGGGGCCTATTACTTGATAGAAGTCACTGCTGTCAAATCTTAAAGATATTGCTGTAAAAATCAACCACCTTTTACTTATTAACATTACCAAGTAGCAGTATTCAAGGCTATGCCACAAATTTGTATTATTACACATTTTTATTCTATTCCAGGTTCAACACTTACCTTGCAAATCTGGCAGTTGCTACAGTTTCAGTTCAGGGCTGACTCTGATGCTTGGAGTACACAGCCATTACATGGGTAGGTAAAGGTTGTGAGCATTGCTTGGCAACAATGTTACTATATGTATGTGTGTAGGATGAAGGTTGTAGCCCCTTACATGGTGAGTGAGTGTGCTATGAGTTGCCTCTTAGCCAATGTGAGGGTACACTGAGCATGCCTATGTTGGCCTACCCCCACAGTAGCTGCTGGTTCCTTCTCTGACTCCTTCATAGGTGCATAGGTGTTTACTAAGCTAACAACCACAAGACCCTTTTTAAGCCTAGCCATGCATCCCAAATCTCTGACAAGTTCTGGTACTCCTGATAAATGTAAGCAGGGGCTTGGGAGGTGAAACATTTACAAGTAGGGGCTTGGGAGATGAATCATTTACAGGTTGACTGTATCCAGTAGTGACATCGGTACCAAACCAGGGATGTGTTTCCTGTTCCTCATCCAGTTATCCAAGTTACACCTGAATTGGGCTAGGGAGGGACTCTGCTTCACATGGATGGGGGGCCTGTTCCAGAGATGGGATAGTCTCTGGGATACAAACCTGTCTCTCTAGCAGGTTCTATTTATATCACAGACAAGGTTTTAGTCTTTAGAAAGGGTAATTCTGATGCTGTTTGTTTTGTGGATATGCAGGAGGTCCATCAGAGTGGGATTTGACAATGCCCCATATGCAACATATAGATATCCCCTCAACAGCCTGTAGTAGACAGAATACAGGGATTGAGCCTTGAGGTGGTCTGCATAGGATATTTTACTTATGCCCTGTATTCTTTTAGTGGGGAATCTATGTGGATGTTCCAACTGTTGGATATGCCTGGTTAGGTACATACCAAAGGAGACACTGTACTCAACTATAGGTCAGATGAATGCCAAATACAGTAGAATAATGACTTCCTTAGACTTATCTTCATACCTTTGTTTATAAGTTGCACAACACAGAATGATTTCTTAGACACATGATGGTCAAAGGCTAGATTATTGTCTCTGTGTGTCCATAAGTCCCTGATTACTGGGTCAACTCTTGAGGATGCATTGTCAATATGATAGCTACCGGGGGTGGACGACTTCCCAAAGGATACTATTATGCATTTCTTGACATTTAGCTTTAGTCCATGGCTCTGACACCAGTTGTTTGTCTGTGTCAGCTTTTCCTGGAGAACATTTGTGTCAGTGTGGGATTCAATGATAGCTTCTAATTTGCAATTGTCTGCAAATTCTGTCAGCCAAAGAACATTGAGAATGGCCTTCACTTCAGAGAAGTAAATGGCAAAAAGAAGCAGTCTAAGGACCAATCACTGATGGACTCCACTTGCGACTGGCCTCCTTGTAGAGGTGGACTCCCAGTTCTAACTTTCTGGGCCCTGTCTGTGAGCCAGTTGGCTATCCACCGGGTGGCATATGGGTTTGTACCTAACCTCTTGAGTTTGTCAACAATGCCTGAGTGGGTTATTGTGTCATATGTCTTGGCCAGGTCAAGGTAGGCAGTATGAACCATTTTGCTCTCATCCATTGCTTTGGTGACCTTCTCAAATAAGTACTCCAGGTTGGGCAGGCATGACCTGCCTTGAATATGGCTGTGGTGACATTGTCAGTGGTGGTAGGATGTGTGCCCCTTCCCCTTGTTGATCCCACTGAAGCTGTTTTCTCAGGATGATGTTGTGAAATGTGGCAAATATGGTGAAGGTTTCAGTACATGTGCATGGATTGTACTGCAGGGCTTCCACAGATGTATCTAGGCACCGGAATCATGACTTCAGCAGCCGAAACACATGGTCTACGATATTTCTGGTTTGAATGTGTGTCTCATTATGGCATTCTTCAGTGGGTGTGTGTGCATTTCTGATATTCATCATCAGCTACAGTTCTGGTGCATAACCTGCATATCACCCCTTGTGAACATCAGAAACAGTTAGGAGTTGTGCCAGATATATGAGTTGTGGCAACTGTCTGGGTTGCCAGCACACACATTCAGGCGATTCCCTTACAGTTATACATGACTTGGCAGTTAATAGAGTGAAAGCCATTTCTATTTATACAGACCCTTCTCTATTCACCAGGTGGTGCTTTGATTTCTGTTTGTGTACAATCTATAGCACCCAGTACTTCAGGGTAGGGTGCTACAGGGTAGAACTCTTGCATATTTGTGGCCCTCTCCTTAGTTATACAGAGAAAATATATATATGGTCACTGGCATGTTGGAGTATAGCATTCAGGAATTCATAGAGGATCCTGAATGCAGATGCCTGTGACACCTCCCAGAATGTCCCCTGTTGGTCTCTGAAAGGTTCCTGTAGCTAAAATTTTAAGTGCTATACACAGAGCTTTGTCACCACTGGTATTGGTTCCCCTCTGTTTCACCTTGGTCAGAGTTCAGAAACAGAAGTTGCAGAGTTCCTGTAGTGTATCTCTAACCACCCTGTAGCTCTCAACAATTTCCACCTCAAGCACACACCGTGTACAGCTACTTACTGAATAAAAAACAGTGTACCACCATGTGCACATTCTAGCAGCTCATGTAGAGTTTATTGAATCTCACCTGTGACTTTAAATTATCATTGAATAGACAGAAGCATGCAAAAATAAGGTCTGTACAAGGAAATTATATGAAAAAACAGTCAGAATTTATGAAAATGTAAAAAAAAAGGAAGAAAAAAGATCACCAGTGCTTATGGTCATTTGCCAATTGCAAAAACAAAACCAGGGATGCAAGGAGAATAGCTAACCTTAGTGTGACAGTAATCAGCAGTGTGTACTTCTTTGTTTGCTCCAAAATCACAGCAATGCCTTTCACTTTGAGCATTCGGAAAAAGTTAACAGCAGTTGAAAACTTCAGAAGTGAATATTTAATTTTACAAAATAATAAAAATCAAGAAGGCTTAGTAACCGAAATAACTTTATTCCGTCATGGTAAGCTCTTTCATTCACAAAGTGAATTTCATCAGAAAAGAGTGCTAGCAGGCATCCCACTGTAACTGGTAAATGCAGTAAGAGGTGTCTGTGATTATCATGCCTTTCCAGGTACATCAGAATAAATCAGAGTACATCAGTGAT
Organism: Protopterus annectens; assembly: GCF_019279795.1. Lineage (NCBI taxonomy): Eukaryota > Metazoa > Chordata > Ceratodontiformes > Protopteridae > Protopterus > Protopterus annectens. The sequence goes on from NC_056725.1 coordinate 562,039,837, forward strand.
AGCAAAGAGCACTGATGAAATTCTGAAGAGATGTGTTAATTTGTTTGAAGACTTGGTATGTCTACAGGTCATATACCATATCAAGGTATCATCTGAGGCTGTTCCTGGGATGTATGGTCAAATAAAAGTAGCTGTTAAACCTGAGCAATAGGAGTCACAGCTAAAGTGTCAGAAACAGCAAATGAGTTAACCACATGGAAATAAGCTTAAAACAGGGCAATGGCAGAGCAAGAATTGGTTCATAAAACTTAAATGGGTCAAGGGGAGAATTTCTTTTCACTTCAGAGTATGAAAATCTTAGTAGTTACTGTGCCTAACACAAAACAAGGTTCTGTCAATCCAAACAATTGAATACATTGTATTTCTCATTTGAATATAAATTAACATTAATTAAAACAATTATGTTACCAAAAATGTTAAATATATTATAGACAACTACATTCACTCAGGAGACCGCATTATTTCTGGGCAAATAGATGAGAAAATTAAACAAAATATTACTGCTCTTTGTATGGCATCCTTAAAGAGCCAACACTGCTTATTAAATGATACTAGAATTATACTGGATGAGTTGGATTTCTTAGTATACAAATGCATATAATACATAAAACAATACTGCATTAGGTTGATAAAATGCATTGCTCAGTGGAAAATAGTACATTATATTATATATGATAGCTCTCAATTGAAATCTAGTTTGTCTTCGTTAGATGTTTTAGACAACAAATTGTAGTGAATGATAAAGAATCATATAGATAATTACTCAAATAAATAAATAAATTTAAATGGTATCCATTTAATACTAAGAACAACCAGAAATAACTTGTCTAAATACATTGCAATTAGAAATGGATTTATTTTCCCTATTGTTTATACAAAAGGTTGCTTGGTTAGTACTAATTTTAATAAAATTAAAGACGTAAAAGGAAATTATATAACCTACTGGGTTAATTATTTAAAAGGAAATTCGGCACTCTGAATAGATAATACAATGAATAAATCTGACATAGACATTTTATATTCAATTTTAACCCATAACGTATGCCACAATAGACTTAGTAGGCTTCATTTAATGTCATAGAAACAAGATGATATATATTATACAATTCTAGAATACATTTCTTTAATTATGAATAGTGACAGTGGCTTAAGATCATCTTCCTCCAATTTTAAAATAAATTTAATAATGGAAAATGTTTAGATGATAAATACTAGAGTTTTAACATAAAGTAATTTAGGCATTATAAATAATGAAATAAAATCCTTTATTCTCAAATTAGTTCACTCAAAAGCTAGTAGTATTTACTGAAAAAAAATACATGGAAATATGTTCATAGAATATTTATTATTCATTATATAATCAATAACATTTATAAACCTCAAGAAATAAAATGCTGCAGATATCAGAAAATATGGAAGGCTGATTAAGCAACATATTTTATGACTGTAAAAAACTGAGACAATTTTGGGAAGAAATGCAATCATTTTTAAGGCATTGTGATCTAAAAAATGCATAATCATCAGATCACTAATATTAATTAAACTATCATGATGACCATTGTGAAATCAGAATATTCATTATTATGGGAATTAACGGATTTTTCTAGGAAGGAAAGTTCCAGAAAAATGAAGAAAGAAACACTTCCCACATTTAAAGAACTTATTGAATTAAACACTGTTCTATGTCAAAAGTAAGTGGAAGCTAAAATGTTAAAGATCAAGAAGACATTGTTTTACCACTTACTTTTGCTGCAATTAAGCCATCATCATATAAAGTGGGCTTTCTGATGCTAAAATATTCGTTTTTACTTTAGTTACATTAGTGGAACTATATTTATTACATTTTGAAAAATATTTTTATGTACTGTGTGCAGGGCAGCTGTTGAATTACTTCTCATTTGTGTCATCTGGTCTGTGCCTTCTGATTATAAGTAGAAAACATTATGCAGTTCAATATCTCAAGAAAGTGAATTGAAGAGAGTCTCACTATGCTATGTAGGTACTGATATTCTGTAACATTTATTAATAAATGCATTACTTATTCTAAGTATGGCAGAAACTTACACAACAACTTGCTGCAGCTGCTGAATTGGGCTGATGTTCTTTGGCATAACAGCTTTACCAGTATCTGAGATGGTATTGCCAGCAGGGAGCTAGGTCTAACATATACGTGCAACAACATGGCAGCTCTATGTGTGGGTGGCGTGGTTATAATACCTGCATTCACCCTAACCATAGTGAGGGACTGGCTTGCAGGGCCGCTAGTTCACCAGGAAATTTAATATTTTTAATATGTTTTTTTTTAGAACAGAACTGGCTGATACAACACTAGAGTGTGTGTGTGTGTGTGTGTGTGTGTGTGTGTGTGTGTGTGTGTGTGTGTGTGTGTGTGTGTGTGTGTGTGTGTGTGTGTGTGTGTGCAGTCAGTATGATGGCTCTGTCTCTGACTGCTGAAACTTGCACTGCAGTTCCACTTGTATATGGAACTCACTACTTCAAACAGTCTGGCTTTCCACCAGGTACTTCCTGCAGTACAGCAGTACACAATTCCAAATAGAGGTGGAACTAAGCCAAATCAGTTCAGTGAACATTTCTCACTCAAGCACTAATCCAGTTGATGTATACAACATAATGATACTTTATAGCAGGCTATCAATGTAGTGATTCATATACGCCTAACTTTTTCCCTAAGAGTACATAATTATTTATCACAGTGTTATATCTGTGTTATGCCAACCATTGTACACTTTACTAGGAATCTTATCCTGTTCTAGTTTTGTTGTGTTAGTTTTTATTTGAATATAAATGCATTCAATTATTTCAATATTTATTTACTGTCTGATTATCTGAATGAGTGACTTTTTGACTGTGCTCCAGACTGTGACACTTTTTTTGCTGAAATCTGCTGCAGATGACAGAAATTGTATCTACTATATAATGTTTACTCCCTTGAACTGCATCATCAAAATGCAAGACCACATGACTCCAAATCAAAACATACCTGGCAGCTACTCCACATATAGGAACTACAAACAATATATTAACAAACATACATACAGTGAAAATGCTAAAGAAAAACTACATAATCAAAAATCTGACTTTACATGATACAATCATAATTACTGCAATGGAAATGGTAAACAAAATACATTTGCACTTGACCTTTAAGATCAAAAGAAGATCTAGATCATACATAGTGAAAAAACTGAAGTTATTACTGGAAAATATGTCTGAAGTATGAGTCAACAAATAATTAATGTTGTTAAGTTGTTATAAGCACAGACTTGAAATATAACTCAATTGTTCGAATTGCAAATGATTGTACATAGATTATTCATGTTGTTTGCTTTTCTATATGGTTGATATATAGCAAATAAGAAAAAAGATCAGGAGTGAAACCAGGAAGTTATTAAAAAAGGTTTTTGAAGCTCAGGTTGGATGAAAACAGTTCTAAACTGTGTATGCTTGCTACATCAGTAAAAAATATGGACGTATGAGGCTACTTTTAGGGATTCTATTAGCAACACAAACATTACATAGAGTCATAGCAGACACAGATGAGGGGCAATATGGCATAATCAGCATTACAGATGCCCTTCTCATTGGTGGGGGGGGGCTCTTACCAAGTAAGGTTATGACAGTTAAACAATCAACTTGATAGAAAGAGTGAGATTTCAAAGTTTTAAGCTCAGGAAAGCCAAAATGCCAGATATGCATCACTTCTTTAAAGTACATGTAGTATGTGTTCACAACATGGTGTTCAACCAGATTTTGACAATATTATTGTAACAGTAAATATCAGAAAACTCTTGACAAATCATCTTTGATGTAAATCTCGGGAATGGTGCAGTAGCTATTAAAGTACAATTCTCACTTGTCATAGATCATAGTATCATTAAGAAAGCTTCTAGACTGTCTACAATGGGGATGATTCAATATTGTTTTGGTAAGCATAACAGGGAACATTTCAAGTTCCTTAAACAGTGACTGCATCACCAACTCTGAGGTATTATGATGCATTGGAATACAACACCCTACAAGTTGATGCAAGTCAGGGCATTGAATGCTACACATATATATGCAATGAACAAACTGAAAGCAATAGTTTTTGGATGCCAAAAGTCCCATGATTACAAATATGGAATAAATACCACAGTGGAATTTTATCAGAAACCACATCAAAGACTACTGAGAAGTTGCAAGAGCTGAAAGTTTAAACTACAGATGAATTAGAGCTACAATTACTTTGAGATACCATCATGAGGATGGTAAAAGGCTCCCTAGCAAAATCCCAGCCTCACAGTTTTAATATCTTGGGTTCAGTGTTGTCTTCTGATTGCTGTCTGTGGGAATTGAATATTCCACCTGTGCCTGCAAAGGTTTTCTCTGGGCACTCTGGTTTTCAGGTTGGATGAATAACTACAGCACACTGTCTATATATATACACACATATATATATATATATATATATATATATATATATATATATATATATATATATATGGGTCTACTTCGAATAACCGAAGCGCCACATCACCGACACCCGGAAGACCGAGACGGAACGACCGAACAGGTAGGTTACCGAAAATGCGATATCCCGACAGCTGAGAGACCGACAACGGCAGCGTGTGAGCGCGATCCGGTAAGTGTGTGAAAGTGAAAGATTTGGGATTGGGGAGTGGACAGGTAAGTGTACGATAGTGAGGGATTTTAGGTTAGGGTGTGGGAAAGGTGAGTGTGCGGTAGTGTCGGACTCAGGGTTCCGGTAAGGTAAGCGTGTGATAGTGACATAGTGTAGTGTAGGGAAGGGTTAAGTGTGTTAGGGTTAGTATGCGGGTGGAGTGAGTGTGCGATAGTGACGGGCTTAATGTTTTAGGGTGGGTTAAGTGAGTTAGGGTTAGGGTGCAGGTAGGGTAAGTGTGCGATAGTGACGGTGTTGAGGTTTAGGGGTGGGTTAAGTGAGTTAGGGTTAGGGTGCAGGTAGGGTAAGTGTGCGATAGTGACGGTGTTGAGGTTTAGGGGTGGGTTAAGTGAGTTAGGGTTAGGGTGCGGGTTGGGTAAGTGTGCGGTAATGTCGGACGTTAGGGTTAGGGTTTAGGTTAAGGTTAGTGGATATGTTATTGTGTGCAATGTGTAGTTGACGTTTTTTGTGTCGGTGTAGTGGTGTTCGGTTTTTTGAGTTGTTGGTGTTTGTCGGTGTTGTGTGTTTTCGGTTGTTTGGGGTCGGTAACTTGTGTGTCGGTGATTCGGAAGTTCGGTGATAGAAAGTAGACCCATATATATATATATATATATATATATATATATATATATATATATAATATATATATATGTGTGTGTGTGTATGTGTGTGTGTTTGTGTAATATATTAAATGACTATATCAGTAAATTTCTACTTCTGCTGTAACTGACCCTATTTACTTGATCACAAATGATCAAACACTGCAAAAGTCGACTAAGGGTACATTTCACTGCCTTACATTCACAAATGCAAAGCACACAGCTATGCACATATGATCACAGCACTATGCTAAAAACAAATTTATGCTAAAGAAAAGTACACCACCTAAACCAAAATATACAGCCAATCCAGTGTACATACCTTTGTCACTGTGACCTGAGTTATGATTGGAATGGGTCCATGGACCAGCCCATTTACCTGGTTAACCTGATTAACATATAATAAATGAAAGTATAGGATGGCTAGATGGGATCAAGCAGGGCATCTTCCATTAAAGTAATATTTTCCATTATAGATCAAATATCATGCATGCAAAGACTGATGTTTGAAAGTGATTAACTAAGTATTTGTATGCAGTAACATGACCAAATGCTAATGAAACTTCTTGAGTCATACCTAGACATAACAGAGTGCAAACAATGGGCATATGGCAGCATGTATTGACCAAACATGTCTGTGTAAATTGAGGAATTAATATGAGAGTTTAATGTATAGCATGTTTACGAAACAAAACTTAAAAGAAGAGCTAAATCCACACATAATTCTTTCATTTTCATAAAGATCTGTTTCAGTACAAAATTTCTTATTTGTTGCTTTGCATGGGCTACTATTTTAAGTAGTCTGAACAAGTTCTTACTCTGAAGGGTAAACACAGGATACCACAGGAAGTAAAGTCTGAAAATCTAGTCAAGATTGTCAAAACTTTGTCAAGACATGGGAGTTAACATGCATTAGTCTTAGTCCATGATGCCTTCATTTAAAAGGACAGGCGGAAAGAATAATCAAGTCAAAATATCGCCAGAAAGTATGTTTATACAGACAGAGGATAGTAATGATAGACAAATTGAAAACTACATGGTACATTTTTGCACTGAAATCAAGAACATGCTTGTAGGTAGCCAGTGTGCTGTAGTACAATGAGCTAAAGGACACAGAAAAAAGGGGTGTGCAAATTAACCCATAATGACAAGTAAATGAAGAAGCACTGTCTAGTGTACATAATGACATGCATGTGAGGATCAGTAAATGCAGACCACTACTCATGGTAGTGGAGTGTAACGTCACTCAGACAGCTGCATTTGAGTATAAGGGCAAAACACACACATCAAATTCTGCAGAGTTGGAAGAGCAAATATGTTTGGAGGAGCAAAGACTGTCATTCAGTGCCATTGTGTTAACATTGACAATGTTTTTCTGCAACAAGATGACATGCCATGTCATCAAAAGCTGTACAAGCTAAAGCTAACATCACAACAGAAGAGAGACTAGCAGCTCCAGGGCTTGTATTGTGTGAACAGAGATATGGGTGTTGGTTAAACTGCATGACCCACAATCTGGAACTTGAGTAATGTGTGAACTTGCCTTAGCAGCGAATGCCAAGGTATGTATACCTGTTATCATTCTAACTACAGGGATGTTCCAGAGAAAAACTGGATAATTTGGGTATAGCACTGTAATAACTTTATAGGTCAATAGGTGGTTACTAGGCTATTGGGAAATTTACCAAAATATTCCTAATGTGTCAAAACCACACAGAATTTTAGGGTTATGATATATGCTTGCACACATAGCCGGTTTTAGGCAATAACCGAACCCCGCTGGTCGCTGGGCCCCTGTTCTGGGGGCCCCAACCAGCACACATCAAGCATCCACATACTGATCCTGTTCATTAGGGACGTAGGTGCTAAACCAGGGGTAAATATGTGATTTCCCATCCATTGGTCCAATTTAAATTTAAATTGGGTTAAGGATGAGCTTTGTTTTACAGGGATGGGAAGCCTGTTCTACAGAAGGAATAATCTTTGATATCCATACCTGTCCCTCCACCATGTCCTGTTTATGTTGCAGATGAGGTTTAGGACTTAGATTGGGTATTTCTAATGTTAACTGTTCTGCAAGTGTGCAACAGATCTATCAGCATGGCATCAGCAGATGCCTTGTAGGCTAGATATAGATTTCCACACAGCTGTCTCTAAGATACCAAGTACAGGGATAGGGCTTTGAGACAGTCTGCATAGGATTTGATGTTTGCTGCCTGTATTCTTTTTGTGGGGAACCTGTATGGTCTCTCAAGCTGTTGCAAGGGCCTCATTAGGTATATGCCATAAGGGGCAATGAACTCAATAACTAGCCTGATGAGAGCCGAATACCATGGAACAATGATGTCACTGGGCCTGAGTGTCATGCCCTTACCTGTATGTTGTGCAGTGTAGAATGATTTTTACCACAGTAGACACATGGTGGTTAAAGGTCAGGTTAATGACAGCATGCATTCTCACATCCCTGACCACTGGGTATACTTTCAGCAGTATATTATCAATATGGTAACTTCCATGGGTGGCCATCTTTCCAAATGGTACTATTAGGTGTATTTTCACATTGAGTTTTATTCCATGACACTGGCACCAGTTGTTCATTCATTCATTCATTCATTCATTCATTCATTCATTCATTCATTCATTCATTCAATTTGGTAATATGGCTAGAGCACTCAAACAAATGCACCTATTTTAGTCTTAGCTTGGATAAATATAAATGACAGTAGACAAGTAAGTTAAAATGAAATGTTAGGAATTCAAACAAAATGCTGTGTGAAAATAGCAGGAATAAATAATTAACAGTAATAATAACAAAGTACAAAGTATAAGATGCAATAGGAAGGCATGGTTAGAGTGAGGAGGGAAAAAGAAGAAGATGAAGAAGAAGAAGATGATGATGAAAAGGAAGAGAGTAAAATAATGAAAGGATTGTTGTATTGCATATGAGACTAATTAGGCTTACTGGTCTGTAGTTCCTCAGGTCTGGAAGGTCCCCCTTGTGCACAGGGATAACTGCTGCAGTTCTGCCTTCATTAGGCATGAAGTCTGTCTACAGGCTATGATTAAATAGAGATTCTAGCAGGCCTGACAAGTCATGTTTCATGCTATTCAGGAGGCATTATGGAATAATATCAGGGTCCACCGAAAGTGTTCTTAGCATTAGAGTCTGCAGTGAGGACCTGCTCCCTAGTGATAATGGGTGGAGAAATGGTAGAGGGTACTTTATTGTGGGCTGACTGAGGATGAGTGTGTTTAAAGTTAGTTCTAAATTTATCAGCCAGCAGATTGCTGTATCCCCTGGTTCAATATAGGTGGTTCCATTCACCATTAGTTTGGCACATTGTTGGGTGTTGCCTTTAAGGTTCAGGACATAACTAAAGAAAGCCTTACGATTGTCCATAGCTGTGAAAGCTATTTTTATCTAAAATTTGGCTTTGGTGGGCTTGATTAGTCCTGGGTATCTAGTTATGAGGATGTTTTTATTTTACTGGGTAACACCTTCCTGTTTTGGGACATGATTTTCCTTCGTTTGTTATAATAGCAATATGCTGTACTTCTATCAGGGTGGTTTTTTTTTGGAGATTATTCTATGTTTATTTTGGGTAGGTACAGCTGTCCTTGTTTAGCTATTTGCATGATTGTAAAGGGTTCCTGTGAATAATCCCATATAGGCAGTTGGGTTCTCAGGGTATGTAGGTGCTTCGAATTTTGCCAGACTGTTGTTAAGTTTGAGGTAGTTAGTCTTGGAATAGCATTTAAATGCTTGGAGATTATCTGGTGTTCTGGCCTTAATATTTATTTTAAAGGAGACCAATGAGAACTTTACTCTGCCGGGGGGGGGGGGTGCATTGTTCTGTAATGTTTGTGAGGACAGTGTGAAGGATATTTACATACCTGGTGGGCATGCAGAGTACCTGTTCAAGAATATTTGTGTTAACAAAATCCAGGAATCTCTTGGCCTGAATGGTTGAGGTTGTGTAGAACCTGTAGGACACTTGGTCTGTTTCTCTAGAAATTGCAGCCATATATGAATGAGCACAACTGTTTCCCCAACACAGCAGGGGAATTCTGCACATAAGACCCAGGCAAGCTAAAGTCTTCACTGTGTAATACCTTAAACCTCATGTAGTGGAGACCCATAGGATATACATTTGGATTCTGAATGCCCATGACTTTTTACTTTTTAAGCCTTTATGGTTACATTCAACCCAATAAAAGCTAACTCTTATGCTATTCTCCAAGAAACCATACACAATGTTCCTAATATGGTACCCATTCTGTCATCATCATCATCATCATGCAGGGATTCCAAGAACGACTTCTCAGTTGTGCAGTTTACAGAGAGAAGTACCTTTCCCCACCTGAGCTGCAGTCCTTTCCACCATTACGTGCAGTCCTTCTGTGAGATTTGCCTTATTATGTCATTCACCTACTGTGTTGCTGTGTTGTGCAATTCCTCTTACCCACAGCACTGACATCATGGACCAATGTGTCACACATAGGGTCACATACAGGCTGATGTCCCAAACAAGCATTTCACTGTTATTAGGTATGAAATTGTCTAACTTCTGCTGTGTTTGGAGGGCATGCAGACATCTAGGAAGTGCTTGCACCATATTAGCAGGCAGGTGATGTATGGGTTCAGTGCAGTAGAACTGATGCATATATGTTGGCCTAAATATTCAGCATATGGCAGATGTGGAAAGGAATAAGTAGATGATGGGGGGGGCTACATTTATGCTAGACACGGGGGGTATCCTAGCAGTTTGCAAATTGGGTAGTGTCAGGGTTGGGCCTGTGCAGGACTATGGCTGTGATATGTAACACGCAGGGATCCCCTGGGAGATGTAGGAGATGGGGGGGGGGTTTCCTCACAGCAGATGTGTGTGTAATGATATAGGCATATGGCTGGCATTAGGGAAAAAGATAACAATGGCATCTAACATGGCAGATCAGTCAAAACATGCTAATAATTACTAGTTTGCACCACATATATTCTAATGAGACTACATTTTCTCAGTGTGTAAGAATCATTATGTTTCTTCGAAGCACATCTGTGACATAAGGCACACACATATTCTGCTGCTTATAACTGACACATTTTGCATACCGGTATGCACACACATTATGTTCTGTTGAAGTACTGAGGTACAAAACATGTAATTTTAAGTCCCATATAGACAGCCATATTGTATAGTTGTAGATTCGAGGCAATGGCTGCTGCTGTTAGTATCCCAGGGAGAGCATCTGCCTGGTGTGTTGAGGAGAGCAAAACAATGGTATTTGTCATACACAGATAGTTAGGGGGTGTCTGTTTATGCAGGTCTATTTCATAAGGTGGATAACTGGTATGACCTAGCAGATCAGCTGACCAGCATCTCCCATACTGTTCAGCAGTGCAGGCAATGGTATGATGACTTGTGTCACTGCCAGCTGAAAGATCTCCAGGTCTGTGAAACAGAGGTGAGGCAGGAATGCTCTGAATGGTATAGTAAGGACATACCTTTTCTAGCATGTATACCATACTGCAGTTAAAAATCTGTTTTTATTTCAAGGGTCACTTCTTAAGATTTATTTTCTTTGACAGATCCCAGGATATATTAGGTGGCTGTTCTGCATAAGTGTGGGCATATTGTGCAAGCTGCTTTCGGCAGCTGCATTGCTTTAGCACTGTGTTGCTTCTTCCCGGAGTACAGCTCATGTCAGTGCTCTGGGGGTGGGGTGTTATGGCCAGCAATTCAGGCTTCTGTTTCTGCTTTATTGCACATACCTGTAGTAGCATAGCTGTATCTGCTTTATTGCACATAGCTAAGGTATTACATATAACACTTCAGGCTGCTGGCACCATTTTCTGCTTTATCTTCACTGCACATATGCATGGTAATATAGCAAATGTCTGTGGCTGTGGACACTTTCTCAGGCTTCTGCTTGTTTGCATGTATCTGTGGAGCTACAGTTTTGTATTGCAATCTGTATCTCATGTATTTGTACATGATATGTGATGACTTGCATATCCATTACTAGTGTAACAGCATTATTAACGCTTTCCCAGCAATGGAAAGACCATATTACATTAACTGCAAGAAATTAATGATGCAAAACATATTGATATTCATCTTATGTTTAGTTCTTTTGTGAACTTCATCTTCGAAGCAAGATGATGAAAATTTAAATTTGATAATAGTCTCTTTTTCTGTTTTGCAAGTGTCTCTGCTTCAGGGTTTTTCACTAGTAACTGTCAATCTGAGAATGAAATAATGACATGGTAGAAGGAATTTTTACTGAAGCTAATAAATTACTATCAAAGGGGCCTGATGCTGATATTAAAGCAATGACAATTAGAATTAAATGACTGAACTGTGACACAGGACATATCAGAACAGCATAATATTTAGTCAAAGTAGATTAAAAAAATTACACTTTTGCTCTTTGAACGTTCTGCAATTTATTAATGCAATGCTTTGGAAAGCCAGCTGTGAAATCCAGTAATGCATTTAGATGGAGAGACAAATACACGCACACACTGATTATTAATGATTTTCTCAGTGTGTATTGCCCTACTGTTAAGCAACAAAGTTAAATATCTTCAAGTCCATCAAATCAACAGTTAGTGAACACACATAACAAGCTGTTATAATCACTTACCTCTTTTTTATTCATAGAATTAAAATATCATGTCTGTATTTTGAAATATTATTGCTATAATGTAGAGCATTTGGGAAAGTAAATATGGCAAAATAGTTAATTTACATTAAATCTGCAGTTTCTACTGGAACTGTAGGTTACTTTAATTGTTGGAAACTTTATTAGTACCTAGAATTAGTAGTTAAACAGTAGCATTATATTTTATTGTAAATGTTTGACATCAGTCAGAAATGTACTGCTGAAATTATCAACAAGGATTAAATCTTGAGAGGCCATGAGTTTTAAAACACTAAGTAAAATTTTTGTATTTAGTGAAATCCACAACTACAGGTGCAAAAATCATTGTATTTTTGGCAGTTAAAAACGCAATGCACATTTGATGACTTCATAATATTCTGATAATTTCAAAATACAATTATATGTAAAAATATGTTTTATATTAATCCAACCTGCTATTTCTGATGCAAAAGCAAAATATTTGACAGACTTGTGACTGCTATTACACAAAGCAACACATTTAATGATTTGATTAAACAAATGTACTCCGACAAATGCAACATTGGTAAAGACACAAATATGGCAAGTAATCCTTGTAAAAATAACAATGAATCTAGAAGGTCACAAATAAGACAGATAACCCATGTAAAAATAATAGAGTCAAGAAGGTCAAAAGTCATATCTTTCCCATCCTAGAGTAATTGAAACAAAGAGTGAGAAGATCACACAGAAAAACAATCAGTAAAAACAAAATGAAAACTCCAATCAAGCTAGAACCTCCACCGAGTGATCTCTCAAGCTCTTGTATCAGTTGTACCTCTGATACAAGAGGATTGAGAGATCACTCAGTGGAAGTTCTAGCTTGGCTGGGGTTTTCGTTTAGTTTTTATCCTAGAGTAATTGGGAAAAACTCTATTATCACTGAATACACTAGTTGATTAATAGTTAAAAGGAACATTCAGCCTAATGCTGTTTGCGTAGAATGCTTTAAAGATCATATAGTATATATATTAATATACTATATGTGCTCAACAGTTTATAGATTTGTGAACATTTCTGTTTGCTAAACTGATTTGATAAAAATTAACAAAAAAAAAATTAGAAAACACATACAGGATAAGAATGCTAAAACTGTCAGGAGGAGATGCCAACAAGCATGACAAATGAAACATTGCTTACTACATCTGAACTTAAGGGTACTAAATATAAAAGGTAGGTAGAGCCCATTGTCTCAAAAAGGTAGGAGGAAAGCCTAGTGCTCTATATGTTTACAGTCTTGTCTAATCTTACAGAGGTGTGCATTGATATTTTTTTCATAAGTGTATGTATATTAATAGGCCTTAAATTGAGCTACAGTGACAGTGTCTGTAAAATAACTACTAGGCTTGGATTAACATTTTGATTATTGATATTTTCAACAAAAGGGTGTATCTCCAACTCAGTGTTAACTATAAAATCATTCACTTCAGGACATTAATGTTGGGAATGTGACGCCCATGCACTGGCCCAGCAATCAAGGAGCCTCAATCCTCACCAGTAACACCAGTGAGGGGCATCCATATAGGGAAAGGATAATAAATACACACACAGTAAAGTACAATTTCTTTGAAGAGCACACAAAGATCACAATAAGTCTGGGGCTGATTTTTCGCTTTCTCTCTAAGTCCCCAATCAGACTCCCCACTGACACAGCTATAGGGTCCAGATATCAGCCTAGTGGGCAAGCTAAAACCTCCAGCACCCTCTCTGTCCAACCAGTGCTTTGTGTCTCTGCCCAAGTAGCTGACACACACACACACTTCAAGATAAGAGTTATACACAACCACACAGACACTCCTGGGGAAGTGTGGCACAGATTCTCCAGCTGTGCCCCCTTTCTGCCCAGACTATATGGTAGTACCAGCTGCCACCACCCACTGACATTATCAGCTACTCAGAGGCCCTTATTAAAGGGTGTGCAATTATTACTGTGCAATATTATTATCTAAATGGTAAGCTGACTGATCAGCAAAGCTTATTTGGAGTGACTTGATACAGTATCACTATATACATGCAATGTACTCTTAGAGCTTAAATTATCCCTACACAAAACAGCCGCAGTTGAAAGGTTTAAAAATATTTAATAATAAATAATAAAAACAAAAGACAATACCTTTTACCACACAGTGCTAGTCAAGAGTTCAAAGATCACAGAGAAATACTTAAAATAATACTGTAAAAAAGTTCTGACATCACAGAAAAACACTTAGACTAATCTTCCTATTTCCTAGCTATTTCTAAGAGAAACACTAAAGTCTAAGATCCTACTTACATATAGAAACAGGCAGTGCTGGTGATGTTGGATGCTTTCAAGACCAATGCTCTATGCTCTCATTCTTTCTGTCCTTAAATTGATAACACAGTACCACTGATTCATTTCAGATTACATCATTTCTTTCTGGTTCTCAGACTAACAGACTCTAAGAGGTTAATAGCCCCTTTGATCTTGCAGTTGGTCAGGAACCAAAGCAATAAAAGAAATTATACATGCAAATTCTAGCCATTAACTCTGGCCTCAAAACAATAGGCAGAATTCCTTCAGCCAGACATATCAGCTCCAAGTTTTGACATCAAAGAATTGACCACATTTAACACCATTTTTTCACATTTAAGAGAACAAGCCTGTGGCTTATGTTAATATTTACAAATGACAGAATTATCTACAAAATTCTATCTGGCTAGGCTGTCAGCTTTCATCTATCTTCACAGGGAATAATTCCCCTTCTCTATACTTAGGTGTATCATCAGTTACTACTGCTGTCAATAGGCCAAGATTAAGTACATATAGAAGAGCTAAGCAAAAAATTCTACTATTACTTACTCCCATACAAAAAAAGTCAAAGACTTCCCATTCCTCTCAAATAATCGGACTTTACTTATCTTTGGTAAGTACTGTCATCCAAATACTTCATCATCAGATTTAATAGTCTATTCATCTAAGATGAGTGTTTTTTTTTCTTGGTTTGTATGAACAGGTAGAACACCTGATTATAAAAAAGGGGATTATTTCCTGCCATTAATGTTCTAAGGAGAATGAGATCGAGGTTACCACCACCAATTTAGAGATACACCCTTTTGCTGATGTTTTATGGTTATTCCTGCTTAACAGCACCATCAGATGTGATAAGTGGGTAGGTGTACACAGGAGTTACTGGACGTGCACCCCTTCTGTGTGGTGTGTGTGTTGTTTCTTTATATTTTGGGACTTTGAGTGAGTTCAGAGTATTGTGAGGAGAACCTAAATAAGATCACTACAATAATGGGAAAATGGAGTCTCATATATTAAGACCATAAACTATTGTTATGAGACTGTATTCTTAAACTACAGACTAGAAATAAGTCTGAGAATGGATACAAAACTAAAATATATGCCACAAATATTTATTTTTAAACCTCTGGACTTTGAATATCTATGCAGAGCTTAAAATGGTCAGGCAATTAATATTTTTATTGACATTCTATGAGATTTATTCAATGTGGTCATAATCACAAGAAGAAAGCAATACTAATCATATTCTGTTATTTGTAGTTCAACCTTATGGTAGGATAAGAATATTAAAATAATGTATTATGTCTGTCGCCTATAATCCACTTGTAGAAAGTGTTAAATTCTAAGCACTGAACCAAATTTCAAAGAGGTTACATAATTTTCTTTTCTTTTTAAATTTTAGTATTATTTTTAATGTTACTTTTTTAATATTAACTACAGTAATTAAATGTTTTTAAAGAACAGATAACAGCTATGTATACAAGAACTTGCTTAATTAAATGTGATATGCTGAATTGTTATTTACAGAAATAATTATAAAGAAATAAGAATATATAACATAATTTTTAGAGTTCATCAAAGCAGAGAGTTGTGAAGCAGTATAAATAAGGAAATAATTCTTATTATTTCTACAGAATACAATTGAATTACATGGTCTTATTTTAAAGTTTAAAAAAAGTAAACCGTGTTTTCAAGAAATTGTGTCTAAAATGGCAATATGAAATTGTTACCTATATAAAATCATTATAAAATTGTTTTATGAAGGTTATTTTGATTGTGGCAGAAAGGAAGATAGGTTTGAGTCTGGTAGTTAAGAGGTATTTAGGTCACCGTAATCCTGCTAAAGCTATTTTATTATATGCTTTAGGTGAGGTAGCATCAGCTGTGACTGAAATTCAATATAATTGGTTGTGCTCTTGAAAAATGCTAGAAGAGTTTACCACAGCTGTGGCCTTAAAACAGAAATCAATGGTTAATCCACTACAACGCATTTGGGGGTGTTCTGAGTGAGAAATGATTATTAGGTAGTATGCACATGACCAAAGATTATAGCAAGATTACCTTAAAAAGAGTTTGCTAGCAAGGAATAGAAAGGAATCTAGACTTTAAAAAGTATCGAGGTTAGTAGAATGGCAGCACAAAAATGGACTGGTAGTCAATGGATAGGACTTTGTAATTATGGTGGGACAGAATTCGCACATTTTATTGGATATTACTAGGAGTCAAGAAAGGTTCTTTTCATATGTAACTGCTACGAATGGATGCCTGTATTCAAGCTAGTCTAGAAGAATCTGCTTCACACAAAAACTCAATAAAAAGCACTTTATCAGCCTCAAGAAGTAAAATAAATACAATTTATCCACAGAAAATGTTTTTCAATTACTTTAAATGACTTTTAAACTGAAAGGAAAAAGTTAAGTCTCATGACAGTTCGTTAAAACAGAAACTCCTTAAAAATAACTTACATTTTTCTTGTTTTGAGTGGAAGTTTTTATCTCAAAGCACACTTATCTCCCCAATAAAGGAACAGCACAAGTTGACTGTCGATCCTTGAAAGCCGACAGAGGAGGAGAAGTTTCTTCAATGGCAGGAAAGGTCTGAAGAGCTTGGCACCCAGGTCTGTATTTTTAGTTAGCTCATCTCAAGCTGACTGGTTTGGGCATATGGAAAGTGATCTGAAGTTTTGGAACCTGACTGGCTGTTATATCCCTTGGCAGGATATAACCCATATAGCTACGGCTACTGCAGCAGTGACCAATATGATGACTATAAAGCATTATCTTTGACAAGCAGGTGCTGCTCCAAGTTTGCACTCTGTTCAAAAGAAGTTTTTTTGGAGGTATGTGAAGTGTTGATACTAGACCTGGTTGAAAACTTTTGGTCTTGAGGTCAGTATCAGACTTGCTTCTGCCAGATTTGTAAACAGAAGTAATCAAAAACAGTGTTGTTAGA
Organism: Protopterus annectens; assembly: GCF_019279795.1. Taxonomy (NCBI): domain Eukaryota; kingdom Metazoa; phylum Chordata; order Ceratodontiformes; family Protopteridae; genus Protopterus; species Protopterus annectens. The sequence continues at coordinate 562,057,019 of NC_056725.1, forward strand.
AGCAAATTTTTTGACAATTTATTTATTTATTTATTTTACATTTGTTGACTGGGAATGTCTGACTGAGCTGAAGCCCTTTTTCAGCAGAGACACGGGGAGAAAAGCTCCAGTAAATAGATATAACATTTCGTCATTATTAACAGGTATTATACAGGTGGAATAAGGCAATCAGCTAGCAGGCTACAAGATAATTTTTATACAGATTACATTTTGTCATAAATACAAGTATTATATATAGAATAATGTAAAGAAAAAAAACAGGTAGATAATAGAGCACTTTTTTTGAAAGTAGTAGTTAGAATAGAAGAGCAACATAGGAGTAGAATGTTAAATTTACAATTAAAACAATCAGGATGGAATAAAAGTTTCAGAGAGAGAGGAAAAAGCTATTGATTAGTGGAGAGAAGTAGAGGGTTTTCAAGGTGGGTTTGAGAACTGGCTGATCCATTTCCTGTTGAAATATTCTTTTAGAGTGAGTTTAAATTGTTTGGGATGAGTGGGTAATATCTAATAAGTTTTGTCTTGTTTTTTGAAGATAGGGGGTAAGAAAGAAGTATTTTTATTTTAGGGATTTGGATGTTAGAGGCTAAAAGAGAGGGAGAGATGGTGATGACACTGTTAGAGTAGGAGTGATCATTTGGAAGTGGGTTGGTGGCTTGTTTATGGAAATAGGGTAATGATGCATGGGGTGCAGTGAGCTGAAGTAATAGGGTTAGATGTAATATCAGAGGGTTGGTGAGCAATAAGGTATACATAGTGAGAGTAAGATGTAAGATGTAGAAATAAGTTTGAGATATAGTATATAATATATAATATAATATTGACCAACAACCTATAACAATGGTTTGAAAGTAGGAAAATACACAGAGCACTCTAAGATGGGTATCAGTGCACAGCTTTCCCTTTACAAACAAATCTGGAGTATCACCATTGCTGGGGTGTTAAGAGCTGTTTCTATGGAGATGTGCTCAGTGGCTTGTGGGACTCAGCAATGTTTCAAACTGACAGACTGGGCCAATAATAAGTGACTTAGATGTGGAATAGATGCCTATAGGCTTCCTTGTTAACTTCTGACTTTCTGCATTGGAGGAAGAGGACTGAATCAGACAAAGATATGGAGTGAGATCTAAGGCTTGCTGCCAGGCAAACTGAATAGCTGTGTATGTCTAAATGCATCTGGACAAACATTTCTATTTTTGGCATTATAATGGAAAAACTTTTGAGTAGCTGTGATTAACCTTTTAGGTATGATTTTGTCCCATGCTAGTTGTTAATGGCATTGATTTAGTTTATTTGTTGGCACCTTTGTTTTTTTCCAAAACAAGCAAACAAAGTAACGAAGCTGGATACTGCTCAGGATATAAAATATAATTTATTACCAACGAACAATGCAGTATATCGGTTGCCCTTCATCTGATGAAGGGCAACCGCCCGATAGCGCTCATACTGCATTGTTTGTTCGTTGGTAATAAATTATATTTTATATCCTGAGCAGTATCCAGCTTCGTTACTTTGTTTGCTTGTTTTGGATTATCCTTACGTTAGCTGGGTTTTGGCAGAGCAACGACCTTTTATTTTTTGGACCTTTGTTTTTTTCTTCCACTGCACGGATTGCTGCTGACATTGCATTTGGTCAATGAGAAATGGAAGTGAGCTGAATATTCCCTGGTGCAAAGAACACAATTCACAGTTTGTAGCTGATATTTTCTGTTCCTCCCTTGTGCCAGATAAACGTTAGACATGACCTGCAGATAATGCAGCTTTAACCATGAACGGAAATCTTCAAATGCCTGTATAAATTACATTTGGATGGTGAAGGCTTTTTGTATCCCCTACATGCTAATGGTCATAGTTATCCATAACCTAGCTTAATCCACTAGTGGAAGTAGTTGTTCTGTTATTTATGCATTAAATAAGGTTCCAAGATTAAAAGTGTCTGAACAGAACTTGGTGGTAAGAAAGTACATATTTATTTGTTTGCTTTTGTTTACTGGGAGCATCCAAATGTGATTGCTTGCCATTTTCAGCAGAGGCCTAAGGAGAAAAGCTACAGAAACTTTGCCATATCAATAAGGTAAAAACAGAAGCATTTACACACTGTTACAAAGGTCAAATATTTTTACAAAGTTTAGGTAGCATTTATCCCTGGACAAACCTGGACAATTAAGGAGATGCAGAGTAGTTACACAATGCTATGAAGTTCAAAGTGATTTGCTATGTTGGTAAATGGGTACTTTTGTGATATAAGAGGTGGAAGATACTACAATGTTTGGGTAATTAGGGTTTGTGCCTAATTAGAGAGGACTGGATGTGAAAAGTAGTTTATTCAAATGATGATGACATCAGAGAGAAGATTAATGCCGTGCGGGATTTAGAGGTTGTGATAGATAACCACAAGTAATGTATGGGGAAAACAACTTGGGGAGGAAAGAGTGACAGCAGAGAGGTTAAATGTAAGGAAAAGAAACATAGAAGAGGGTGCATGTTTGTAGTATAGGAGAGGGAGAAAAAGAAGGTGAAGGAAACAGTAGAAATCAACTTGTAGGTAAAGTACGGCTACATATTTTGCTTTTCACCAGGTGACCTACCCGGGCAGATTTGAAGTGTTTTACATTGTTCAGCAGTCTGACAATACTTGAAAGGTTGTTCCATTCTTTACAGATGCTGAGCATGTATAATGAGGCACTACATGAGTTTTTGAAATTGTTGGATTCATATAAAATTCCATTGGAGTGTAAATTTCTGCTTGGCAAGTGCCAATTGATAAGGATGGCCAGTGTAGGTGTATTAAGTGGGTGGTGTAGTATCTTGTGTGTTATAAGTAATTGGGATTGAGATATGTGCTAGGGGGTTTACGCCTGTGTACCAGCTTCATTCCAGGCAAGTGGAGGACAGCCACTGTCATCCCTTTGCACAAAGGTGGAACATCCACCGATCCAGGAAATTATAGACCCGTCAGCCTAACTAGCCTGATCTGCAAGGCCATGGAGTGGATTATCATAGACCTCATTAACAAGGACAGTGGCAACCTCCAAACACTCGATCACACACAGTTTGGTTTCATCAAGGGGAAGTCATGTCTGTTAAATTTGGTCAAATTCTTTGAGACAGTCACCAAAGCCATGGACAAGGGGAAGACGCTGCACATCACCCACCTTGACCTGGCCAAAGTCTTTGATACTATTCCCCACTCAGGTATAATAGATAAACTCTCTCAACTAGGCATCAATCCATATGTTACCAGATGGGGAGCAAACTGGCTCACTGATAGAACCCACCTAGTCAAAATAGGGGAAGTCACCTCAAGCAATAGACCTGTAACAAGCAGTGTACCCCAGGGATCAGTCTTGGGCCTCAGTTGTTTGGGATATACTTTTCTGAGGTGCAAGCCAAAGCCAGTGGGCTATCGGTGACCAAGTTTGCACATGACTGCTAGCTGGGTGCTGTCATCAATATCCCTAATGATGTCGACATCCTCCAAGAAGGTTTCACCCAAACAAATGACTGGTGCCAGAAACATGGCCTCAAACTGAATATCAAAAAATGCATCATCATCATCCCCTTTGGGGAGAGTGACATCCCACAAATTATCACATTAATAATAAGGTCTTCAGAATGCAATCAGTCGTGAGGGACTTCAGCAGCCAGGTTGACAGCAAACTGACCTGTTTCAGTGACTTTACCACCGTATTGCCTTCATTGTACGGAAAGCTTTCTACATGGTCCACCTCATTTGTAAGGGCATCTCATCCAGGGGCAAAGCACATGCAGCAGCTGGTGAGACCAAAGAGGTACCTTGCCAGGAGAATCCAGGTCCTCAGACATCTACCCTTCACAGATAGGCTAAAGGCCCTGTCCTTCTACTCAGTGTCCTACAGACTCCTCAGAGGTGAGCTCTGTCTGGCATACAAAGCAATCTCAGACCCTGCCTTGATGGGACTGGTGCATATCCTCAAGTCAAGCTCCACTCGAGCAACCCACATGCCTGACCTCAGCCTGTTCTATGACATCAATAGGACTTGTTGGTGGGACAGATTTGTGTCCCAGAGACTACACCCTTTTTGGAATAGACTCTCTCTCCACATCAAGCATAGTACTTCATTAATCCTTTTTAAGTGCAACCTGGATAACTGGATGGAGAACAGAAAATACACCCCTTGGATTCCACCTGTGTCCCTGCTGGACAGTGGCATCAGGTGCTGACTTGTTGGAACATGGGCTAAATTCTTGGCTAGGCTTGTAAGGGCCTCAGGGCCAATAGCCTAGTAACTTCCTATGATCCTATGATCCTGTGAGGTGTTTAGGGCTATACAGTGGTGGAGTGGGTAATAATGTACAAATGTTATTGTAACATTGCTCCATTTTATGTTTGGTGGAAGAGTGGAGATGTGTAAATATTGCTGAGGTACACAGTAGGGTAGGGAGGAGCAGTGAGGTGGCTGCCATTTTCTTAGTACAATCATTGAGAATGTGCTTTTCCCTCTTTTTTTTAATTTCTCCATATCTTTTGAGTTTCTAAAACCATGATAAGAGTGGACACCATTCCTAAATCAAAGTATGATTAAAGTTCATGAAATTAGTATTGTTTCAGTCTTTGATGCCAGCCAAAAGTGCTCTTCGCAGCACCCACAATGTGCCCAGTAATAACTCCTTCTGCAATTTGTATGGGGTTATATGTATTGGTAACACATCTAATTATGACTGTAGATTCATTTTTATAAGACCTGTTGCTCCTACCACTATTGGAACTGGAACTGTCTGGGTATCTTTCTTCCACAATACTATCATTTCTGCCTGCAAATCCTGGTATTTTATGATTTTGTGTCTCTCTGTATGGAAGACACTATAGTCACTGGGTGTGGCGATTTCAATAATCAATGCTACTTTTGTCTTCTTTTCATGGACCACTATATCCAGTTTTCTAGCATCTATATTTTGAACTGTTGGCAATGGGTGATCCCATGTGACATAAACTTCATCATTTTCTATGATGTTTTATGACTCATGTTTCCAGTGTTTTTCAGCCACTTCAGTACCATAATGTTTGCACAATCCTCAGTGCAACAGTCTTGCCACATTATTTTGCCTTTCAGTATACAGTCCTTCTGCCATTAGTATGTCACAACCAGTAAAGAGGTGTATATCTGTTTCCAATTTGGTTTTACAAAACCTACATTTGTCTGTTTCTCCCACATATTCAAAGAAGCTCCAAAATGTTACATATAATATGTCTAAGGATGAATTTGAATGCTTACAGAAATTGAAATTTAATGATGGGGTGAGAATTATGAAACCAGATAAAGGGGGAGGTGTGGTGATTATGGATGCTGAATTTTATAATGATAAAATGAAAAGGATACTAGAGGGGAAAGCACACAAAAAGGTCTCATTAAATGAATTAAATGGAGCCTATAGAAGAATTAGAAGTGAACACGATCTATTTATTGAAGGAAGCCTTACCATTGATGAGTTCAATTACATGAATGTTACCCATCCTAGAACACTCACTATATCTGGTCTGCCCAAAATCCACAAAGATCTCTATGACCCCCCCAATGAGACCTGTAGTGGATAGCAGGGTATCTATAACACAGCCCATTGCCAAATATCTAGACTTGCAACTGAAGGAGGTATTGCAAGGAGAGGTCAATTTATGTTGGGACTCATGGGACTTTTTGAAAAGAATAAATAGTCTCGACTACTCTGATGCTGTTTTTTTTTGACCACATACGTTAAAGATTTATACACAGTTTGTTAGAGAAATATGTATTTGAATATATGTGAAGTGCTAGTTTAAAAGCAAAGTAGTATGTAATGCATTTTATTCTATTAATGATACGACAAAATTCTGTACTTGTACGTTTTTTGCCTCCTGGTGTACACTAGTAAACTTTTAAACCTGAACCTCCTGTGTATTAATCTTTTATTTTATTTAACAGTTTGGTCCTTCTTAGCCGGAAATCCCTCAGAAAGCTGCAGATCAGAGTCTACCGGTGGTCGAATACTGCACAGGAGAAGTTACCGAAACGGTTCTTCTTGGGTGAAGAGACCTCCGACTGAATTGTCGTTTAAAGAGGCTGGCCACTTTCTGATCTGTGGCCGAAGAGCGGATCCTGGACGGCTCAATACCGGAGGCTCAGGTAGGAAGATTTTTGCCTTTTTTCTGTTTTAGATCAGTGACTAGGTTACAGTAAATATTGTTGTCAAGATTTGTTATGCAGATCAGGGACAAGAGGAATTACTGTGTATTTGGTCATAGATCAGGGTAACAGAATAAGGTAGGCAGTTATTCTAGATAAACTGTGAAAGAAACTGAAATTTTGGTACCACGTGATAAGAAGGGTTATGTAACATTTTCTTTTAACATGGGAAATCAGTGCACTAAAACATCGCGAGATCCGCCCCTAACCGAAGACGCAAAATATATGCAATCACAACGTTCTGATAATGTTAGGTATTATACGAAGTGGGTTAACAAATATGAATTCGATGGTAAATTAAATAAAACTTCACTGGTTAAACTCCTTAAGCAACTTAAATCCGATGCGGAAGGTCAGGCAAAAAAGCAACGCCAATTAGGCATTCCTCAGACACACAGGTGAATTGAGGAAGCAAACCGTAGGGAACAGAAGACTAAAAATTCAAAAGCATTATTTTTAGATAAAGAAAATAATAACATAGTAATAGCAACGGCTTCTCCTCCCCTGCCCCCTCCGTTGCCTTTTTCAGGATATGAAGTGGGTGGACAGGCTGGTCCGCCTCCGCGTTATCCTGAGGTCTCAGTGAGACCACAACCATTTGTTAAAGATACTATTGAAACTAGGACCCGAACATGTAAAATACATGGGGACGCAAAATCGTATCAAATAGAGAGAAACCTACAGGATGAGAATGAGAAAGAAATGTGTCCGCTTATAGAGGTCCCAAATCCTCAGGCAGGACAGGCAGGGCAGGACCCAACTCTCTTAGTATACAGGCCATGGACACCGGAGGATATCTGGAAAGCTACTGAGGGAATTCCCCATCTGAAAGTTAATTTTACAAAATTTTTAAAAGATTTTCAAGGCATGAGGTTGAGTTACCACTTGAATGGGGAAGAAGTAGAAAAAGTAGTCAGACAAATTATAGGTCCAGATTGGCACATGATTTGTGGCACCTGAAATCCTCATAATGCAGAGTTTAAACCACTCCCACATAGTGACGCAGAACTAGACAATAGAGTAAAAGGTCTTACAGACCGAATCTCTGAGAAATGAAAACCTAAAGCAGACTGGACTTGCATTAACCAATGCATACAACAGGAAAATGAGACGGTAGATGGGTACTATGCAAGATTATTAAAATGTTTTAATAACCATAGCGGTATGACAGTTCCTAAAAATCAAGTAAACGATTCCCCGTATAAACAACAATTGAAAAATGCATTTTTAAAAGGTTGCATTGCACCTATCAGTAGCTTCATTATGAAGCATATGATAGATCATCGAACAAGTAGGCTACAAGCCTTACTTAAATATGCTAGGCATGCCGAAAGACATTTTAATAGCAAGAAGAAAAAGAAGGCGCAAGTCTTCACTGCTGAAGACGGAGCTAAAGTATTTGTGTTACAGTCAGGCAAAAAGGGGAAAAAAAAATGCCCAGGGAAATAAACAGTCTGACAAACGGTCAAAAGATTTTAAAGAAAGGAAAAAGAGAGTTGAATGCTTTAAGTGCAGGAAAAAGGGACATCTAGCGAGGGATTGTAAACAAAATAAAAAAATAATCACAAAAGACAAGGGAGATGAGGACTGACTATATGAGAGTAAAGATGCATCATGCAAAAGTCAGAAATCATCAGGAAAAGTCAATAAACAGAGGACAAATGTAAATGTGATAGAAGGAATAAAAAAAGTGCAAGCAGATATAAAGGATGAAAAAAGTGAAATTTTGGATTTAGCATTATTGAGCCTAGAGCTCTACTTAGCAGACACAAAACCAGAAGTTACACTTCTGGTAGAGGAAAGGAAAGTCAAATTCCTGTGTGACTCAGGAGCATCACGGACCCTGATACACCCCTCCAAGTTACCAAAACATTCTAAATCACCTGATTATATATTAGTAAAAGCTGCAAATGGACAGCTATACCGGGAACCACTCTCCCATGATATAGCAATAACTGACCCTGTTTCAGGTATGACTCAAAAAAGTAAGATTGTTGTTTCTGCAAAGTGTCCAGTAAACCTATTGGGTAGGGACCTTATGCAGATATTTGGCATAGCAGTAGTTCAAACTGTGCAGGGTATGGAGGCACAGAGACAAATGAATACTTTTGTGGTGCGATCGGAGGGTGAAACTTTTTATTGGTACAGCCAGGACCTAGTTACGACTGGTCCAGGGGCAGTAACCGAAAAACTGATAAAAGTAGCCATCAGTAAAGCCTCCTCCCTTGACACTGATCGACAGCATTTGTTACATTGTACTCTATACTACTGTAATACGCCAGGACCTGATAGAGAATATGAGCAAAAATTGTTCAAAAATCGTGCAACTAGATTAGTATTACGTACTTTGTATTGAAATACTGAGGAAAACAGTGTGGTTAGCTGTTCATTACCTCAAGAATTCCTTGCATTATATAAATCAAATCGATTGCCACATGTCAGCTTGACAAAGAACAAAAACGTAAAATGGGCAGACTTAGGAGAGAAGGTAACAAGATGAAAAAAACAGACGGACTTAAAATTGTCAGAACAGGGAATACAAAAACAAAAGTTAAATTGGTTAACACAGACGCACCCGGCTGTACACTTGCAATCTAGCAAGGACAGCTGATTAGCATTTTTATTAAAAGAAAAAGAAAAAGCCTTATGTGAAATACCAACGACTCTTTGGTCAACAGGCAAGTCAGACGTAGGACTTATTCAAACAGCAGGACCGGTTACAATTACACCAAAGTCAGCATTTAGGCCACAGAAAAGACAATACCCTTTAAAAAAAAGATGCAGAAATAGGAATCAAGCCTATAATAGCAGCATTACTCAGGAAAGGAGTACTGGTAGAATCTCCTGATTCACCATGTAATACACCCCTATTTCCTGTTAAAAAAGCAAACGGGGAATGGCGGATGGTTCAAGATTTACAAGCTGTAAACAATGCAGTGATACCCAGAGCACCCACGGTGCCAGACCCACATACTTTGTTAAATGACTTAAAACCCCAACAGAAACATTTCTCTGTGGTAGATATCAGTAATGCTTTCTTTTCAATACCTATACATCCTAATAGTCAGTACTGGTTTGCATTTACATTTCAGGGTAAAAGGTATACCTATACTCGACTACCACAGGAATATTGTGAGAGCCCAACAATATTTGTACAAGAAATGGCTAGCAACCTGGCAGGGTTTACCCCACCAGAAGGTAGTCAAATTCTACTTTACGTAGATGACATTTTGCTAGCAGCCCCCACCCAGCAGCAATGCAGGAAAGATACTGTAGCGCTATTAAAATTCTTAGCAACACAATGACACAAAGTAAACAAAAGTAAGTTACAACTCTGGAAAAAGCAAGTTAGATACCTAGGATATGTGATATCCAATAAAGGTAGGATATTAGACGAGGATAGAAAGACAGCAATTTTACAAGCACCCAAACCAGCAACCAAGAAGGAAATGATGTCCTTCTTGGGGACAACTAATTTTTGTCGGAGTTGGATACCAAACTATGCTTAGGAATCTGCTCCACTGACTGACTTGATATATAAAACACCAATGGCAGCACAAGATTTGTTGCAATGGACACTCGAAGCAGAAATGGCTTTCTGCAGATTGAAGCAGTTGATAGCTTCTTCATTAGTTTTAGGACTCCCAAATTATCATAAACGGTTCTTTCAGACCGTAGATTGTAAGCAAGGATATATGACATCAGTGCTGACGCAACAACATGGGGATAAGCAACGCCCCATAGCCTATTATTCATCACAGTTAGACCCAGTGGTGTGATCTTTGCCTCACTGTGTACAAGCAGTGGTCGCAGCTGCAATGGCAGTACAGGCCTCGGCCTCAGTGGTATTATTCTACCCTCTCACATTGAGAGTGCCTCATGCAGTCGCGATAATTTTACTGCAAGAAAAAGTAGCATATCTCTCTCCTGCTAGACATCTTTCATTGTATGATTATACTGCTGAGCCAACCTCATATGACAATTGAACGATGTACAACATTAAATCCATCAACATTACTCCCAACTCCTGCAGATGGCACACCGCACAGCTGCCTGCAGGAAATTGAACAGTTAACCTTGCCTAGACAAGATCTCACAGATATGCCCTTGGATGATGCCGAGGTGACATATTACGTGGACGGCTCATGCAAAAGGGCCCCTACAGGGAAGAATCTAGTGGGGTATGCAGTAGTTACAGACAATGAAATTTTAAAAGCCCAACCCTTACCACATAACTTGTCTGCACAAGCAGCAGAATTGATAGCTTTAACACGAGCATGTACTTTAGCAAAAGACAAATGTGTAAACATATATACTGGCAGTCAGTATGCTTTCTCTACAGTACATGTATTTGCGCAACAATGGAAAAATAGGGGAATGATAACATCTAGTGGAAAACCAATTAATCATGCGCAATTTATTTTGGAATTATTAGAATCTATCCAGTTGCCTACTAAAGTAGCTATTTGCAAATGTGTAGCTCATACAAAACAACAGGATAGGATTTCGAAAGGCAATGCGAGAGCTGATGCAGCTGCAAAGCAAGCGGCCTCAGACTCAGAAACTTTACTTTTGAATGAGGAATTACAACCCTCTGAGATTTTAGATTTAGACATGTTGAAAACAATGCAGACGCTTACTACAAAAGCAGAAAAACAAAAATGGGAAAAACAAGGTGCAGTTCTCGAAAATGGACTGTACATTTCCAAAGGAAAAAAAAAGATATTGCCGTCTAATTTATTTAGATATGCAGCTTTGTTGAGCCATTGGCAGTGCCATGTCTCAACAGGGGGGATGGTACAGTTTGTAAACCGAATATTCCAAACATACGGATTCACAAATTATACAAAAAAATTTTGTGCAGCTTGTCATACTTGTAACAAGCACCATGCACAAGGGGCATTTACACCTAAACAAGGAAGTTTTCCTATACCACCGTATCCGTTCCATACTATTTGTATGGATTTCATAGAGTTGAACAAGTGTGATGGAAAAAAATATTGCCTAGTCATTGTAGATATGTTTTCTAAATGGGTAGAAGCTTTTCCAACCAAAAATCCGGATGCAGCAACAGTGGCGAAAGCCCTGATAAAAGAAGTAATCCCTAGGTTTGGCATACCGGAAAGGATTTATAGTGACAATGGCACACATTTTGTTAACCAGACAATCCAGCAACTTGGAAGATTTTTCAGAATCTCCTTAAAAAATCATTGTGCCTACCACCCACAGTCTGCAGGACTGGTGGAAAGGTACAATGGGATCCTTAAGAATAAACTTAGGAAGTTAGCTAGTGAGACTCAGAAGAATTGGATATACTGTTTGCCTTTAGCGCTGCTGAGTATGAGAACGGTTCCAAATGTGAAGGGTTTGACTCCCTTCGAAATAGTTTTTGGGAGAGCATATTATGTGCCTCAGTGGAAAGCTCTCATGCCTGTAGAGCAAGAGGCTGACAGTTCATTAGCTAGTTATATGAGAAAACTGTTAACAAATAAATCTGTTTTGCAGTTTAACTCTTTTTCAGATAAAGAACAGACCAGACCGGTGGAAGCAGTTCTGGCTCCGGAAACTTGGGTGTGGCTAAAAGTGACGAAGAGGAAGAATTGGGCGAGTCCAAAGTGGGAAGGACCATACCAGGTACTGTTGGCAACACCTACTGCAGTCAGAGTGGCTGAGAGGACGTCCTGGGTCCATTTGACACACTGCAAACTGGTAAAGAACTTTCAACTTGATAAAAACTTTGTGACTGATATACAACAAGGGCAAAATGGCCATGAGTAAAGCGAATAAAAATGCAGATCAACCCCAGAGATGTTGCATAATTATTTTGTTGAGTATGCATTTATTAACTATAATTGTGACAATTTTCCCCTTGTTGTGGTTTTTCCTACACTCAACCACACAAGTGAAAGTGGGAAGACGTGACGAAACATCTATAGACTGGCATCCAAATTTTAACACATACCTAGCCATAAAGCATGTATATGCAGAGACTATGAACATTTCAAATTGCTGGGTTTGTACAGCTATACCAACAGCATATGGAGGACTGTTAATGTCCACTGTCCCTCTGGGGATAAATGAGACTTGGGAAAATTTGCTTTTTGACACAGGGACTGTGAGGTCACAGGACAAAATAGCTTTGTTTTTACCTGTCACACAAAAGGGAATTGTATGTTTTTATAAAAATGACACTCTCCAGGTAGGGTGGAGCAATTGTAGTATAACCATTACTTATAAATGTTACATTAAAGTTAGGAATGGGGATACTGTCTGTAATACCAACTATAATTCATATCTGAGTTCAATGAAAACGACATTGGGTGAAATACGACAAAATCCTGTTTTAACTAAACAGTTATCTATCATAGATAAGAAAATGTTTCATGCAGGGCTGGCACGTATTAGTACTAAAGTAAAAAATTGTTATTTTATTTGTGGGAAAAAAGCATACAAATGGCTACCTGAGAATTGGTCCGGCAGTTGTTTTTTGGGTTATCTGGTTCCGGCCATAAGACATACTGCAGAATTACCTTTGGGTAAGATATGAAACATGAGAGAAACAGTCCGAAAACCTGAAGGTCCAGTCGAGAAACCTGTAAATCCAGTAGGATGGATCGAAGCTGGCTGGAAAGACCATAATACCGTAAAGGACAAAAACAAATTGACTCATATGGACTTGAGTGACAGTGTTATATCTTGGGCAGGAATACTCCCAGCATATGGAGCAGTCAAATCAATCTGGGAGTTGAGGAAGCTGTCGAAACTTCTTGAAGTAATGAGTAATGCAACTTTCTCTGCCCTAGAACTGGTGACTGATGAACTGAATGCAATGAGAACTGTTGTGCTACAAAATCGAATGGCTCTTGACTTCACCCTAGCGGCGAGAGGTGGTACGTGCACACTTATCAAAGAAGAATGCTGTGCGTTCATTCCGGACAACAGGCACGAAATTAATAACCACCTAGAGGTAATTCAGCAGGTATCAGCCATGACTGAACCAGGCCCAAACCCACTGACGGACTTCTTCCAGAATCTATTTGGGGGGTGGGGTTCCATCCTAATGAATATTCTGATTGCTATTTGTGTGGGTTTACTCCTATTAGGAGCATGTGTTTGTTGTGGAATTCCCTGCATAAAAAGATTAATAAAAGATTTTATTGATGTATCTGTTACTAAAACTTTGTACCAAGATATTGAGATTGAAAAATTAATCTCAGATGAAACTTTTTCTAAAGTATAGATCAAATGACTCACCTAGCTGAAAATCCTTAGTGGAAGAGGTTAGGAGACGAAATGACATTGTGCATACTTCAAAATAGAATAAAAAGTATTAATAGGAGGGAAAATGTTAGAGAAATATGTATTTGAACATATGTGAAGTGCTAGTTTAAAAGCAAAGTAGTATGTAATGCATTTTATTCTATTAATGTTATGACAAAATTCTGTACTTGTACGTTTTTTGCCTCCTGGTGTACACTAGTAAACTTTTAAACCTGAACCTCCTGTGTATTAATCTTTTATTTTATTTAATAGTTATACCACACAAGTTAGGGGTCGAGTGGTTTTGTGATTACTTTGTGGAAAAGAGAATAGCTCAGAATAAGGTCAATGTTTATGAACAATTAATGGAGACTGTGTTACACAATAATTTTATTTTATTCAATAATGAGTTTTATTTACAATTGGAGGGTGTGTTGATGGGTTCAGCATGTGGGGGTTTATACGCAAATATGGTAATGCTCCAATTGGAAAACAAATTCTTACCAACTTCACCCTATTTCTCATTTTGCAAATGTTATGTGTGGTTTTTGAATTATATTTTTATTTTTTGGAGAGGGCCTACTGAAATGATTTATGAATTTTTAGATTACGTGAATAGCGCAACAAGCTTTTTGAAGTTTACCTACTCCATTGGCTCTGATGAGATTTCATATTTGGATATTAAATTGATGAAAGACAGGGAATAGAAAATATTTAAATCAGAATTTTTTAGGAAATCCACGTTCTCAAACAACTATTTACACTATGAGAGCTCCCACCCTTACAAACAAAAAAGAGCTGTAGTCAAAGGGCAGTTTGTAAGGGTCGCACGTATGGTCACATATTTTAACAGCTTTTTGGATGAATGTGACAGGTTGAAGGACATGTTCATTTGCAGGGGTTACCTATCCAATCTTATGAATGAGTTTATGTTAGAAGTAATCAACAAGCATGAAAGGAGGTATTTTTTGCCTATGTTGAATAAAAAAACAGAGGACTGTACTGATGACATTGTCATGAATAGTAATGTTGAAAACATACAATACCCCACCTCACATAATAATGGCAGTTCCAACAACCTGTATTGTGTTCAGTCTAAGGCACAGAACAATTTCAGCAGTGCATTTGTGTCCACGTTTAAAAGTTCCAGTAGGAACATAGCTGATATACTATCTAAGAACCTGTTGGTAATAGTGAACAATAAGGATATTAGGGAACATGTTAGGGAGAAACCCTGTATTGTTTATAGGAAGGATAAATGCTTGAAAAAAGACTAAGGGAAGTATAAGTGGGAGTTTGAGCAAGTGTGGCAACTGTAATTATTGTCCGTACATTAAAGAAGGATGTAATTTTAATATAAATAATATTAACATGAGGTTAAATCAGAAATGTTCACGTAACACTGAGAAAGTGGTGTATTGTGCCCTATGTTCAAAGTGTCCTTGTTTCTATATTGGCAAGACGGAAAGGAAATTCAGGAACCGTATATACGAACACCTTAGGGACATAAGGAATACAAATATAAAAAATGCATTGGCAAAACATAGCCTTGAATATGTTGACCATAATTTCAAATTTATAATCATTGATGCTCTTATTCCTGACATAAGAGGTGGTCCATGGGCACTTATTTTGGAAAAACATGGGGGCTTTATTGCAATTCAGAACTAATGCCACACAGTGGCCAGGGCTAAATGATGCATTCTCACTGTCTTGCTTTCTAAAGTTGAAAGCATTAGAAAGATGAATTTATTGTATTAAGTGTTTTTACATGAAATTTTTTATGCTACATTTTGTATGTTATAACTAATGTTCATTTATTTAAAATATTTATTATCCCTGTGTTTATGATATATATTATACTATCTCTTAAAATTTATTTTATAATAATACTATTATATTTATTTTAACATATTATATTTATAGCTACATGAAGATTGTAAAAGTCATGTAATGAATTCAGTGTGCTGGTGGGCGTATTTTATTAATTAGGGACGTTGTACTGATGACACAGTTTAATTGTTTTATATTTAAGTAGGTCATTATTATTATTTGTTATCTGAAGAAGTCTGTGAATTAGCAGAGACGAAAGCGCTTATCTGACTGTGATTTTAACTTATTGAATAAATGGCTTTATCTGTGCATCAGCAGCTCGACTGTGGATTTTTTGTGAGGAACAAACGATTTCTGCATAATATTGTGGTCCCTTGCTCTGCTTGTGCCCTGTTTTCATTTAATAATATGTCTTTTCAATTGCAACTTCTTTAATTAGGCAAAGCAGCCAGTGTGTTCTACAGTCTATGTTAATGACTGTACTGCATTCAGCTTTAGGCTGATATTCTCCACTACATCTCATAAGAGCACTGAAATGTACTGTTGGACAACTACTTCTAAATGGGCTGTATATGTTTAATTTTCACCTGGGGTGCCTTTTTACAAAGTCTGCATGTCATGATTGTATTCATGAGGTTTTTCTCTAGGTATCCCAGTTTCCTTCCAAATCCAAAGGATATGGAAAATGTAGGCTGGTGATGTGCTTTTCCCTCTTTTTTTAATTTCTCCATATCTTTTGGGTTTCTAATACCATGACAGGAATGGACACCATTCCTAAGTCAAAGTATGATTAAAGTTCATGAAATTAGTATTGTTTCAGTCTTTGATGTCAGCCAAAAGTGCTCTTCACAGCACCTGCAATGTGCCCAGTAATAACTCCTTCTGCAATTTGTATGGGGTTATAAGTATTGGCAGCATATCTAAATATGATTGTAGATTCTTTTTCATAAGATCTGTTGCTCCTATTACTATTGGAACGGGGACTGTCTTGATATCTTTCTTCCACATTGCTTTCGTTTCTGCCTACAGATCCTGCTATTTTATGACTTTGTGTCTCTCTATATGCAAGACACTGTAGTCACTGGGTGTGGTGATTTCAGTGATCAATACTACTTTTGTCTTCTTTTTATAGACCACTTTATCCGGTTTTCTAGCATCTATCTTTTGAACTGTTAGTAATGGGTGATCCCATGTGATGTAAACTTCATCATTTTCTATGATGTTTTATGGCTCATGTTTCCAGTGTTTTTCAGCCACTTCAATACCATAATGTTTGCACAATCCCCAGTGCAACAGTCTTGCCACATTATTATGTCTTTCAGTATTCAGTCCTTCTGCCATTAGTAAGTCATAACCAGCAACAAGGTTTGCAACTGTTTCCAATTCGGTTTTACAAAACCTACATTTGTCTGTTTTTGGTGCGTGTGCATACCTGGTGAAACTACTGAAGGGATCAGTGGGGGAAATGTTTCATTTTGATGTGTGTGCATTCTTGAACATACTACTGAAGGGATCAGTGGGGGAAATGTTTCATTTTGATGTGTGTGCATTCTTGAACATACTACTGAAGGGATCAGTGGGGGAAATGTTTCATTTTGATGTGTGTGCATTCTTGAACATACTACTGAAGGGATCAGTGGGGGAAATGTTTCATTTTGATGTGTGTGCATTCTTGAACATACTACTGAAGGGATCAGTGGGGGAAATGTTTATTTTTGATGTGTGTGCATTCTTGAACATACTACTGAAGGGATCAGTGGGGGAAATGTTTCATTTTCATGCTTGGGCATACTTGGATATACTGCTGAAAGGATAGATGGGGAATGTTACATTTTCTTGTGCATACTTGGTGAATCTACAGAAGTGATTGCTGAGGGAAATGCTTGGTGCTTGTACATAGTTATTTAAAGTACTGAAGGGATCGCTGGGGAAATGTTTCATTTTGGTGCTTGTGCTTGAATACCTGCTGAAACTACTGAGGGGATCACTTGGGGGAAATGTTTCATTTTGGTGCCTGTGCATACTTGTTGAAATTACTGAAGTGACCACTTGGGAAAATGTTTAATTTGGTTGCTTGTGCATACATGGACAAACTGCTGCAGGGACTGCCAGGGGAAATGTTTCATTTTGTTGCTTGTACTTGGTAAAACTACTGAAGGGATTGCTTAGGGAAATTTTATATTTTGGTATTTGTGCATACTTGGGCATACTTCTGAAGGGATTGGTGGAGGAAATTTTTCATTTTGGTGTTTGTGCATACTTGGACATAATGCTGAAAGGCTCAGTGGGCGAAAGGTTTATGGTTGTGCTTACTAGGACATAGAACTAAAGGGATTGCATCAGGAAATGTTTCATTTTGGTGCTCTTGCATACTTGAACATACTGCTGAAGGGATAGCTGGGGGAAATATTTCATTTTGCTGTCAGTGAAATGCTTGTGCATACTTGGACAAACTACTGAAAGGATGGCTTGGGGGCAAGTTCATGGACTGTAACTCAGATATCAAAGGAGAAGCATCATTTTCAGTAATGGACATGCTTACCGCTAGGTTATTGGACTATGAATGACAGGAACACCTCATCAGCATACATGCTTTACAGAATTTCTTATTTGAATCTCATTATACTTAAGGTATTTTGTATTAGTGTAAATTACCTCTATGAATTTCACCTTTGGTACCCTCATTCGTAAAAATCAGAGATACCCCTATTCTATCTGCACAAATGACTATGAATACTGGCCAATGTCCTACAAAACATAGTGTCTACTTAGCTAAACTGCAGCTGTTAAACTAAGTTGCTGCTTTTCATGAAAATGTTGTGGGTACTGAAAAATAACTAGGTAATATAGTACTAGTTTAAAGTTTTTGTGAAACAAAAACAAAAACACAAAAATCAAAAGTATTCTAGTGGAGATGAACATCATGCTGTTATGCACGTTTACTGCCCAAGTGATTACTGGGTTGAAATTCTAACAGGTTACAGATACCAGACTAGATAAGCAACTGCTATGTTTGTTTAGGTTTGTGCAGGCACTTTGGTGTGTATATCTAGTTACTGGTTTGTGCTATTTGCCTTATTTTTTTGCATTCCATTCTCACTACTTGCAGGCAATCTGTATTTCATTTGCTGTGTTTAAACTGCACATGGAAGCAGCTATTATATCCATTTCATCTGCTGCTTCACTGATTGCACTCTGTGAGAATTTAGGTAACACCGTAAAATGAATCATCCTAGCAGATGTACCTTCTTCCCCTATGGATACGATAGTCTTGCTGAATACCTTGGTCTTCCTATGTCACAGTACTTAGTTATTTGACTTATCCTTCTTTCTTCTTTGCATCCTTTTGGCTCCTGTCAAGTTACTGCCGATATCCTTTCCCTTTTCATTATAATTTCCACTGTATCTGTTTAATCTCACAACTTCCATTATACATTGCCTTGCTTACAATTCCCTATTTGGCCATGACACCTTCAGGTACTTCACTTTATTTAGTCAAAGACCTTAGCATACGTTTCTTACATTAGTCCATCATCATCATCAACCCCCTCCCCCCTTTTCCCATTTTATACACAGGTCTGAGAGGTCATGTCAACTGTCACCATCCTACCTTCTTTGATGATCCTGTCTGAATGTCATAGGTCTTCTCTCACACAATCCATCTACTCTAAATTTCCTCTTGCTTTCTTCCTGTGTGTCCCAAATCTTCACCAGATTGTCTTCTGCTTTTCTGTACATGTACTAAAACCACAGTAGTCTTTGGCCTGTTCTGCAATTGGAGCTACTTTGGCTTCTGCTCTTATGTCCTCATTTCTTCATCTGTCCCACAGTGTGCATTCTGCCACCCATCTCAGGCACTTCATCTCCATCACCTCCAGCTCTCTTAACTTCACTTGCCTTCACTGCCCAGATTTCTGAACCATACATAGTACTGGTTGCACCACTGTATTGTATACCTTACTTTTCAACTTCTTTGACATTCTTCTGTCATACACTACACCTGACACTCTGTGCCAGATGACTGCAGCCCCTGAGTTCTTTGACCTCCTCATTCAAACTTCCCTTCTCATCAACCCCTCCTGCCAAACACCTGAAGCTATTAACCTGTTCTGCTATTTTCCCTTTTGTGTCAATTCTCAGATTCTTCTGATTTCACACATTTGCTGCCATTACAACTGACTTATTCGTACTTAGTTTCATCCCACGTGCCTTCAGTTTTGGATTCCATTTCCTTATCTTTTGCTGAAGTTCTTGCTCAGAGTCTGCCTGTAATGCTCCGTCATCTGCATAAAGCAACTTTGTTGATCTCTCCCCTCTGACCTGTTTGCTAATGTAGTCCATCAGCAATATGAACAGCAGTAGGCTCAGAGCTGAACCTTGAAGCATACGTACTCCTATTGGGAACCCCTCTGTGAAACCAAAATCTGTTTGTACTTTAGTCACTGGGTCCCTGTACATAGCCTACATTAATTCTACCAATGTTTCTGGGACTTCAAGCTACCACAAGATTGTCCAGATCAGCATATTGGGACCTTGTGATATGCTTTCCCCAAGTCTAGGAATGCCGAGTTGGTCTTTCTTCATTTCTAGCTTCTTCTTAAGTATCTCTCTCACTCAAACCTTGGGTCAGTTGTGCTGCATCCTGATCTGAATCTGAACTGCTGATCTCCCAACTTACTACTTACTACTCTGCATATTTGTTTATCAATCACCCTCTTCAGAACTTTTCATGTAATGTGGCCGGAGTTGGATAGCTCTGTAGTGCCCACAGATTTCAATGCCTTCTTTGTTATTGTACACTTTGGCTTTAGTATGCTTATTCCCCACTCATCTGGAATACATCTTTCTCTCCACACTGCTATGAGTACCCTTAGGAACCATTTCTCCCCTATCTCACCCAGCATATTTTTCATATCTGCAGTGACCTCATCTGAGCCTGCTGCTTTCCTTGACTTCATTTTCCTTAGTGCTGTTCTTACTTCTTTTAGGTTGGGCTCTTCCTTGTCTCTCATTGTAGGCGGTGTCTGGGGCAGTACAGCTTTTGTGGGTTTTCTTTGTTCAGAAGCTGCTGGAAGTACTCCCTCCATCTGCCTTTGATGTCCTCTGGGCTGTTGAGCAGGTTGTTGATGCCATCCCTTATGAAGAACATCTGACTATCTTTTCTATCTTTCTGACTTTGCGTTGCAACCTGATGTAGTTTCTTTGCACCATCTACTGACTTACTTTCCAGAAACTAGTAGACTTCCTCTGATGCCTTGTTCTTTGCTATTAAAACTCCTTTCTCAGCCTCTTTTTAATCAGCAGAATTCCTTCTTAGCCTGGTCCGTCTTTTCTATCTCTCTGCGTTCTTTATTGATGACTTCTTGGACTTCTGCATTCTGTCACTAGCTTTCCTTATGTACCTTATTTCCATACCTGGCTCAGCCACATATCTGTTGTGTAGTCCTCACACATGCTGCTTTGAGGTGCTAACACTCTTCATCTCCACCTATTTCCTCTTCTTCTTGAGGTGCTAAAGCCCTGAGTAATTCCTTGAACTGTTTAGCAACTTCCAGGTCTTTTACCTGGTCTCTGTTGACTATATAGCCTTCTGTGACCACTACTTGCAGATGATTGTGGCAACCAATGGTTTATGCTGGTTTCACTGGAGATGGCTTTGCAATTGCTGATTCTACCTCAGTGCCCTTTATTTAATAGCAGGGAGTCTACCTGAGTTGCATGTTGGCCATGCTTGTTTGACATCATGTGACCATCTCTCTTTCTGAACCATATGTTAGGTATTAACAAGCCATTTACCAGACAGAAGTCTTGAATGGCCTTTTCTTCTTCATTTATGTTCACCCAGGCAACCCTCTTAACCTATTTTGTCTGTCTGCCCCAATATGTGTATTCAGGTCACCCATTATCAACACCAATTCATGTTGTCCTGTTTTATTCAGTAGGTCCTGGAGCTGCTGCCTGAATATGCTCTTTTCATCGCTATCAACCATGCTGTGGGACATAGGCTGAAATTATTAATAGTGCCCATCCGTACACTAGAGTCTGATTGCCATGATTATATCACTAATTCTGATATGTCCATCACAGTCTTCTGATGATGCTCCTCACTATTTTCTGCATGCTTTCCCTCACCATTATCCCAACATCATTTCTTGCCTGTCCGCCTCCTGAGTAGTAGACTATGGATCCTAAGTCAAGTGTCTTTGCTGCTTTGCCCTTCCATCTGGTCTGCTGGATACACAGAATGCCCATCCTCATCCTTACCATCATGTCATCTACTTTCAACCTGCATCTTGTCAGTTAACCTAGATTAAGCATAGCAATTCTTAGTTCATGTTTGGCAGGTTGATTGGTTTTATGTCCAGCTTTCTCTCAACAGAGCTATTTTGGGTAACCTTTTGCTCAACAGAGCTATCCCAGGTAAGCCAAATTGACCATCAGCCAGCTCAGCTGTTTATTGACCCAGGGTTGCTGGGTTTCATGGTGGGCAACACTAGCCAACAGGGGCACATCCATCCATCCCACCATTGGCATTGGTCTCACCATCAAATACCAATACCCATTTAGCAACATTAGTCAACAATACTGAATCACCAACAGCCACATTTTTACACCTAATTGAGTGGCTATACCTGCACAGTGTGCAGTCTGTCATCTGTGTCCTCCGATCTTGAGGATACTGCACACCACAGTAGATGTCCAATGTAGTTGGTCTATACAACTCTTTCCCCATAGGGCACTATCTAGAATCTGTGCTGCCCACAGCTCAATTTTTGGGTGAGTTTGAGATGGAAACACTCAACATGTTTTTTTAGAGGTGGGAGTAACTCCATAGAGAAACAGGGAGAACATGCAAAGTCCAAACAGACATTGGCTGGAGATGAGGATCAAACCTTGTACCTTATGTGTGGGAGATGAAGACCTAAACCATTATGCCAACTGGCCTTCTTACATTATTCTGTTCCTGTATTATCTACAGCCGTCGCCCAGTATAGTTACATAGTCAATTCTGGCAGTCAGTTTTTCTTTTCCCATTGTAGTTACATTTTGCCTCCATTCTACAAATAAGATACCTTTCGTAAAAGCACACTTCTCTTAATATCCTGCCAGTCATCACCACACTGTCTTAAGTGCCTATCTGTGGCCCAGTATATCTCATTCTCTCTAACTTTATCCCACACATTTGGGGTAGTGCAAGGGCAATCTGCATGATACTCAATACATAGGCACAAATCCATGCCATTCTCTTGCCCCTAGGGGTCATATACTGGGTAAAATTGGGTTATATTGGCTGGGCTTGTAAGGACTCTTAAGCAATTAGCCTAGGTATCTCATATGAACCTAGATCTCTACTTAAATCCACCTCACACAATGTTATCCTCACCTATTATTCTTTTATTCCCTTAATCTTTGCACTAGCAGCCTTGATAGCATTGAATGCTGGTGCTGCTGTACAAATACCTAAATATTTCAAAATTGTACTAATCACTAATCCATCTCTTTGTCAGTCACCAAGTAATCCTGGCCCTACTTTTTGCTACCCTGTGGTTTTGTATATATGCCACCTAATAGCTTTCTGGTACTGTCGTACCTGAATGCATAATTTATTAAGACTAAAACTGAGCAACCTTGAATTTTTAAAAATTCCAAGAAAAATACTGCAAAGCTAAAGGTTTCATGATGTTATACATCAACTCTCCTATAACAAAGCTTATGAGGAAATATTCAAATGACTCCTTAAGGAAATACTTGTGTTTCAGCTACATGGCTTCTGAGTACCCACAACTTTTTTCTTTCATTTTAAGTCTTTACTAATAGATTCAAACCAATAAAGCTAAGCCTCACTAGATGTAAACATGCCATGTTTTGCCCTTTTTCTGAGCTTGTCAGTACAACATAAGTGGACTGTCTGACCATACTTTTGAAACCCAGAGATTAAATACAAGGCCACTGTCCGCAACATTATAGTGACTGCAAATAAAACAAATAGCATCCAAACCAAAGGGTAAAAAGGTCACACAGACATACCACTTAGTAAAAACTCTCAGAAAGACCCAGCAAAACTGTTTTGTTCACTAATATAGATAGAGAGATATAGTTTATGTACAAATGGGTTTTCATTGTTTACTTCTAAGGCTTAAATGCTTTAAGAAGAAGGAGAGATGAGGGAAACTGGTGGTGAATGAATGAGAGGGTTCTTTCAGACTTAGCAGCAGCATAGTCAGAACCCCCTGAGGTAGTCATTTAGTTGATCTTTGAAAATGGATGTGTTGTTATTTAGCCTCAATGGATGAGTAATGAGTTCCATAATCTGGGCATGAGAATGCATTAAAGAGCTTGCCCTGCTGCATTAAAGACTTTGTGAGTAAACAGTAAGGCTTTTCTTGTTAAGCATAATTTGTAGGGGGTAGGTAGGTTTGGAGGGCACATTTTAGGCTAGGATACCTGTTAGGTTTATGTACAAGGTTGTGGGCTCCATCTAGCTGTTAGCAGATGAGGTACGGAGATATTTCTCGCCAGTTAATTTTTTGAGGGCAGTGCAGTGATGGGCTCTATAAAGAAGGTATCAGGCAAACCTGACAACTTTCTTGTAGCTTGAAGATTTGGTTGCCATGGCAATCTACATGTATAAGGGAGTCATAAAGTAGTGCTGGTATTAGAAAGAAGGATATTGTAGTTTTTCAACAAAGTTCACAGAGGTACTGTTTTATTAAGTATGATGTTCCAAGTTGTATTTTGTCTTTTTTACTATTTCTCATATATGCAGAATCAAATTTTAATTTGTTTCTACTGTAACACCCAGCAGCTTAGTATATGTAACCCTATGAATATGTGATTTGTTTGGTGAACTGATTTTGAAGTCCAAATTGGTGCCTGAGTAAAAACATTTACTTCAGAATGATTCTTGAACAGTCTTTTCTTTACTTCTCCAACTAACATCTCATCACGGGCTTATATTTTATCAATAAGGAATCTTCCTCTCATTACCTTGTTGGGTAATGCATGAGTAATCTCAGTAGGATGAAAAGCATGAGCATCATGGAATCATGGGAGGTTACTAGGCTAATGGCATTGGGGTCCTTACAAGCCTAGCCAAGAGTTTATCCCCAAAAAGAAACCTCACTCAGCACCTGTTGCCCCTGTCAATGAGGGATACAGGTGGAACCCCTGGGACCAGGACATTGCATCTGAGCGCTCTTATTTTACTAATAGCATTGTGAAAAGAGAAAACAAATATAGCATGGTTTTATTTCACTCTTTGTATTTATTATACAAAATATTTGTATACGTCTCTGAAAAAATGCCAGAAAAATAATGTAGTGAATTAGACTTGGACAATGTTATGGCAGCAACTAGATGTTTTCCTTTAATTTGTGGTTATTATTGTAAGTCACAAGACAGAATTGTGCTGTACAGCGTATATGCTTGTTTCTATCATGTAAACATTAAAGTCATAAAAAAGGAATTCGTTTGATATAGTTTCCAATGTCAGAGATGACCGTGTTAGATGCTTGTGTTAGGAATAAGAAAGAAGATGATGACAGATTAAAACTATTAAAGACAACAGTGATATACTAGCTGCTGGATGAAAAATCTTTACAATAATGCCTTCGAAAAATGATGTCCTGGAATTGCAGACATCATGCATAAGAGTTGCTTGCCCAAGTAAAATAAAATGTAATCAGCCACGAAATCAGGTAATGTCAGCACAATGCTACAAGACAGAGGTAGAACATAAATAATACACAGAGCAAGACCAACAGTAAAATAAATATACTGAATGCCAAAAAGGAGAAATGATTAATTTGAGCAAGATAAGTGGAAACATGAAATGTTCTGAAGAATGGTGTGCACAAAATGCCACTGACGAGCAATATGATAACAGAAAGAATGCAACAATAAGGAACAGGGCATTTATGATCTGGTGATATGAAACAATGTCACCAAAATTGACAGAAACAAGTAAATTAAAAGTACTGTGTGCATAGGAGACTTGAGATGATGTGTGGTTAAGACTGGCAACAAATTCTAATTCAATATTGTGGGTAATTGCAAAGGATGTGGTATCCACAGAAATGCAATGCAGTGGAAGTAAACATCAGGGCTAAACTGAAAATAATGTTTATTATGAAAAATATTGCTTCCCCTGACACTGAACTTTTAATCAACAAATGCATAAGTCTTTATTCATGAATGAGGTGAGGGCTTGTTTGATATCATGTTCAAAGCTGTCATAAAGCTAACAATACTTTGGGAAGAAGAAGAAAAGTTGTTTGCAGCACTTGTATTCCTTTTTAATCTAAATTCATAACTTGTTTTCTAAGAAAGGGTTAGATAGAATAAACAAATTCAGTATTTTAGCAAAAGGAAAGTGGTGAAAAGTTCATAGCTTCACAAGTAAGAATGGATATGAAATAGATGTGAAAGTCTGAAGCTGAAAATATAACTGATGATTTGATGATTATAGCAGACAAACCACTTTTCCTAGAGAAACAAAGTTTTTTTTTATTATTTTGTTAAAAAAGATAACTAAGGTCATGCTGCAAGTAAAGAATGCTTTCACATCTGAGCTGAGAGTGTGACTGAAATTACCTTTGGCACATACAGAACTTGCCTGTCTGGAGTACGTATAAATCCTACAAGGCTCTAAGATGAAACCTATGTTACAAGAAAGGCTATGCATGGCAAGCACACAGAGTCAGCAAAAGTATGCAGCATGTCAGTCTGTTGCTTAGCTCATTCAAGCTTTTTATATACTTCCAGTTAAGACCCATAGCTTCTTATGGCATCTAGACCTTTCCTGGGTCTGACTTTTTTAACTGCAAGAGTTATCAATTTATAACACACAGAATTATAAAGGGCAAATAGTTATTAAAATGACACTAAGATTGTTAATCTAGAATGTTCCACAGTAGAAAAGCCTTGATCACTTGTGCCCAGTCTGACTTTCCCGGTAAACAAATGTAAAATAAATAAATAAGAAATACATTTTTAAGTTGATTTTTCAGAAAATGCTCTGGAATGCAAGGACGTGTGTAGGCTATAAGAGGTGTGACATTCCACACTATATAGGTATTGATCCGTCACTTCACTAGTCTGAAAATGCAAACGTGAAAGCAACACTGCTAACCAAAGCATAACATTTACCCTACATCACAGCTACTACAGAGTTAATTATAAAAAGTGAGATGTAAGGGAATTTCCTGCCAGTGTTGTTGTGGGGAGGTTTTCCCCACTCAGAAAACACTGGAAACCCATCCCACATGAGTGCCATTTTGCAATCTGATTTATAGTAGAAATCTTTTGCACCAGTGCAATACAAATTAGATCACATGTACCTCTTCCTTTATCAGAACCACAGCAAAGCAAATATGACCAGAAAGTACTGTTCATAAAATGTCAGCAAGTCTCCTATCACAGTTCTTACCCAAGGTGCAAGATTCCTTATATTGTTATACATCGATTCACATGACAGACTCTTTTATGAATAGCCGATGAGAGTCACTGGGCACTGTATGTGCTGTATTCCCTCCTCTGCTTCACTCATAAAAGTAAAATGGTTCATTTACACTCTGTTTCCTCACAGTATACCATTCCATGACCATGGGTGTGTGACTTTTGCATAACAGTATAACCATGAGGTTAACTGGTCTGCTATGTAATGGCAATTAGTAATGCACGTGAGACACATTTTGTTTGCATAAAATATTGAATAGAAAGGCCAATGCTTAAGGTGTCCTTCCTAGCTTTTGTGGTACATTTTAAAACCCATTGACAATATTGACTATGTGCAGTGTGCAAAGCTACAGTGCCATAACAATGGACAGGTTTGTCAGACTGCAGAACATCACAGTACTGGATAAGAGCAACCCCTTGACACAGATGCCAAAATAACCTCTGTGCTAATGGCAGAGATAAAAAAGACAGGTGTAAGTGAGTGATATAGGAACAAATCGATATGGGTGGAGCAGTTATAATCACAGAATGTTTTACTGTCTGGAATTTTGTGATACATGCACAATACTGATTGCTGTGGCACATGGACCATGAAGCTCTGCCACTGAATTATGAAGTCTCTTAGTGAGCAAGCAAGTGAAAGCTTGTAATAGGAATGATTTTGCAGGATAAGCTGCAGCTAGCAATTCATAACACTCTACGAAGGTTTGATCTGCTAGGCTGTGATTTCAGAAGGTCCTTCAAGATTCCTGTTCTACATGGATCTGAAAGGAATTTTATTGCAAACTTGTACAATAACACCATGTTGTGAATCTATCTCACAGCCAGACATGACCTTTTACTAATGCATGTAACAGTGCTGTATTTCGTCATCTTCAAGTACCATGTGGGTGGAGAGCAGAAAACAAAAACGAATATGGCATTTATAGGCTTTCTATCAAAATTTTTCAACATTTATTTTTTACTTGTATTTGGTACCTTGAACTTTTGTGTTGTGACTCTGCCAATGGACAACAGTGTTAGTATGTGTATAATTTGTTCACTGTATGATTGTTTTGCATCATTATCATGATCATTGTTTGCCTTTTAAACCAGATCATGCTTAATATCTTGAAATTTTAACACTTATTTTTTCAGTGCGCCTATTTTTGTTTAGGTTTTTTTTTTTCTAAGGGGCTTTGTTTGCTTTTTTAGTTTTTTTTAGTATTTAATGCAGATGACTGCTTTGTAGCATGCAGCATTTTTGTCCGACACCTATGCATAGATTCTACGCTTCTTGAAGACTGATGTTCAAGTGTACTGCAGTCTTCTGATTGGTCATTTTTTAAAAGCTTTATTTCTTTTTAACAGGCCTATAACTGTTCATAAAATGTCAACAAGCCTCCTATCACAGTTCTTACCCAAGGTGCAAGAGCCCTATTATTATTATACGCACATTCACATGACAGATAGCTGATGAGAGCCACTGAACACTGTATGAGCTGAACTCACTTTTCTGTTTCATTTATAAAAATAAAAGGTGTATTTATAAAGCTATAAATTATTGTTTCCTCACAGTGTACCATTCCATGACTTCAGGTGTGTGAATTGTTTTTGTGATATGGCCATTTTCTAAATATTTTTGATAATCATATCATATACATCTTTTTTGTTTTAATTTAAGATTATTAAACACGTAATCATTCATTTGATTTCTGATTCTACATTCTAACTTACTTTCTGTCTTCAGTGTTCTGCTCCTCCCCATTTGTTCCTAAATATGCATTTTGCCTGAGTGTCATAAGTCACAATTGGACTTTATTTCCTCCTAATATATTTTTTCTTTATTATCTAAGTATAATACTTCCAGAAAGGCAAGTGTGTGTGTGTGTGTGTGTGTGTGTGTGTGTGTGTGTGTGTGTGTGTCTGTTGGAACCATAGGGTTAGACATGTTACACTTTGTGGTATACAGGAGTCAGTTACCCTAGTTTACTTTTAACTTTTGATATAGTTATTCTTCCACTGGTGACAGCCTTTTGGCTGATACTATTCAGCCCACTGTGCTTTGGTGAATCTTTTGATTTCTTTAATTTACTTTCTTATGACCCCCATATGATCATTATAAGCCATCATTTCTTCATCATTGCTTTGCTCTGATTACATTCACTTTTCAATCCTGATGTATTTTTTGAAAAAAACTACTTTTCCCCTTTTAATATAAACTCTTTTAGATTGTTTCTCTTACTTTTTTGTAGGTCTATAACATGCGCTTAATACACATTTGCTTAAGATTTTCTTAAGACACACTTGCTTGCTGCCACATTAGAACATTTTGGAAAGTGTTCTAACTCCTACTAACTCATCTCCCTTAAAGTTTTCTATCCCTACCAGAACCCTGACCCTAAACCTAACATTCCCTTCTCCCTTCCATCTATGTTTACTCTATAAAGGAAAAATACCCTTTTTATCCCTAGCCCTAAAGTTTATGAATACTCCCTAAACCAAAAATCCCCACCCCCTCACTAACCCAAATGTCCCAATTGCTCCCTAAAATAAAACCCTCTCCCCATCCCTAACCCTAAACTTCAGCCAACTGTGCTTTGGTGAGTCTTTTGATTTCTTCAACTTCACACTTGCTCTCTAGACCTAAAATCCCTGCCCCCTCCCTAAACACAAGGTTCCCTGTAGGTCCACGCTGCACTCCCCACCCCCGCCCTCTATTTAACAGCACATTCCTCACTCCTGTTCCCCACTTACCTAGTCTGTGAGCAGTTTTCATTTTATGTTTTAGAAGAAAAAGCATTTGGTGCGACAGCTGCTTGGATGAACTCATATTCAAGTTTGAGCCCAAGCAGCTGTTCACATGAGCTAACAGCCACTTGAGTCTCTGGCTGCAGCATAGTGGAATATAAGTAACTGAGGCTTGAGTGGCTCTCTTCTTCCAGCTTTTTCCCTGTTAGGGGTCACCATAGCGGATTACCTGTCCACTCATGACTGGCAGTGGAGTTTACATGCCCTCACACCTAGGGCCAATTTAGAGTTTTCAATCCACCTACAGCATGTCTTTGGGAGGAAACCGGAGCACCCGGAGGAAGCCCACATGACCTCAAGGAGGACATGCAGACTCCGCACAGAAGGCACCCCAGCTGAGGATCAAACCAGAGAACCTCTTGCTGTGAGGTGACAACTATAACCGCTGCACCACCATTGCTGCCCTAGGCTTGAGCAGCTAAATGTCTAAATAGCATAAAAATGTGCTACTTTGCAGTGAAAAATCTAAGTACTGTTTCCGCGATGAACAAAAAAAGGATCATTACAGGCTTGAGCCACTGTAATGATCCCTTCTTTGTTCATTGCAGAAACAGTACTTAGATTATTCACTGCAAAGTAGCACATTGTAAGCTATTTAGACATTTTGTCTCAGCCTTTACTTCCCTTTGCCTTTAAAATAAACGTTTCATTGATTTATGCATTAACATTCCATATTTTCACAGATAAGAGAATTTCCATGTAAGATGTTTGTAATGCACTTTTGAGTACTGAATTCAAAGCCATAGGGCTGACCACAGGGCACAGAAAAATGCTACCTATGCCTTACCTTCACAGAATATCCACTGCCATTGCCACAGATTTTATATTGGGGCAGCTATAAAAGGTGAGCATTAACATGAGATTAACCTAGGATGTATACAAGCCAATTTGCTTAATTTAAAACACTGCAGAGCTTGCAGATATAGTTTTTAGCATACAGGAAAGTGACTAACTGGGAAGGCATACATTTCATTGCTGATAAGATCAAAGCAACTGTCCAAGTCCATATCAAAAAATGATTTGTTAGTAAGGGTAACTGTATAAGGGCTATCATCATATTGCCATTATATACTTAACACCACTCTCAGATCAAAATCTAGATGTATGCTGATATACTCCTTAACCATGGGCCAGCTTTACTAACAATAACATTTTTCCTGACCTCTCCCCACTCTCCAACCCACTCAATCTTTGAGCACTGCTCATTCAGGACTAACACTTCTTCACATAAACATCAGAAGCATCAGTAATTAACTGACCTTTATGTTTGGTTAAATACTTACTCTAAATAGTGTTGCCATCTCTGAAATTTGACTGTAGCCAGGCTTAAAGGTGAAGAAATCACTACTTCAGGATAAAACCTGTACAGACTTGAGCAAAAAGGTAAAAAGCAGGAGATGCAGCTATAACATATTCTAGTTTCCTGGAACTCTCTCCCTATCTACTCAGCCTCCCCTTCTTCAATTTAGCAGTGCTGAAATACTTAGCTTCCTTCTCAGTCTGAACAGCAGGAAGATCCTTTGTATCTTAGCTCTATATAGTCCACCCATACACAAAGGAGGCAACTCTTTTGATCCATCCAATTTCCATCCTACATCTATCTTGTCATCCATATACAAAATTCTCGAGAGAGATATCCATCAGCAGGTAATGCAATATCTATTACAAATCAATCTTTTAACCAAAACCCAACATGGCTTCTGACCTAACCACAGCCCAGCTACACCCCTATTACCTTTTCCAAACACAGTGAACAAGGCCAGAGATGCAGCATGCTATACAGCCTCAGTATTCCTTGATCTCTCCAAGGCCTTTGACACAGTTTCTTGCCCATTACTTTTGAACACACTGTCTAACTTAGGCTTCTCACATAACACAGTAAAATGGTTTCAAAACTACCTCAAGGATCGTAAACAAGCAGTGAAATGGTCCAACAAACTCTTACCCTTTCTCCCCAACCTTACTGAAGTCCCCCAAGGCTCCATCCTAGCACCCCTACTCTTCAACATTTTCAGAACTGACATTCAAACTGCCTCTCACCTCTGGACCCTTATTCAATATGCTGATGATTTCACCATAATCTGCACTGCTCAATCACTACCAGAGCTACTCTCAAAAACTCAACAGTCCTTTACAGCAATTGAATCCTGGCTAAGAAATGCCCAACTCTTTCTTAATCCAAAGAAGACAAAACTAGTACTCCTTCATCCCAAAAACACCTCCCTTGTCACTGATCATTTCAACATCCTTGCATCTGACAACACTGCCACAAAAATAGTGCAGGAAATCAAACTTGTAGGTGTTATCACTGACAGTAAACTTTCATTTGACCCCCATATACAGAAAAATATAAAGAAAACTCATCATAAACTGGGACTCTTATATAGAAACAAACATTTTTTTTACTGCAGCAACCAAAACTACCCTTGCAAAAACATTTTTACTTCCCTGTCTTCTGTATAGTGCCCCTATCTTAACTAACTTACAAAATTCTACCCTAAGCAATTTGGAACAGTGCTACAACAAAGTTGCAAAGTTTGCCACAAACTCTAAATATCACACACACCACTGTAAACCACTCCTAGAATTAAACTGGCTTGAACTACCCAACCAACTTGCCTTTATTCAACTATCACCCTGCACAACCTTATTTTCAAGACTACTGCCTGCCCTGCACTAGCCAGTCTAGTTGCACCTTACACACCAAATCGATCCCTTTGATCAGAAGACAAAAATCTCTTCGCTATCTCAAAACCGACAGGAACACTTGGTCACTCTCTGTATTCATACTCTGTCTCTATACATTGGAATTCACTACCTCTAGCTACCAGGTTTATTCCTGGCCTAACCCTTTTCAAAGCCTCTTTAAAAAATCATCTCAAAAATACACGGCTCTGCTCCTGCATAAAGCCTGTCTAATGCTCAGATATTCCTCTTCTCTCACATTTCAATCCCTCACAGATTGCAAGATCCTAAAGCTCTTCTAACTCCTTCTCTGCTTCTATATCATATCCTTAAGCTGCTGCTCAGGCTTTATTGCTTCTGTCCTTCTTAACTCTCTCTCACTATAAGTCTGCATCACTAACTTTCTGGCTGCTATTTCTACATCATGTATGATGAGAGTGACTATTATCGTCTGTAATGTTTTAACTGTATAGAACTGTTTAGATGTGTAGTAATATATTACAACATCTTGTAGCAGTTTGTTCTTTCAACTTATTTTTTGTATAGTATTTCTAATGTAATCTTTATTGTATTGGATTATACATTCAAACACTGGCTGGTACTTTCAAAGATATTCTCCCAACATCACTAAATTTGTTTGCATTCAACCAAGTCATCACTTCTCTAACTAGTTTCAGTAAGCAAAATAACAAAGACTCAATACCAGAGTGATTACTGACAACAAACCCTGGTAAAATTTTATCATCAGGCACCTTTCTAGATACTCTTAGTGATCACCTTCCAACCTTTGGTCTTAAAAATAATACACCTCAACCAAAGAAATATAATTTTAAGGAAGCACAGAATCTAACTACAACAAAGGTTTCATAACAAATCTTAGCGCTACTAACTGGAAAACCCTCAAAATTATTTCCTCTATATGATGTAGTACACCATTCAATGCAATTTTTCTCAATGTTCTCAACAAACAGGCACTCATTCGAGGAAAGAATCAAACAAAATTCTGCGCCTGGCTATCTTCTACTATGACAAAAGAAAAAAAAACATGCATAACAGGGTAAAGCTTGGAAAACCTGGCAACTAAACAAAATGCAGCAAAACATAAAAAATGTTAATCATCATAACCTTAGAAAAAATGCTATATCTGACAAAATAAAACCACTACTTTAATGCATAAAACATACTTTAATGCATAAAACAATGACCTTAACAATCCAATTACTTTTTGGAGCTCCATGAAAAAACATTTAACCCCATGAAGAATTCAGCAACCCAACCCATACAATGATCAGCAGCCAGAAAGCAGTGCTTCATTATTCTTCCGCCACTTAATGAGCACCATAAGGTCTATACTTAACGTATGCACTGACAATACTCCCCAACATAGCTTCCAGTTCTGCAACACAACACTTTCTCTTTCAACACTATTTCAATCTGCATTATAAAAAAGTGCCTTTGAAACTAAAATTCACCATCCCTGCTACAGATAACCTACCAGCGAAATACTCGTAGATTGCAGCAGGTGCCATCATCTACCCCATTTCAATACTCATTCATAGATCCCTGCAACAGTCTTAAATTGTCACTCTCTAGGGAAAAATAATCCATCCTACTGTTGCATAAAGGTAGAAACACAACTGATATCTCCAGTTACAAACTCATAGCTATATTTTCACCTTTAAGAAACATCTAGGAAAAAATGGATGCATACTCAACTCCTTACTCACATTTTTAACAATAACCTCATCTTCTCCACGCAGCATTGTTTCCGAATAAATCACAGCACAACTACCGCACTTCTAGATTTTATCTTCACTATCAGTCAGAAATGTAACATGGCAAATACTGCATCTCGTCTTCTCTTAGACTCATCAAAGGCTTTTGATACTGTCACATCTTCAAATACTACAAGTACTGAAGTGATTAGTAATACTAAATAACTAGGGGTTATAATAGACAAACCCATGAAATTCAACCTCTACATCCAAAAAAAATCCTTTATACAGCAAAACAGTACCTTACTAAAAGAGAAGGGAAACTTTAGCATCTGCCTAGTTACTTCAAACCGCAAGATAAATAAACTGGAACAATGCTACAATAAAAAAGTCAAATTTGCACCCAAAAGGTCTTCGTCCTCACATCACTGAATTGCCCTGAAACACCCCAACTGGCTCAAATTACCTCACTTTCATACTCACCTTCAGCTGTTTTTTGTACACAGACTAGTCTCTCATTTTGAAAAAAATACTCTGCCGTTAATGCTATCCTTCAGTGATATTGCATTATTAAAGCTCTCCACTTTAATGACAAACATCTCCTTACTATTCAAAAGACCTTCAACAAAACCGGTAATGCACTTTACCCCAGCTGAGTCTCCAGATCCAGGAACTCAATCTCCCTCCCTATCAGACTCATCAGTAATCCGTATAACAAAGAAAAATTTAAATTCTTCCTGCTAGACTCCTGGCCATATTCATGCTATTCCCCAGGCTAAAACATATCTAACTTATCTACTCAGTCATTTTCTCATTTTTTTGAGATTATTATATCTGTAAATAATTCTTCTGTTAGGTGATCATTATTTCTCATTATTTTTACTATATAGCATGCCATTTCAAGTTACCGTTTATCCTTTTCTCTCTGTGCTATGTATTTGTAAGCTAATTAAATACTGTGAAATTTGCCCAACCTCATCTCCATCACACACTAAAGTATATTGGCTGCCTCCCCTTCATGCTTCCTTTACCTTTGCTACACTTGCTTACTACTGTATTACTAATATGTACATGATACCTCTCAACCTCTAAATACAAACAATCTGTACAAAGCTTGACAAAATGGGGGTACAAATAGGGACATATTTTAAATATTGTTCTTGTAAACTTAGAAAGTTGCTAGAGTAACAGGATTTGTTTTAATATACATTTTCTGAAGGACTTGAAGTCTGAAACTCAATTGTATGTCAGTATTTAGTGACTTCAATCCTGAGATCATCCCAGTGATTTGTCAGGAAAAAAGAGGAACAGGCCAAAAATATGAGCCAAAAATCTGGACATTCTGCAAAAATCTGTACAGTTGAGAGGTAATTCCCATCTCATGATTACTCAAGCTATCTTATCGTCATTATCCCTACGGTATCAGTAGCAATACAGTTTAGGCAGTATCTCTTGTGAGCTATTCCTATAGGAGTGTATTTGCAGAAATACCTAAATTGTGCAATTGTTTAATTGCACAATTTTCTTGAACTATAGTCATTCTATTTTTATGCATTGTACTGTTGTTTAACTGCTAATTTTTAAAAGCATATCCATGCTGATTTTGCCTGTTCTACTGTGAAACTGATCTGTGCATTCATCATGATGTAGATGAACTACTGCATTACTATTATTAATGTGGAACATTTCTCTTCAGGCCTCTGCTGAAAAGAGACTACTCCGATCATTTGGACTTTCCTAGTAAATAAATATAAATAAATAACAAATAATGAAAACAGAAGCATTTCCACTAGCATAGTAATGTTCATAGGTTGGTACTAGGCTATCATCCCTAGGGCCTATACAAGCCTAGCCATAACAATTCTCTGGTATTACTTCCCTGGTCCCCTGTCTAACAGGGTGATTGACATGATCCCTGGGGTGAATTTCCTATCTCCCATCCAATCGTCAAGGTTCTTTTTGAAGAGGGCCAAAGAGGTGCTCAGCTTGACATGTATGGGCAGTCTGTTCCAGAGTATGGGGAGTCTCTGGGTCAGGAACCTATCCCTCCAGCATGTTTTGTTCATTGTGATGACCAGGTTTAGATCCCTGGAGCATGTGACTCTGAGGGATTGGGATTTCTTTAAGTGTAGCATGTCCAACAACTCTGGGTTTGACATGGCCTTGTATGTTAAGCACAGATCGCCACTGAGCAGGCAGTATGCGACAGAGTATAGCTGGAGTTTTTTTTAGATGGTCAGCATAGAGCATCTGCTTTAGGCTTGTGATTCTTTTAGTGAGGTATTTCTGTGGCTTTTCCAGTTGTTTTGTGAGGTACATACCAAACATGGTATTGTACTCTATAATGGGTCTAATGAGGGATGAGTACAGTGGGACAATGACCTCCTTTTTTCTGGATGAAAAGCCCTTAATGATGAGGTATGCCACATAGAAGGATTTCCTGGCTGTTGTGGCGATGTGGTTATCGAAGGTGAGACCACTGTCCATCTGTGTCCCTAAGTCTCTTATCTCACTTTCGGTGTTTAGTATACTGCCACCTATGTGGTAATTCAGGGGTACATGTTTTTTCCCAAA
Organism: Protopterus annectens; assembly: GCF_019279795.1. Taxonomy (NCBI): domain Eukaryota; kingdom Metazoa; phylum Chordata; order Ceratodontiformes; family Protopteridae; genus Protopterus; species Protopterus annectens. The sequence continues at coordinate 562,093,533 of NC_056725.1, forward strand.
GGGGATAACTATACATTGCTTGGCATTGAGCTTGAGCTCATGGCTCTGGCACCAAGCATCTGTTTCTGTGAGGCCATTTTGTAGAGTATCCACATCATTTGGGGATTCAATAATGGCTCCCAGTTTGCAGTCATCTGCGAATTTTGTTAGCCAGAATCCCTTAGTGCTGGCCTGTACTTCAGAGAAGTAGATGCCAAACAAGAGCGGTCCCAGGACTGAACCCTGAGGTACTCCACTTGTCACTTGTCTGGAGCTGGATTTTGAGTCGGCCAGTGTGGGTTCTGTCAGTAAGCCAGTTGGCAACCCATCGAGTGACATAGGGATTAATGACCAGATTAGTAAGTTTATCTCTGATTCCAGAGTGGGTGATGGTGTCGAAGGCCTTGGCGAGGTCCAGATAGGCTGTGTGGACTGCCTTGCCCTCATCCATGGCTCTGTATACTGATTCAAAGAAGTCAATCAGGTTGAGGAGACAAGATCGGCCCTTTACAAAACCAAACTAGGTGGGGTCCAGTGTTTGAAGGTTGCCAATGTCTTTGTTTATAAGTTCCATGATAATGCATTCCATGGCAATATAGATCAGGCTCATCAGACTGATGGGACGATAGTTCCCAGGATCCAAGGTGGATCCTCCCTTGTGGAGTAGGATAACTGTAGCTGTGCGCCACTCATTGGGCACAAAGCCTGAGGTGAGGCTATGATTAAACATGACACTTAGGTGAGGTGCCAGTTCATTTTGTAGTTCATGTAGTACACAGCCCGGGATGTCATCTGGTCCCATGGATTCTGTATTCTTATCTTTGGAGAGTGCATTTTTTACCTGTGTGGCCGTGATTACCGGAATTTGGCAATCTTTTGGTATTGAGCTGGGCCCTTTAGGGGGTGAGGGGGGGGTGAAGTTGGCACTGAATCGATCTGCCAGGATATTGGCAATATCCTTGCGATCAGTATGTTTAATGCCATTCTGTTGTAGCTCAGAACAGATCTGAGCATTGCCATTTAGATTCTTGACATAACTATAGAATGCCTCGTGGTTGTCCTTGGAATCTTTGGCAATTTTATTTTCGTAACTAGCTTTGGAGGATTTTATGAGGGATCTCAGCTTCTTACTGAGGCTGGTAAGGGAGTATTTTGCATCCTGGGATTTTCCTCTTTTTTGTAACAGTTTCTTCCTTGTGTTGTATAGTTTGTTTATGGCAGGGGGCCACCAGATTGGCTTCTTTATTTGGAGGAGAGCATCTTGGTTCTATTTGGAATGGCACGATTCATACATGAGTGGATGTGCTCGTACAGTGCCTTAGTGTAGGATTTAACAATCAAACTTTCAGTTCCCGTCTGCATGGGTGTCATGAAGTTTGCCACTTACATTGGAATTTATGAATTCCAAGAAAAGTTGGGCTAAGGTGCTGGTGCCTGAATAGTTTTCCCAATTAATGGTAGGGTAGTTGAAATCACCCAGTATTAGTGTATTTGGTTGTATCTTAATATTTTCCAGTATGTTTAGAAAGGTGTAGTGAGAATCTTGGGGCATGGTGGGGGATCTGTATCAAGCTACAATTTGGATTGCAGTCTTACCTAGTATTAGTTATACCTGTAGAATTTCAGATGCATTGTGTTGGGCAAGTAGCCTGGAGGTGTGAATATCCTTGGTGAATATGGACACTCCTCCACCTTTAGTGTTTCGGTCCTGGTTTGGTGGCCGAAAAGTGTGGTAAGAGTTGTAGCCTGGTGTTGCAGGGGTGTTCTCTGGAATCTTGAACCAGGTCTCAGTTACTGCACAGATATCGATGTTTTCCATTTTAAGAAGTGCCTCGAGAGAGTGCATTTTGAGGTTTAGACTTCTAGCATTGAGTAGCATTACCTTCAGATTTTGCATGCTTATATCTGTTACGGTGGTGGTTTTATCCTTTGAGCCTTGACTAAAAAAGGCACTATAGGGGTGGCAAGAGGCTTAGCCAGTAACCTGAATCCCAGGGGGCAACAGGTGCAGACCATCTCTGGCAAAGCATTGTGGTCTGTCGATCATGTCATCCCAGGCAGACAGATACTGGATCCCCTTTGAATGACACCAGAAACTTAGCCAATTGTTGAAGTCAATCATTTTGTCCTTATACTGTGGTATAATTCTGGGCGAGGGCAGGATGCTACTCAGGGCTAGGGTCATACCTGCCTGGGCCACATGATCTGAGAGCTCTTCCATGTCTCTTTTCATGTAGTCCAGGGAGGCACGTCTCAATTCATTCACTCCAGCATGGACAATGCCAGAGTCATATTTGTACTTGTTGTGGAGTGACTTGAGGGCATGCGTGATGTGGCGGATCCTGGCACCCGACAGGCAGCTGACTGTAAATTTCTCCTTGTTCAGCCTGATGAGTGGAACATCAGTATGCCTGACTGTAGAGTCGCCTGTGACTAAAGTGTTGGGCATGTTGTCTTGCCTTAGGGGCTGTTGCTGGGAGGCACACCTAGTGTTGTGAGCTATGTGACACTTTGGTTATGATTTGTGTTTGTTTGCATTTCAGCTTCGGAGATCCTTGTTGCTTGGGCAGGTTAATGTTAAGGGCCTCCGCATAAGTGGGTTTAGTGTTACTATGTGTGGATGTTGGAGGCGTGAGTTTTGAAGGACTATGTGTTGCTTGAGGTGTAGTGCAGGTGTTAACCTTCTCCTCTTGACTGTCTAGCACAATCTTGGGTGGAGAGAGCCTTGCTTCCAGTTTGGCTATGTAAGTGCATCTCTCGCAGGTTGTAGTGTTGGGTGGTAGGAGGAGAGGGTTGTCTGTGTACATGAGGCAATTGCTACAGTCTTCAGTATGCCCAGATTCACCAGGTGGACAGGAGAAATCACTGGAAGTTGACTGTTGGACATGCTTAGTTCAGTGTTTCTTTTGTAAAGTACAAGAGCTGTTTTCCCTTACCTTGGCCAGGTACTTTGCAATTATAGGCTGTTTAGAGCCTACAATTAATTTTTCCTTATTAACAAGGAGAGTCAAATGCTTGTATCAGTTTAAAGCTTCCTAGTGTTTTCCAGCAGTCTTTATAGCAAGTGCTAGTCACAGGGATTCAGATTTTAGTGCTACTACTGACAAACCAGCTAGTTCTAAGGGAAAGTTTGAAGAGCAGAATGTAGGAAACAGTTTTTTTTTTTTTTTTGGTAGAAAGAGAAGAGGCAGAAAATAATGAGATAATTCAATATGCAGAAGTTAAAGGGGTGAGCCTTTGCTAGGTTCTCACTATTAACAGTAGAATGAGCTGATGTAATGTGACTGGGTGGGAGTGTTCAGTATCGACTTAATACCAGAAGCGGGCAACTCAAAGCCACCAATACAAAAAGGCCACACAAGAACTGGGAGGGTGGGTGAGTAAAAACAGTTATACAGATTACAGAGATGTTCTTCTTTCTGCTTTTCCAGGTTAGGGTCACCACAGTGGAACTCTGGACCGCTAATGATTGGCAGTAGATTTTTATGGTGCAGAGGTGCCAGCCCGATGCCCAACCTTCAACGAAGGCACACCCATTCACGCATGTCTTTCGAGTGCCACTCGACTGCGGGTAGGACATGCAAACTCCACACAAAAGCCGCTCCAACTGAGAATCGAATGGGAGAACCTCTTGCTGTGAGGCGACAACGCTACTGCTGCACCACCGTGACTTACAGATTACAGAGATATTAAATCAAAATTCAGACAAAAAATGAGAATAAACACATCTTTTCCTCAATATCACAGCTGGCAGTAGGTCAATCTCTCTGCAGCAGTCTGAGCAACAGGTATATCTGATTTAAAACACAGGACAGAAACCAAACAATACAGATGCGGGAATACTTTGGCCAGATGAAACCAGTTCTGAAAACTTACTGCCACCAAGAAAACAGACAAGGCCTCCAGACAAAAGATTTCACTACAACTGAGGTTAATACTGAGAGATATACAGCTATATATATATATATATATATATATATATATATAACACACAAGAAGAAGAATAAGTACAGTTGTACAGATTGTAGAGATATTAAATCAAAATGCAGACAAAAAATGAGAATAAATTCTTATCTTTTCTCAATTTAGAATGTGGAAGGTGCTTGACAAAAATGTAGAAAAGTATGGTAAGTAAATTACACAACCAAACAAATTAAAGTGAGAAAAACATTCATATCACAAAAATGTAAGTTGCAATCTCATGAACAAATAGTTCAGGAACTATTAGACAGCAATGACATCACATTAAACCATGTTAGCTTACACAGACAAGAATACTGGCTTCAAAATTAAATGCTTTGATTAGATTACAAAGCACAACACCCACTGGATGACACTTTCATATTCACATGAGAATGCAGCTGGAAAAACACAGAATGGAGACAGTGCTGCATGCAGCAAACCCACATTAATCAAATGAAAGCAGAATGCTTTGAATAAGACAGAAATGATGCTTGTAGTATTCCTACTGACTTACTGTAACTGCTCTTCATGTTGATAGTACATTATGATTTCATCATGTGTTATTTTGTCATACTTTTTAAGTTCAGACTGTCTTTCCTTAACTTTTGTTAGTTGAGGTTGGGCTAAATAAAAATCATTTTTTGTTATTTCCTGTTGAACTTTGGGTGTAAACTGTTTGCCTGCAACTTAAATTACCTGTATATTTAGGAAGGAAGGTAGTAATTTAGCTGTTCTTTTAAGGAATATACAGACTCAATAGCTTAGTTATTTATATTCTCAGAGAGAACTGCTATTTTTTCTGAAAAACATTCCACTCTGTCCTTGTTCCTATTCTGTTTTTGAACTTAGTGAATATTTTATGTCCGCACCCTTATACTACATACATTTCAGGCACCCTCTTACCCTTGCTTTGTTCACTCCTTTTAACTGCTCACTCCTACGTCAGCAGCATGGACCCTGTTTTTGTAATACATACTGGTAGCTGTTATTCTGAGGTAGAATTTAGTGTTAAGGGGGAATTACAGGTTTCTGTAGGGCAGAGTTTATTACTTAAGAAGCTCCATAAGGTTTTATTAAGTTGGAAGTTACTCCAGGTTTGTCAGTAGGAGTATTTGGCTGAAAGTATAGTCAACAGTAATAGGCTATATTACTAGTCTTATATACAAGCAGGCTGTTAAGTAGATATGTCAATGAGTGTGAACCTGGAAGAGAGAAAGGGGAGAGAGAAGTCTACTACAATGTTTATGGGACTGAGGTATAGCTAAGTGAGTGATGGATGGTGGAAGGAGCAGGACATGGGGCTTATGTTTAAAGAGATTGGCGTGGAAGGTGAGAGAGTATGGAAAATGGTTGGGAAATGGGACTGTATAAGGGGAAGTGTGGGAGGGCTGAATATTAGCAGAAGAAGTTGGGCTGAGGCAGTCGGGGGGGTGTTAGTTAAAATTGGGTGGCAGGAGATATATAGCGGGCAATATGAGGGAGAAGAAGTAGAGAAAAGATAAAAGAAGACTGGAACCAGGATATTGGAAAGATTATACAGGAGCTATAGATAATGACAGGAAGGAATTGGTATGGAGAAGACAATGGGGAAAAGGGAAGGGAAGGTGCTACCTGCTAAGGAGTGAGCAGAAAAGGAAAGATCAACTGGAGAATGTGGAGAAAGGGAAGACAGAGATGAATAGCAGGTGGAGGAGGAAGGGACTGACTGGAATAAAAGGAGAGGGTACCAGGGCAGCACAAAAGAGGGAAGAACTTGCATGAAGAATCCATGAGTGATGTAAAAATGCTCAAGAGTATTACAATGAGGTTGATGACCGGCAGTAACAGTTCAAAAGTCTGAGAATGATGAAAATGGAGCAGAAAACTTTGCAGGTAATGACACAGCCAGGAAGAGAGGTAAGAGAGAAGATTCAGGATGAATATTCTGGTTGAACAAAGATGAGGATTTGGTGACTGTAAATTCAGTCACCAAAAGGAATAAGAGTTTTTGTTATTGAGACAGGGCACGGCAGTACACAGTGAAACCAACTTCAGCGTTTACACACTGTAGGATGTGAGGAAGGTGAGTTTGCTTTGTTCACTAAGGAAGATGGGGGAATGCATCCTTTCATTCACATTGACATGATGGCCTGCCAGTGAGAGAATGGAGAATGTAACAAACAGGGCCAGAAATATGTCACAGAGGTGTCAAGACAGCAAACAAACAAATGATTATGGATAAAAATGATCAGCTGTGGCAAAGTCTGAAAGGAAAATTGGAAGAACTAGTAGAAACTCACCTTATAACTATCTGGTAAGTTCTTTTTGAACTACTTTATCGAGCATGACATGCATGTAAAACCTGACATGGTTTACAAAAAGGAAGCAAAGCCTGGAGGCAGCTAGTCAGAGTGAGTATTGTGACATTATGGGCTAATGTGAAAAGTTGTGCCCTGACGTTCAGTATAAGCAGGTGAGGTTATCTCCCTCCAACAGTTATTTCCCTTCCTAGCAGGGATGGGACTTGTATTTCTGATGCTTTCTTTTCATGTTTTCATGCATCACTGAAAACTGTGTGCCAAGTACTCTGATGGATAAGACTTTGCAAGTTTTCTTTCACTTGCAAATGCATTTCAAACCGGGATGGTGTTTACAATAGTATGTTACAAAGAGTGAGAATGAGGGGAAAATGAATACGGTACCCCACATTTTGTCACTTCTGGCTTGCTTGCATGGTGAGTACATGCAGTAGTCGAGGAAGTGAATGCAGTGCTACATGCCATTTCTGCTGTAGTCAATATGCATCCTTCTTTCCCTTGGCATTTTACAGTTATTGCTGTTTTCAGTATGGGACATTTTATTTCAAAAAACATATTATTTTGTATTACTTTTGGGAAGAGAGGGGTTTATCTGGAGAGAAATGAAATGCAGTGATTTGAATGGACTCTGGAATTTATTCTGCATACAGGTTGGGGTCAACTTCTAACCAAATTTCAGGCATCTCAGCTAATGACTTTCTGAACACATAACCGCCTTTTCTGCAGGATGCTTTGGCTATTGCTAAACACCTGATGTATACGACTACTAATAAATAGCTTTGTCAACAAATTTAATTTTGTTTTTGTTTTACATAAGTTTTCCTGTGAAGTGCTGTGAAGTGCTGTCCAGAATGATTTTTATGATGATGAGTTTTATATTAAGCAGGATTTCTTTAAACAATTTCAGTTTTTCAGTAATACTAGAATAATAAAGTGACAAATTTTGAGATGTATGCCATTGTCTCATATTAACTGTACCTGCGTATTCACTTTTAGCTGCAAAACGTCTGTATTTGGTATTATAGTTGTGAAATATATATATTTTAATCTTATGTATCTGTCTCTAAATATACTCTAAATATACTGAGAGATGCTCGTCTTTTGGTGACTTCTCTACAGATTGCTGAGAATCTGCTTTTACTTGGAGCTTTTTACTTTTACTGAAAAGACAATGCACTTCCCATAAATGTTGACTGCTTAGTTGTTTCTTAAGTTATTTGTTGTTTTTTTCTGCACTTGATATTAATATCTCTTGTTAGTTCATTTATTTTCCTTCTGTCCCTCTAAACTGTGAATGCCTCCATTTTTGTTTTTAGTAATCCCAAACTTGCTTACCTAGATATATTGCCTGTTAGCTTCCTTATTTTCCCATTTAAAGAGTATAAAGCAGAAATGCACAAGTGAGAAATATAGTGCACTATTCATGTGTGCCAAACACTTCTTAAAGTACTATTTGTCTACATTTTGCTGCATTATCTACCTAGTTCAGGGGTGTGCAACTTTCACTATCAAAAGAGTCATTTTTGGCCCCTCTTCCACCAAATAAAATTCATCTGGAGCCACAAAACCTATTTTACCCCTGAAGATAATAGCGTATAAAGTTTTATATATAGTTATTGTACTAAATATGAAAGAACTAAGTTTATAAGAGCAATATTTAAAATCCATCCCTATTTTTGTTCCTTTGTTGGGATTGCTCGATCACTGTGTGTGTGTGTGTGTGTGTGTGTGTGTGTGTGTGTGTGTGTGTGTGTGTGTGTGTGTGTATGTGTGTGTGTGACATCGCTCACAACAAGAAGTCTGGACAAAGCCATAAATAATGGGGCACAAAGGCCCAAAAATAGAGACACTTTTTAAATATTGCTCTTACAAACTTAGAAAGTTGATAGAATAACAGATTTTGCATTAGCATGAATTTTCTGAAAGGTAGGAAGTCTGAAACTCAAACATCTGCCTATATTTTCTTTTTCCAGCCCTCGATGATTTGCCAAGAAAAAACACAATTTTATAAGAAACTGACCAAAAATATGAAGCAAAATTCAGGACATTCTGCAAAATCTGTACAGTTGAGAGGTAACTGTGTGTGTGTGTGTGTGTGTGTGTGTGTGTCTGTGTGTCTGTGTGTGTGTGTGCGCGCACGCGCGTGTGAGCACGTGCATGCATGTGGAAAATGCATGTAAACAGAAACCATGTTATTCTAGCAAGCTTTTAAGTGTTTAAGAGTAATATTTAAAATCTGTCCCTATTTTTGTTCCTTTGTTCCAACCCTTTATTTGTGCGCCTGTCCAGATTTCTTGTGGTAAGAGTTTGAGAGGTATGAGAGGTACAGAAATCTTTCAGGAGATGCTGCTGCTGCTAACAGGGGATCACTCAATTGTTCTCAGTGTGAGTGGAATGGCATGGTAACTTCTGAGCAGTCAAGTGCTACGGATTGGGTGAAATGCTCAGCATTTGGGATCGATTTAACCCACTGTTCCGCATTTCCGCATTGAATAGTGGTGGCTTTGTTTTGCAATTTTTGACAGGCTTGTATACCGCAATTAAAGCCATTCAACATCGCGGTATACAAGCCAATCAAGCATCTGTTTCTGTTCCTGATGCATAGGGAGCCAATCAGGAGGCACAAAATGTGGTCAATTGCATGCCACTACTGGTTTGTGCGCTGCTATGGTTTCTGTAAGATTGGTGTGTTGCTAATGTTTTTGAATTGTTTCATGAATTGTGACTGAATATTTGGATCAGAAATAACAAAAGGGATGCTTTCAGCAGGGCCATCTCATGTATAATGCCTGTTTGTTCAATAAATCATTTGGTTGTGCACAACTTTCCTTACTGAAGTGTGAATTTTGACTTTTGCGCTCATCCGTGTTCTGTTTCAGATGTGCTGTGTTTCTCATTAATTTCCCTTCCCCGGTACTAGGTTACTGAATTTGGTGGGCTTATGAGAAATAATGGTTAGCACCACTGACTACAGACTGATTCTGAGGGGCACTGGCAGTAACTACTCATTCAAACACAAACGGTCAATTTCAAGCATGGTTGTAACTGTGTGTGTCGAAAGCAATTCTTTGCAATGCATACTGAGTGTATGACAATCTGTACTCATGCATTAGAGTACAAAGGAGTGTGTGGCACTGCGAGTTCCTTTAAACTCCTGAAACTGATGGGATTACTGACCATTCTCACATATTTTATTTATACATTAATTCATTCATTCTCCTGGTGCCTGCTTAATCCATGGGGGAAGGGGGGGTTGAAACCTGTTTTGGTTTTTAGTGAACAGAGTGTAGACAGACTAATTCCTGACAGTATGCCATTACATCTCAGTATCTCACACCACCTTAGACTTCATTTTGTCTATATATTATGGCATGTAGGACAGATCAGAAAAGGGGATGGTTTAAATTTACATACACTTTACTGTATATTATTCATATACTGTCTCCTCATGTTTCTTTGTAGTAGGAAGTTTATTGATAATTTTCTGAGGTATTTGCAGCTGTTTTCCTGGTTTCTGGCAGAACATTGTACATACTGAAATAAGACGTTTCTATTTTGTAGCAACCAGTATGATATCATAAGGTTCAACACAAAGGATAGTGTCTCACATATCTCACAATTTATTGTAGTCTATAGATGCTGCTGCAGTGGCAGGGAGATTGATCTGTATTGGATAGCTGCAGCAGTGTCTCTGTGTCTGTTTACGTTTGTGTGAGTCATTGAATACTGCTTTTGTCAGCCAGGAATAAAGGACTATGTTAATGTGAAGCAGGAAGGTTTCTAGTTAGTATTATTTTCAAGGTATGCTTTTTGTGCAGTGCGAAAATAGGGTGTTCCACATTTTGACTGTTTGTCACACATTGCTATGGTCTGTGTTCACATTGGGCTCTTAGCAGGTTGAGACCTATGGGTAACATGGTAACAGAAACCATGTTATTCTAGCAAGTTTCTAAGTTTATAAGAAAAATATTTAAAATCCATTGTTTTATTGTTTTTTTTGTGTGTGTATGTAGTGTGCGTGTGTGAGATGCAGCAGAGTGGCCATTATTTTTCAAAGCTACAGGGAGCCACTGCAGAGGGGTGGAAGAGCCACATGCGGCTCCAGAGCCGCAGGTTGCAGACCCTTGAGTCCTAGTTCGACCATCAAGCAATCCTAATTGTTTTAATTTCTCTCTCTCTCTCTCTCTCTCTCTCACAGTATACCAAGCACTCAGTAAGTCTGACAATTGCTGTAGAAAAGTTAACATAATCACACTACCAAAGGAACTTGTACAGCTGAATTTCAGCTCCAGTTGCAAATGTTGTAAGGAAACAATACCATCAGTTTAAATCTATGTAAGGCAATTTCCAAGACTCGAACTAAACTGTTTTCCCTCATTAATGCATTAGTGTGTTCTGTACTGTAGTGTTGAATCTGCTGGAGGGACACCCCCACCCACAAGCCTTTTACTGCTGAAGGTGAAGCTAAATTAACACTTTAGCATATTTTACTCTAACAGTGTAAAACATTCATGGAAAGGCAATAAATGCCCATTACCATAAAATTAAATGCTGTGACTCACCTCAAGTATTTGAGTTCAAAGACCTTGTCTTTGTATCCATAAACATTCTACCACACTGACTGTTTCTGGTGGTAAATCATATGTTGGGGGAAGTAACAGCACCCCATTGAAGTGCCTGATTAGTCCTCATCTCAGTTGTACTCCAACTACTTTTGCCTTTGCAACTCCAAACTCAAAATCATCTCTCTATCCCCTCACTTGTTTCTCCAGCTATTGTAGCATTATTTCAAGCAAAAGTCACCACAATACTGCCTTTTGGACAGCAATCTACCAGCTTGTTTGACTGTCTTTAAAATTATCAGGATTTGTCTTACCTCTTATTCTGCTGTAGTTTTACAGATAGTTTTCCTGGTACTTAGTCCACTGTGGGCCAGCTCGATCCATACATCTCTACACTTGGGCTTCACTCCACTTCCCCACCCTTCCTACCCCACTACATCTACATTTATACCTCACTTACTCCTCCTCCTCCACTCACCCTCCTAGCCTGTATCTAACTTTCTATCCACTCACAAACTATTCTGTTTATACCATCTTCGCCCATTTCTGTTCTAAATTACTTCACAAATCTCACTCTGCTCCCTCCCCGTCAAAACCTACCTGTTCTCCACATTATTATTACTGCTTATTACCTCACCTAACTGTACTGCAAGCTTTCTGCACCATTAACTGTGTTGTTCCCCTCCTTATTCATACTCCTCCTCTCATTTCTAACATCTTGACCAGTAGTAATAAAGTAATTAAAACAACCCTAAAAAATTCTGGTTCTCCACAATCTTTCTCATCAGTCCAGGTAAAAAAAAACAATCCCAGCCTATACTCAGACACTTAGCTTCTTCAAACAGCTACCTATTTCAATACTTATTTCATAGAATACATAGCCAACTTAACCTCAAACTCACCTGACACACCCCCTTCCACAAGCCACCTTTCCGTACCTTAGACCCTGCCACATTTCCTTCACAAAACTCACCTGTCTGCAACCTCTCCAATACACATGCAGACAACTCCACCCACTTTACCTTTCAACCAGTTTCTATAACTCTCATAAAAAAGCTTTTATGTAAACTGAAACCTTGTTCCTCCTCAGCCAACAACCTTCCCATGGAATACTTAAATCTACCTGCAGATGCCACAGCATAGACAATCAGCATTTTTATTAATAGATCTATAAAAGAATTCTGTGCCCATAACTTGTGGAAAATGGCACACATTACCCCAATACACAAAGGAGGTAATTCCACTGACGTTACAAATTTTCGTCCCATAGCCATCCTGTCTCCCTTCTCTAAAATCCTTGAAAGATATATTCATCAACTATTTCTCCACTATCTCTTACAAAATAAGCTAATCACCAATACACAACATGGATTTTGGCTAGACCACAGCACCTCCACTGCATTACTATCATTTACAGACACTGTCAATAAAGCTTGCAACTCTAATAAACTTGTAGCCTAGTATTTATAGATCAATCAAAAGCCTTAAACATGGTGTCTTCACCCTGGGTATATCATCTCTGTCTATTCAGTGTTTCTCTAGCTACCTTGCCAACAAGCAAGAAGCTGTAAAATAACAAGGATCCATCTCCACATACCTTCCAACTTCTACAGGAGTCCCACAAGGATCCGTCCTTGGCCCTCTACTGTTCAATATTTTTGTCAATAAGTTACATTCATCTTTTTATTAAGGCACTTTGATTCAATATGCAGATGACTCTACCATCATCTGCTTTTCAGACATCTTAACTGACCTCCAAGAAATCACTCAACAAGCTGTCATCCCTATTGAAACCTGGCTTACAATAGCATAACTCCTAGTCAACCCCTAAAAAACTAAACTCCTCCTCTTTACCCCAAAATCTTACACCTCTAACAAAGCATCTTTCAAAATCTTTTCTGCAAATGGCACTGAAATCAAATTAGTTCACCATACCAAATTATTATGAGTCATAATAGATGATAATCTTAAATTTGACCTGCACACTCAAAGCAATATCAAGAAAAAAACTTCAAAAACTAGGCATGCTATACATGAACAATCATTTTCTGAGCACACACACACAAATTATTCTACCAAAATCTACCTTCTACCCTCTCTACTCTATGGACCACCAACTGAAACCAATTTATGACCATCCACAAAAAATAAACTTGAAAGCTGCTTCAACAAAATTGCCAAGTTTGCTATTAATTCATTCTCCTTTACCCATAACTGTAAAGCTCTGCATACCCTCAGCTGGCTGAAGCTCCCCCACCACCTCTCCTACATTCAACTTATAATATTACATAAAATCATATACAAGCCATTAGCCTGTCCAGCTCTTACTCCTTTAATAAATATGTATTTTCCAAAAAGAACTCCTAGATTGGAAGACAAGCAACTTCACAGCACAGATACACTGAATACATCCCCTGGACAAAGCCTACATTTGTACTCAGTAGCAAAAAAATAGAACTTCTTTCCTCTAACCACCCCAACAGTTTCTAAGCTACCCACCTTTAATTGCTCCCTAAAAGAATACCTTATCTTGGACCTGCTCCTGTGCCAATCCTGGCTGAACTTACTCACTGTACTTCACTCACCCCCTTCAGCCTAGATCACACTCACAGTGGCCTCCAGCCTCCTACTCCACTCCTTTCTGTTTCCCTACTACCTTACCTCATTTAATTATCCCTGCAGGCCTTTCCTGTACCTCTTACCTCCCTACTCACCTAAGCTACTCTCTTCTTATAATCTCCTTCTCTCCATCCTTCTACAACCATAAAATGAACACCTCTCTTATACTAAGACATCACTCAATTTCAACTCAGTGTCTCTAATCTTGTAAACTCTGATAACTCTTAAATATGTTATTAGAATTGTCTCAGGTCTCATTTACCACATACTAATCTATCTAGCAAACAATATGCCTATTGAATTTTTCCTCACATGTTCTCTTCAACTCATGTTATTGTTTTTCATTGTACTCTACTATGAAACATATGTTCGGTGTTTTTTCTCATTACAACATTTTTTCACTCATGTTTTGTAATGTAACATGATACTTTGTAATTTAAAATATCTGTACTTGATTTTTGAAATATTGTGATTGTGGAACTTTTCTCCCCAGGCCTCTGCTGAAAATGGACACTTTCTGGTGCAGTCAGACTTTCCCGGTAAAGAAATGTCAATTAAATAAATAAATGAAAAAAATAAAAAAAACTGTACTGTATACTGCCACTTTAAGTAATTATTTGCACTGTATTACAATGTATCTGATAGTTGTTGGGTTGTTGCAGGTAGTTTTTGTGGTCTTGGTGCACTTAGGCTCCAAACCAGCCATTCTATATTAAGAAGGATTTTTCTGCACTCTTGTGTCAGAAGCACACTGATCTAACCTATCTGAGTTGGGGATTGCTGGTGGAAGGCTTATTATGTGCTTTCCTGATTGGTTGTTAGCTTAAAACTTGTTCCTCTTTGCTTGTATTTAAGCCTTGTGTTTGTGCGGTGCTGTTTGCTGCACAGTGGTGATTAGCAGTGCCCTGCAGAGATGCAAAAGCTTTGAAGCTCAGTTTATCCCTAAACAGCTTTCAGTGAAACCCTTCCAAGCTTTTCTGCTGCTCTAGGAACAACTCAGTTATGCACTGAGCAGTGTTGTCTTATTGATCAACCTTAGTCTACACAAAGTATAGGTCACTCTTATAGTCTCAGTGCTACCAGCACCGTTCTGTCACATTAACTCATTCCCTTCCCTAATAAAACATACAGTAAGAGCCTCCTGTCATGGACGGGCAGTTTCCTATCATCTCTTCAGCCAGCCTTATGGATATGGGCATCCAGAGGCAATGTAGCAATTGCCTCATTTATAGTGGCAACCACACCATGATACTGGAGGCAAGACTCTCATTTAAGGAAAACTGAATGCCAAACAGGTTGCCAGCACACACATCACTTCTCACATAAAATAAGGGCATGACACATGAACCTACATATACAGAGGTACTCACTAGTAGCTTACCAAACGATCAGAGTCCTCGCAAACTGAAACTATTTTTACAGATTATAATGCAAAAAACAACCACAACACATAGTAACGCACACACCAGTGTCTCAACAAATAAGCCCATAAGGCATAACACCACAAAACCTAATGTATTGGTCATAGGAAACTCCATAGTGAGACACACAGATGTTCTCCTCACCAGGCTGGATAAGGTGCGGGTTACAGTTAGCTGCCTGTCAGGTGGCATGATCCATCCAGTCACTCAATCACAAGTAGCTGTATGGCTCCATCAAAGTCCATAAGGGGTTGAATGACTTGAGAAGTACCTCCCTGGACTACATGAAGAGAGACTTGACTGAGCTCTCAGGTTATGTGTCACAGGCAGGTATAAGCCTACCTTTAAGCAGCATTCTACCTTCTTCAAGGATAATGCCACAATACAAACAGAAATGACTGACTTTAGCAACCAGCTTAGCCTCTGGTGACATTCCAAGGGGATCCAATATCTGTCAGCCTGGGAAGACATGGTCAACATGTCATGCTGCTTTGTCAGTGACCATCTGCACCTGTCTCCTCTAGGCTTTTGGATACCGACAAGGCATTAGCCACCCTGTTGTGCCTTTTTTAGGCAGTGTCAAAATAACCAACCTATCAAGGTAACAGAATCTTCTAGAGAAACTCAAGGTACTGCTGCTTAATGCTAGGAATCTAAACAAGAAACTGCACTCCCTAAAAGCACTCCTTACATCGCAAGATGCTGTCATCTGTGCAGTCACAGATTCACAGTTCAAAGCCATGGAAAGCACCTTGGCCATGCAGGGCTACAATGCCTTCCATACATTCAGACCACAAACTGAGCATGAAAGAACCAAAGGAGGAGGTGTATCCATCTTCATTAAGGATAAGTACACCTCGAGATTGGTCAAACAGTATGACTGTCTTAAGTTACTCCATGTCCAATTAACTATAGGCAAAACACCCTACCACATCATAGCTAGCTATAGGTCCCCCACCATGAACCAGGAAAAGCATACCACATACTTGGACTTAATGGAGTCACTTGCCATACAGCCCAACACCTTACTCATGGGTGATTTTAATTATCCTACCATTGGCTGGGAAACATACACACCCACAAACATGCTGGCTCAGAGGTTCTTGGACTCTGTCAATGCAAATACTCTGGAATAGCTAGTTGGCACACCCAAAATGGGCTCAAATGGCCTGGATATAGTACTCACTAATATGGGAGAGCATTGCACCTCTCCCCCAGTGCTGTCCTTCCTGGTAAGATCGGACCCTAAATCAGTCTCATTCGATATAATTATAAGGTCGGTAAGCCCACCAAGGTCAAAAATGCTTAAGAATTTTTCCAAGACAAATTACCTCCTACTAAGTGATGGATAAGAAGTTTCAAAGCTCCCTTGAACACAGATAACACTCTTATGCAGAGGAGTACACCAATACACTGTATAACCGCTTAAGAAGTTTTATAGAATTGGCTGTATCTGACCAGATTAAAACCAGTTTTTGCTAAAAAAAAACAAGCTATCCTGGTGGACCCCTAGTTAAACAGCCTGCACAACAAGAGAAAGAATCTAGTGTCCAAGAACAAGGAGGGACTGGCTCATCAGAGGAAGAAATCCCTCTCTAGCTTAAACAAACAAATTAGAGGTCCTGCCAAGTCCTCCAAAGCTAATCATAGTGCAAAAGTAGCCCCTCTACCTAAGGATATCATAAGGCATTCTTTAACTACATCCAGAATCTAAAAAGGAATACCTAGCTATGCGCTGAACTGGTTGTGGATGGCACCACCCATACTCAAAACTGGAGGTAAGAGCCAACCGGCTAGTTGACAGATTTGGAGCAAACTTCACCACCCTGTCCCCTGCAGTCATCTCCCAAATTATATCTGCCACCATTCCTCAGCCTATTATCTCAAGAGGCAAGTCATCTATGTGCTCTCCAAGGCCAAAAACATATAATCTCTGAGCTCTCCAAGGCCAAAAACATGGCATCAGTAGGACCAGATAGCATCCTAGGTTTCTTTTTAAACAACTTAAAACATGACCTAGGAGACCCACTTGGATCCCTGTTTTACCACAGCTTGTGAACTGGCTAGGTTAAGGTGAAATTGAGGACAACAACAGCAATCCATCTGCACAAAGTAGGACCATCAATCAACATTGGGAATTATAGACCCATAAGCTTAACTAGCCTCATTTTCAAGGCAATGGGAAAAATCATTATGGACCTTTTCAACAAGGACATAGGTAATCTTCAAACTCTGGACTCAACCCAGTTCAGATTCATTAAGAGTAGATCATACTTGTTAAACCTTTTCAACTTTTTTGAGAAAGCCACTGAGGCCTTCAACAAGGGAAAGATTGGGCATAACACCTATCTTGACTTAGCCAAGGCATTTGACATATTCCTCCACTCAGGTATTCTAGAGTAACTCTCCCAATTGGGAATTAATCCCTACATCACCAGATGGGTAGCCAATTGGCTCATCAACAGGACACGTACTGCCAAAGTGGGTGACTTCATCTCTAGCAAAAGACCAGTCACCAATGGCGTACCACAGTGTTCTATGCTGGACCCTTTACTGTTTGGAATTTATTTCTCAGAAGTCCAGGCAAACTTGGCTGACCTGTGGCTGACCAAGTTTGCTGATCATTGCAAATTGGAAGCAATCACTGAGTGCCCAGTGATGGTAATATACTGTAGAAATGGTTAATGCATACAAATGATTGGTGTCAAAGCCACAGATTAAAGCTAAATGTAAAGAAAATGGATTACTATTTATTCCCTTTGGGAAAACTGACATCCATGCTAATTACAGCACCCCCCCAAGTGTTGACCCAGTGGTACAGGTAGATATCAATCTGAACGTTGACCATCATGTATCCGCAGCTGTAAGGAAATCCTTCTATGTGGCACCTCTCATAGGTAAAGGCATATCATCTAGACCTAAGGATGTTATAATTCCATTATACTCAGCCCTCATTGGGCCAATAGTTGAGTACAATGCTCCCTTTTGCATGCACTTCATCAGACACCTGCAATAGCTGGAGAGAGACCCCAGAGGTTTCTCATCAATAAAATACAGGGAACACAAAACAAGTCCTATGCAGAAAGAATGAAAGTCCTGTTACTGTATTCTGTCTCCCACATGCTGCTAAGAGGTGACCTGTGCCTGGTTTACAGGGCAGTCTCTGACCCAGCCCTGATGGAAATGCTGCACATTCATAAATCAAACTGAACAAGGGTCGCTTGCTCCAGGGATCTTAACCTACTCTCTGACATGAACAGGTCAATGCTGGACAGACAGATACATCTCCCAGAGACTGTCACTTCTTTGGAATAGGCTTTCAGTTCATGTGAAACCAAGCCCCTCCCTGATCCTGTTCAAATGCAACCTAGATCAATGGATGGGTCACTGCAAATTAATTCCTGGAGTTGTGTCAGTATCCCTCATGGACAGAAGCAGTCGGCATTAATTACCATAGACCTTTACCTCTGCGAACTTTGCTCACCTAACCACTGACAATTGGGGCAACTTGGGATAAATATGGCTAGGCTTGTAAGTGCTCTAGGGCTGTTAGCCTAGGAACCATCTATGAATCTATGAACTTACATACTGTTCTGAATATTTATTATAAGTAACAGCCACAACAGGCTGTGTGATTGATGGTAACAATGCATGAAAAAGAACTTGGAGTGTGTATCATAACTGGACTGGATCATCATCAGCAGAGTTAGACGGTCCAGTGGATGAGGGTTTGATTCCCTCAGCTTACACTGCCTAACTGTGTGACTCTGAGCAAGTCATTTAACCAGATAGTGCTCATAGGCTGAGCCTGAAAAAGGTCAATGGAGATTAGTGCACTACCCCAGTTAGCAATTACCAATAAAAATACATTAAATAAAATAAAAAAAGGAAAGCAGCATGGAAGACAGTAACATCAATTATTATTATTGTTGTTATTATTATTATTATTTATGTTAATTGTCCAGGTTAGTCCTACTAGGCTGGTGGCCTATTTTCAGGGGAGAACTGAGATGGTGTTTATACTGCTGAGGAAATCTGGCCAGAGCAAGGAGGAGCTTCCACTATTTTTTTCACTAGGTGCCTAATGCTGGACTGCGCTGTAAGTAATTGAGCCACCTGGTGTGGAAAAGAACCTGTAGCCTTCTGCACCAAAGGTAAGTGTGCTACTTGTTGCACCACCGACTGCTGATAGTAGCATAACAGATACTATAACAAGGGAAGGAGTGGGAGAATATGGGGAACTACCAGGCTATTTAGTGCAATAGCTGTGCCTGGGAATGTCATGGAGAAAATCAATAAGGAAAAGACTGTCTGCTTACCTAGATGATGCTAAACAACAAAAGAAACCAGCTCAGAAATTCAGGCAGTAAAGTAAAAACAGCAGGCATAAGATTTTGTTTATTCAATTTTTAGCTCTATGCTTGAATTTTGGATTGTCAAAGTATAAAGCATTTATTTTTTATTTGGCACGATGTAATGGTCCTTTCTTTTTCTTATTGTTTTCATTTTGATCTGAGCATAAAATTCTTGTGGCATTTAGAAAATGAGTTTTCTACAGGACCACAACAGACTTTCATACTTACGCAGAAGTAGATGTCAGTCAAATTCTGAGTTTTACAACTGATTACATTAGTGCCTGACAATGAGGTTCAGGAATGGTCTACATGGAGTTTAACAAGATGTTTGTGTTCATCCTGCACAGGAAGCTGGTAGAAAAACATTTCAATTTAACAGTGACGAACTGACAGTAAGCATACTGCATGCAGCATGTGCAGATGGTAGGATAGAGAGGGTTTTGATGCAAGAATTGCTGTTAAGAATAAAGGAAGTGACTAGTGTGTACCACAGGGACCTGCCTTTGGTCCACTAACTTTCAAAAATTAATTCAGATGTAGAAAAGAGAAAAGGTAACAGGATCATCTTCTTCACTGACAGCACAAAACATGCAGGGGTAGCAGAGGGTGGGAAAAGAGTTTTCAACAAGACTCAGATAAGCCAAGTGGAAAGAAAGATTGCAGTTGAGGTTAAACGCAGATAAATATTAAACAGTAAACTTGGGCTGCAAGAGCTTGTAGAACTGATGGTAACAGTGTATGAAAAAGAACTTGGAGCATATATTGTAACTGGACTGGATCATCATCAGCAGAGTTAGAAGGTCAAGACGTCTGGTAGTTGTCACAGAGGATTAAGGAGCTATTTCTTGTCGTCCACTGGATGAAGGTTTGATTCTCTCTAACTCCACTGCCTAACTGTGTGTCTCTGAGCAAGTCATTTAAGCAGACACTGCTCCGAGGCTGAGTCTGATAAAGGTCCACTGAGATTAGTGCTCTACCTCAGTTAACAAATACCAGTAAAATAAAATAAAACAGAAAGTGACATGAGGGTAGTCTCCAGAAACATGAAAGCAATGCCCAACATTTACTAGGTCCTGCTCAAGCCGTACCATAAGTACAGCATGCAATAATGGAGGTCACAGAGTATGAAGAACACCAGGTTCCTATTAGGAGTTCAGGGAAAAGCTATCCAAATGGCATATGAAATGAATTAGGAAAGGTATGACTACAGATTATAAGAGTTGTGACTCTTCTGCTAAAGATCAGAGAAGCTGAGGGGGTTTTGATATATATAATCATGTCAGGGAGATGCCAAGGGATCATACTCCACAGGAAAGACTAGAAAAAAAGAGTGACTGCTACAATCTGACCGCAGGAATCTGCTACAATGTGCATCTGCAGCAAAATACCTTCTTTGTAAGGATTTAAAACCCAGAAAATGCATTTACAGAAGAGGCAGTGGAGAGGGAATTCAACAATGTATTCTAAAGGAGGAGGGAGAATGTGGAAAAGGGAGAAGGAGGGGGGGGGGTGGAGGAAAAGCTTAAAGTTAAATTCGCTTAACGGAGAGACTGATTAGCCTGTTTGCTTTTGCCATCAACCAAATGCAATGTGATGCAAGTTTGAGATCTTTTCAGGTCCAAGACTGCAGTTCTTAAGGAACAGAACAAAGGTACTGCTGATA
>NC_056725.1:562119391-562356891 GCF_019279795.1 Protopterus annectens
ATAGTGTGTAAGTGAATGTAGTGCATTCAGTTGCTGAATGAAAATTTGAATTTAATTAGTGTTATTTAAAGACTGCTTTTATCAGTTTTATGTATGTATATGGTCTGATGAAGCCACAGTTGGTGGTGAAAGTGCTTTCCAGTTAATAAAAGGTTACTTGTTTGTATCGTATGAGACTTGGAGCTATACTTCTTGTTACTGTTGATGCTTTCTTAGTTTTTGCTGTTATTCATTTTTTGCAATGGTCTACATTTACCAGCTGGCTGTTTCTTACTACTTTGTGGAATATATCTATTTATATGATCAGCTGGAGTATGGCACAATGAAATACTCAGAATAACATAGAACTGGATTATAATCCATTAAGGCAAATGGATGGTAAAAAATATCATAGATTTTCGGAGATGCTAAATAGCACAGAGAATCCTTTAATGGTGGAGTTGGCTTCAAATGAGGAGACTTCCAATGAAGAAAGTGTAAGTGTGGATCACTATAAACTTAGACTTCTTGTAAATAACATTGAGAATGACGCATTTAAACTAAAAAGAATACAGATGCAAAGGTTTCACTTTGAAGCCTGTATACAATATAAAGTAATTTCATGGGGCTTGAGACTGTTAAAAATGCTGACATATGACTCACAGTATCCTGAATTATTGAGCAAATGGCAGAAGACTAATTTAGAAGCAAGTTTCAATTATTTATAGGTTCATAGGTTCATAGGTAGGTACTAGGCTATCAGTCCAAGGGCCTATGTAAACCTAGCCAACAAGGTTCCCTGGCTTACGCCACCCAAGAAAGTTATTTTCCTGTGCCACTGTCGCGCAGAGACACAGAAGTGATCCCCGAGGTGTATTTCCTATTTCCCATCCACTTGTCAAGATTTTTCTTGAAGAGTGCTAATGAAGAACTTTGCTTGACATAGATGGGTAGCCTGTTCCAGAGTATGGGAAGTCTCTGGGACAGGAATCTATCCCTCCATAATTACATCTGTATTGTTTTGGATTTAAGATTAATGAATGAATTGTTTTAGACCACATGAAGAAGCTTTAACATCTAGTCTAGAGCAGCATCAAGAGACATTATATGAGCAATTTCCAGTAACAATTACTGATAAATCTGTGTGTGAAGCAGCCGATAATGTTAACACAGCATAAATTGATTCAACACAAACATAAGAATCTAGATAAAGATATTATAGACTTCAAGAAAGGCCATGTGTTTTTGTGGCCAAAGTCTCATGGGAATAAAGTTACAATTAACTCTAGTCCACATAGCAATAACAACTTGATACACGATATGAATAATATTCCGAGCTCAAAGTTCAATGGAATGCATCAAAATGACACTGTGAGTCCTGTGAGCCAAGGAAAAGGGAGTCACATTGACATAGCCAGTGAGTCCATCACCATTTAGGGCCCTATTACACAACAAACTAATGAGATACCACCATTGGTATCATTGGACAACTGGTGGTGAGGAGAAAAGAGAATATGCAAGTCACGGCACAAGCATTTCCATTTTTTCCCCTCCCCATTCAACAGGAGAGGGGGAGGCAACAATACAGGTCCAAGAGTCAGGGCAGGATGAAAAGGAAAGAACAACACAAAGGGATGGAATATCCTACATTAAAGAAAATGTGGAATCAGAACTGAATATAGTATGAAATATATTGAATAAACAGTTAACCGAAGCTGAATTGTCGGTATAACAGAGGTGCTTCTCATTTATTCCAGAGCAAGAGGCAGATATTCCGGACACAATTATTGACTTAAAATTATTTTTGAGGAATGTCATGCTGAAATTAAGTTTTCCAAATGAAATAACCAAAGAGATGGATATTTAAAAAAAAACAAGTAAATATATGCCGGTTAATCACCCGATATTGGAAGCCTTTGGAAAGATATGTGAGGATGATTTATATCATACACTGAGTGAGCATAGGAAAGGACATAAATATATGAACTTAACAAAATTAGAGAAAGTAGCTTTAGAAGGCCTAAAGGAAAATACACAGATAGTCATTAGGCCTGTAGATAAAGGGGGCATGATCGTAGTTATGGATAGGACATATTACTATGAATCATTAAGTAATATGCTATCTGACTCTAGGACATATAAGGTTATTATAATGAATAATATTCAAGATAGATTTAAAGTAATCAGAGTCATTATTAATGATTTTATGATTAGCCATGGCATTTCAATGGAGTTGACTCGATTTCTTACAATAGAAAGCCCAATAGTACCCTCTTTTTAAGGACAGCCAAAAATACATAAGGATCCTACGTTTCCACCCTTTAGGCCTATAGTAGCAGGCCGAGGGTGGATGACGGAACCATTTTCAATATTTGTGAAGGTTAGACCTATATTGGAAAAATCAAAAGTAGTACGTAAGGATGCTAACCAGTCCTTGGAGAGCTTATATATATATATATATATATATATATATATATATATATATATATATATATATATATATAATGTAGGATCACAGGGACATGAAGACAGCTATATAGTTACACTCAATGTCATCTCATTGTTTACCTCAATTCCAAATTGTGAAGGAGCTGAATATTTGTACAGGTTTCTTATTAACAACAGTATATATGGAGTAAATCTAATAGACATTATATGCAGATTTATGGAGGTAGTCCTGGAGAACAATGTTTTTGTATTTAATGGTATATACTATTTGCAATGTGAGGGCATAGCTATGGGCACATGTTGTGCCAACAGCTATCCCAATGCGGTTATGGCACAATGGGAAGTAGAGCGTATGTTCCCCCTTGATTTATACCAAAAATATGTTAAGTTCTATCATCGCTTTGTGGATATTTTCCTGGTTTGGGGGGGGGGGTACCCTTCAAGAACTAGAAGAAGTTGTACATAAGATCCAGGAAACTATACATTTTTTTGAAATTTACAGTAAATCATTCATTAGTAGGCTTAGCATTCCTGGATATATTTATCTTTAAGGGAAAAGCAGGATTTTTTGAGACAAAGGCATATAGGAAAGAGTGTTACCATAATACGCTCTTGCATAGAACAAGCATGCATCCTAAAAGGACTTTTAAAAACATAGTAACAAGACAAGGCATGAGGGTTTCACATTGAGTAATCAGGAATCCACTGTTAAGGAAGGACTAATTGAGTTGGAAAACAATTTAAATCAAAGAGGGTATAAAGCTAGTGAAATAGCCCCTGTGTTACAGGAGGTGAGGCTGATGAGAAATGATAGTGCGGAACCCTACTTCTCTTATAACACAGGGAATGTGTCAAATCAAAGTACAGTGAATACTACAAGACAAGTAGTTAATATATCCATGCCGTATACAAGTGATGTGAATAGGGTTAGAGATGTGTTCCACAAGCATTGGTCATTATTAATGACCGATGAAAAGATAAAGGAAGTGGTAAGAGAATATCATAGTTTTTGCTTTAAAAATAGGAAAAATCTTAAACACATGCTATGTTATCCAAAATATATCATTAGAATGGATAAGGGCTGTCAAAGAGGAACTAGAGCATGTACACATTGTAGTATTTGCCCATATATAAAGAATACTCATGAGTTTGTACATCCAAGCACGGGGGAGAAATATAGATTAGAAACTGTAGTCACTTGTGATAGTAGAACTATAATAGATGTAGCACAATGTGATTGCTGTTCACATTTTTATGTTGGTAAAACCAACAGGACGTTTAGAGAATGTATTAGAGAACATATCAATAGTATTAGGAATAGGCACTCAAGTTAGTGCACTATCTAAAAATATAGAAAGGAGCAGTAAATATCATGACTTTAAGTTTATGGCATTAGAGGGAGTCATAGGGGGACAAAGGATGGGAAATATTAAAAATAGAACAGAAAAATGTGAGTTGAGATGGATATTGAAGTTAAGGGCAGAGAAAGGGCTAGGTTTAAATGGTAAAGTATCTATAAAAAGTGCCTTAGAAGCACATGGACTACACAGGAAATAGTAAATATGTAATTTGAGGTTTATTTTAAATACACTTTATTGAATTTAACACCTATAGCCCAATGAATTAAGATTAATACGAGTGTATAGATAATGTGAGTATGATGTTTTCAATATTCCATCATTTTACAATGACCTGTATATATGCGTATAATGTTGCTATAGCCATGAATTTAGATATTGCTTTATGCATTTTCTGTTTTTGAGTATCTATGTTTTATGATTTTCATTTTTTGAATTGGGCTGAATATTTTATTTAACAATATTCATTTTGAAGTCCACCTCTAATGAGAATTTACATGAGTATTTGGGTAGCATGGATATGCTGTTTCTAATATTCTATCACCCAATAATATACATACATATGTATATATTTATGTGACTGTTTATATAGTTCTAGTTTTGAATTTGATGCTGCTATAAGTATAGTCCCTTTCCAATACTGAATGCAATATATTTATTTATGTCTATGTTTATGTGACCGGCTATATGACTTTAGTTATGAATTTAATGCTGCTTTAAGTATATTCTCTCTCCGACTTTGAATGCAATAGCTATTATAGGCTCTTTATACTGGGTCTAGTCTGAGATATCTTAATACTATGAATGTCATGAATGGTATGAATTATGTATAGGTTATATAGTTTATTAAACCCTTTAGTTTTAGTATTTAACATTGATGAGATTTTTTGGGCTATGTGATGCTCCCAAGGTTTTATTGGATGTGTATATAGATAAAATATCGTTCAATATAAGTATACGAATAGAGCTATTATAGGACAATGTCTAGATATAATTCTTTGAGTGTATTTGCTATGTTGAGAGTTTTAGTGTATGAATGTATAAAAATATATATACCAGCAGTTTAGGTATTAAAATAAGGTGTATAAAATTAACATGCACTTCCACTAGAAATTGGTCAACTAAATTGTCCATTAGACAAATGCTGGAAAAGTTTATGCACATATAATTTATCATTTCCAGGTATATCTGCACTTGTTCAGAACTTGTAAGTACTGAATAAGCTACTAATTACTATAGCACTCAACCTTCCTCATTACCTAGAGGAAAACAGTTTTTGTATTTACTTTTCTCACTTGCTTAGAGAAAAACAGCTCTTGTACTCACTTTCCTCACTTATCTAGAGGAAAATGTTTTTTTTATTCAGGCATGTCCAAGGGTCAGCTCCCAGTGTTCTCTCCTGTCTATCTGATGAATCTGGGCATCTTGAGGCAATGTAGAAATTGCCTCATGTACACAGACAACTCTCTCCTCCTACCACCCAACACTACAACATGTGAGAGATGCACTTATCTAGCCAAACTGGAGGTAAAGCTCTCTCCAACCAAGACTGAACTTGACAGTCATGAGGAGAGGGTAAACATTTGCACCACACCACACTCATCACATAGTCTCACTAAATCTACACCACCAAAATCCACAAATAGTAGCACGAAAACATTCGCGGAGGCTCTCAATAATAATCTGTCTAAGCAACAGAGACCTCCAACGCAGAAACACAAGCAACCTCCATCCCCCAACACAACCCAAATGACACATAACCCACAGACTCAGTGTGCCACTCAACCACAGCCAATAAGGCCAATCAATGTACCCAACACACTAGTCACAGGTGACTCTACAGTCAGGCACACTGATGTCCCACTCACCAGGCTAAACAAGGAGAAGGTTACTTTCAGCTGCCTGTCAGGTGCCAGGATCCGCCACATAACCCATGCACTCAGGTCACTCCACAACAAGTACAAATATGACTCTGTCATTGTCCATGATGGTGTGAATGACCTGAGACATACCTCCCTGGACTACATGAAAAGAGACATGGAAGAGCTCTTATAGCCCAGGCAGGTATGACCCTAGCCCTGAGTAGCATTCTGCCATCGCCCAGAATGATACCACAGTACAAGGACAAAATGATTGACTTCAACAATTGGCTAAGCTTCTGATGTCATTCTAATGGGATCCAGTATCTGTCTGCTTGAGATGACATGGTCGAAAGACCATGATGCTTTGCCACAGATGGCCTGCACCCAATGCCCCTGGGATTCCAGATACTGGCTAAGGCTCTTGCTGCCCCTATAGTGCCTTTTGTAGGCAAGGTTCAAATAACAAATTCACCACTGTAACAGGAACAGGCAAGCAAAAACTGAGGGTAATGCTACTCAGTGCTAGAAGTCTAAATCTCAAAATGCACTCACTCGAGGCACTCCTTAAATTGGAGAACATCGATATCTGTGCAGTGACTGAGACCTGGTTCAAGGCTGCAGAGAGCACCCCTGCACTACCAGGCTATAACTCATACCTCACTTTTCAGCCATGTAACCTGGACCAAAACACCAAAGGTGGAGGTGTGTCCATATTCATTAAGGATATCCACAACTCCAGGCTAGTTGCTCAACATAATGCATCCCAGGTTATCCAAGTGCAACTAACTCTGGGCAAAACTGCAATCCAAATTGTAGCTTGCTACAGATCCCCCACCATGCCCCAGGATTCTCACTCCTCCTTTCTTGATGTACTGGAAAATATTAGGGTTCAACCAAACACCCTAATAATGGGCGACTTCAACTACCCACCATTAACTGAGAAAACTACTCATGTACCAACTCCTTAGCTCAACGCTTTCTGGAATTCATAAACTCCAATGGCCTGGATCAAATTATCCTCACCCCCACCAGGGGCAACAATATCCTAGACCTAGTCATTACCAACATGAGTGACCAGTGTTCCACACCTGAAGTCAACTCCACGTTGGTCCAATCCGACCATAAAATAATCACCCTTGATATCCACATAGGTTCATAGGTAGGTACTGGGTTATCTGCCCGAAGGCATATATTAGCCCAGCCACATTGTGCGGTATTCACCACCCCTTTGGATAGTTCCCTAGGCCCTTGATCTAGCAGCTTGTACCCTTGGCCCCTATCTATAGAGCTGTTGGCATGATCCCTGGTGTGAACTTTCTGTTACCCATCCACTCGTCAAGGTTCCTCTTGAAGAGTGATAGTGAGGGGTTCTGTCTTACATAGATCGGGTCCTTGTTCCATAGCAAGGGAAGTCTTTGTGAAGGGAATCTATCCCTCCAGCATGTTCTATTCATTGTTGTGCTGAGGTTTATATCCCTAGAGCGTGTAGCTTGAATAGATTTGGTTTTGCTAAGATGGAGCATGTTCAACAGAAGATGGAGCATGTTCATGTTCATCCCTCCCCCACCCCTCATTAAGGAAACCACAGTAAAGAATTTCTCCAAAGCCAACTTCATGCTTCTTAAGACAGAAGTGGTGAACTTCATGACACCCATCCAGATGGACAATACAGTTACAACTGCTGAATCCTACACAAATGCACTCTATAAGCACTTACATGAATGCATGGATCATGCTATCCCAAACAGAACCAAGATGCTATCCTCCAAAAAAAGGAAGCCAATCTGGTGTTACCCTGCCATAAACAAACTGTACAACAGAAGGAAGAAACTGTTGCAAAAGAGAGTAAAATCCCATGAGTGGAGGAGCTCCCTGGTCAGCCTCAGTAAGAAGCTGAGATCCCTTATAAGATCCTCCAAAGCTAGCGAAAACAAAATCACCACTAATTCTAAGGACAACCACAAAGCATTCTATAGCTATGTCAAGAATCTCGATGACAACACCCAGATCTGCTCTGAGTTACAGCACAATGACACGGAAATTACAGAACCAACTGATATTGCCAACATCCTGGCAGATAGGTTCAGTGCTAACTTTACCCCCCCCCCCACCCCTAAAGGGCCCATATCTATACAGGGAGAATGCAGAGTCCCTGTAATCACAACTACGCAGGTAAAAGCTGCACTCTCTAAAGCCAAAAACCCAGCATCCATGGGACCGGACAACATCCCAGGCTGTGTTTTACACGAACTTCAGAACGAAATGGCTCCCCACTTAAGTACCCATGTTCAATAATAGCCTTGCATCAGGCTTTGTGCCCACTGAATGGTGCACAGCAATAGTTATCCCACTCCATAAAGGGGGAGCCACCACTGATACTGGAAACTATCGACCTATTAGCCTGACAAGCCTGGTCTGCAAGGCCATGGAACTTATCATCATGGAACTCATAAACAAAGACATTGGTAACCTCCAAACTCTGGATCCCACCCAGTTCGGGTTTGTGAAAGACAGATCATGCCTCCTGAACCTGATCAACTTCTTTGAGGCAATCAACAAAGCCATAGATGAGGGTAAGGTGGTTCACACAGCCTATCTTGACCTCGACAAGGCTTTCGACATCATCCCCCATTCTGGAATTATAGCTAAACTCACTAAACTAGGTATAAATCCCTACATCATAAGATGGGTTGCCAATTGTCTCACTCACAGAATCCACACTGTAAAAGTTGCAGACTCCAAATCTGACCTCAAAGCAGTGACAAGTGGAGTACCACAGGGTTCCGTCCTGGGACCTCTCCTGTTTGGTATCTACTTCTCTGAAGTACAGGCTAACACAGAAGGCCTCTGGCTAATGAAGTTCGCAGATGACTGCAAACTAGGAGCCATAGTCAAGTCCCCAAATGATGTGGACATCCTACAGAAGGGCCTCGCTGAGACAGATGCCTAGTGTCAGAACCATGGCCTCAAGCTCAAGGCCAAAAAGTGCAGTGTCATCCCCTTTGGTAAAAACTCTGTACCCATGAACTACCACAGAGGCAGCAATCTACTTAACACTGAATGTGTGATAAGAGACCTTGGGACTCAGGTGGACAGTAGTCTCTCCTTTGATAGTCACATCACCACAGTAGCCAGGAAGTCCTTCAATGTGGCACACCTCATCATAAAAGGGTTCTCATCCAGGAAAAAAGAGGTCATTGTTCTCCTCTACTCGACACTCATTAGACCCATTATAGATTATAACACCCCTTTTGGAATGTACCTCATAAGACATCTGCAGCAGCTGGAAAGGCCACAGAAGTTCCTCACAAAGAGGATTGCTGGCCTCAAACAAATGCCCTACACTGACCGCCTCAAAAAACTCCAGCTTTACTCCGTAGCATATCATCTACTCCGAGGTGATCTCTGCCTAACATATAAAGCTATGTCAAACCCAGAGCTGTTGGACATGCTACACCTAAAGAAATCCCAATCCCTTCGAGCTACATGCTCTAGGGACCTAAACCTTGTCACCCCAATAAACAGGACATGCTGGAGGGATAGATTCCTGTCCCACAGACTTCCCATACTCTGGAACAGGCTACCCATCTATGTCAACCAAAGTTCTGCATTAGCACTCTTCTAGAAAAATCTTGAGTGGATGAGAAATAGGAAATACACCCCAGGGATCACTTCTGTGTCTCTGCTCGACAGTGGCACAGGAAAATAACTTTCTTGGGTGGTGTAAGCCAGGGAAACTTGTTGGCTAGGCTTACGTAGGCCCTTGTACCGATAGCCTAGTGCCTACCTATAAACCTATGAACCTATGAATGTGTAATAACTAATTATGCATAAAGTACGATTATGGTATATTTATTTATTTTAATAGCTGGCATGCTTTGTTATGAGTAGTTAGTAAAAAGCTCTGTGGATATAGTGATAGTATGGAATATAGGTTTAACGTGATGACATCATGGAACTGCATATAGACGCACACTTAGAGGAGAGAGTAATCCTCCTGAAATAAACAGCTGATATACCTGGAAATGATAAATTATATGTGCACAAACTTTTTCAGTGTTTGTCTAATGGACAATTTAGTTGACCAATTTCTAGTGGAATCGCATGTTGATTTTAAAGTAAGCATGGTTCTTAGTATGGTCATACTTTTGTAAGACAGCATTGCATATGAGGAACTAAAGGCGAGCGTAAGGTCTCAGTTTTATTTTAGATCTAAGAATATAGTATATAGGAAATACAAAATAACTAGATCGTAGTCCATTTAAATAAAGCTATATGGACGGATCGATGGGTTTTACAGTGATGTTAAAAAGGAGACGCTTAAACCAGGCTGAAGCTGTGAATGATATAATATTATTTCAGAATAGCTAACTAATATTTCATTTTTATTTTTTGGTGAGAATATAAGTATATGGTGAATTGTATGCTGGTCCGAATCAAGTATAGATATGAAAATGCATAGTATGATCATATACATGAAGAGATTTTCTGATGACTTAATGTTTTTATTGACTGAAAGTTATATATTGTTGATTATTTTAAGTAACCTTTTTTTTAAATCAAGGAAAGACTGAATTGATGATGCTGCCCACATAGTGTGTAAGCGAATGTAATGCATTCATTTGCTGAATAAAAATCTGAATTTAATTAGTGCTAATAGAATAATAAGAGTATTTAAAGCCTGTTTTTATCAGTTTTATATATGATGAAGCCACAGTTGGTGGTGAAAGCGCTTACCAGTTAATAAAATGTTACTTGTTTGTATCATATGAGACTTGGAGCTATACTTCGTGTTACTGTTGATGCTTTCTTAATATTATAAGACATCAGGATCATATGCAAATCTAAACATTTATAGCATAGTTTAGTAAATTAAAGCAGATGAAATAATCTTCACTCAGCACTGTACACTAAACTAATATTTCCTGCAGGAGACCATAGTCATTTTCTGTTTCAAACAGCCAGTTTCTCTTTACTTTAGAGGGAAATGCCTCTTACAACTGTGTGTGTATGTGTGTGTGTGTGTGTGTGTGTGTGTGTGTGTGTGTGTGTGTGTGTGTGTGTGTGTGTGTGTGTGTGTGTGTGTGTGTGCGTGCATCTCTCACTCCTCCGGCTACCTAATACATCTTATAAAAAAAGATTAGTACAACATCAGTGTCATCTTGAAAGGTTTAACAATAGTGTTAGCAAAACATCCAGTTCTGCACTTTACTACTGCCTTGCATGGCATGGTAACTCAAGGGATGGACAGAATGTTTAATGTTACATGGGAAAAAGGACTTATGGAGTCTTATGAGTTCACCAAACAATAAGGTATTCATTCTAAACATTAACTTCAAGAATAACACCTGCTTGGTCTAAGCAATGCTGTACAGAGTACTTATGAAAGTATTTTGCCAGTAACAGTAAAGGCATTCCTTAAATATGTCAGGAAATTTTTTTTTACGCATCATAGCTGACTGCAATGTATTTAACATTCTTTTTGTTTTCTTTTTCTTTGCTGAAGGACATTGCAAACTAAGCCTTGTTGAATCCCTGTCCCTTACCTTATCAGTGTAGAAATGTTATAGAAATGTTTGAAGTTTTGTCAGTTTTTAGCATTCTGTATTACAAGTTCTGCCTAGCCTCTGCTTCCCAGAGATCCTGAACCTCGTTTCGCACATCTCATATTTTTTTTTATATATCGATTTAAATAAAACAAAAAACTAAATGAGCTACACACTCTTCTACCTATAAAGTAAGCTCTTCTACTTTTAAGACAGAAAAACACATTTGAACAGAACAGAATGAAAATATTTGTCTCTTCTTTCATTCTGTTCCATGTACAAATGCAGCCACATTCACCAGGGACATGCAGACGGGATCAACTGTACATATCCCACTGTGCTCAAGGGGATGAGATTCAAACAGCATGAGCAGAAATCAGTTACATCCATACTGAACTGTAGGAAAGCATGCAATGTTACATTATTTATTTATTTATTACACTGGAGCCCCCAGCTGGGACAATCTCCTTTTCATTTGAGGACCCGGGAGAAGCTGTACTAATTAAAACATACAGACACTGACAGTTGTTCAGACCGGGTAAGAGTAACTGTGGTCCAAATGTTAAGAGTATGTAGCAAATATAGAGTGTAACTGTATTATGTCACACAGTACAAACCGTAGGTCCCTATTACATACAGTCAGTTGAGAATTAACAAAAGTACTACACAAGAGGTAACAGGAATCATTCTCTAATACATGAGATATGAAGTTATACCTGTAATACCAGCAACTCAGGCAACCGACTGCAGTCACAAATATACTATTTTGTGATCTTTCTGACTGTTTGTCTCTTTCCTTCTCTCTCTCTCTCTCTCTATATATATATACACACACACACACACACACACACACACACACACACACACACACACACACACACACACACACACACACACACACACACACACACACACACCTACACACAGTTCTGTAGTTGTGTCGTACTTAAGCAAAAACTTAGCTACCCACCAAGTCATGTTAGAACTATGATGAGCCCCAGTAATCCTGACACTTTGAAAATTAAATTTCAATTTTGAAAAACATATGAATTCTAAATCCCATTGATATAGTTTGCAGATCCCCTCCAATGCTACTACTGCTCTTCATGTATAACTCCAATATCATTGTTTGCCACACAATAAGGAGAAGATATTACAATCTTTGAATTAATATATATTTGTATTAATATATATTCCCTTAACTTGCACTCAAGGGCTTACTATGCTAAGTATTGCAATTATGGACCATGACATTTCAACAGACAGCCCAGTTGTGACAGAGTTGTTACCTTTCAAACAGGAAAAACTGGACAAAAATGCATCCTTTGCTTTTAAAGATGTATATGCTCACAATATGCACTATTTGTTTTTCAGACTCATCATGCTAGCGGTGACCCTGTAGAAAGAGAAAATAAAATGTTTATTGCAGCAGATGAGTAAATACATGTAGTCTGCAGATGTTATAAGCTATAAGCCCTGCAAACGGACACGCCCCCAGAAGAGTAAAAGTCCCGAAAGTAAACCCCCATGACAGAGTCCGTGTAAATGTGAATAAACACAACACAACACATGCACCCACAGACTATGAACATAAAATATATAAATTAACATGTTATATTTTTTTTTAAATTGTAAAGATGTTTGCCCGTGAGTGCGCTCGTTTGTGCGGGCATGCCCGTAGCTTAGCCAATGTTAGCAGTCAGTGGAAAAGCATATAAGAACTACATATGCAAAGTAAGCCAGAAAGCAATAGCGTAGTGGTAGAGACGTCGGCTGAAGAGCAGGCAGTCATGGTTCGAGCCCCCCAACATCAATTTTTATTTTTAGTGAAATAAGCACGAAACAAGTCCCTGACATATATGTACACATATAAAATTATATTTTATGTAAAATGTAATGAAATGGGCCATATATTTTGAAGAAATGTGAGATAACAAAATAATAAAAAATGCCAGATGTGCCTATAGCTGAGCTACAGTTTAACAAGTTGAGTGCATCTGCCCGTAGGTGAGCAGTGGTTTAACAGGTGTAAAATGAGTGCCCGTAGGTGAGCAGTGGTTTAACAGGTGTAAAATGAGTGCCCGTAGGTGAGCAGTGGTTTAACAGGTGTAAAATGAGTGCCCGTAGGTTATCAGTGGTTTAACACGCTGAAACTGTGTGCCCCTAGCTGAGCTGAGTGCAATATGTGTGCTGACAGCCAAATGACGCATAAACCAGCGTACCCCATTTGCGCGGAGCTGCACATCGTGCCAACAAGCTAACCAACTGGCAACGTTGAGCAAACAGTAACAAAACTGCCTTTACACAGACACACCTCCTAGCCTGTGTAGACAGTCATAAAATATAAAAAGCAGTGGCCAGGTTCGAACCCTGGATACCATCCATGCACCATAGTCAAGGTACTGAACCACTAAGCCATGACAGCTGCACTTAAGAATGCAGTAATAGCAAATATATAGGAATGAATAGAAAGAGGAGCATGACAAAGCAGGTTTTGTGAAGCTGATACAATTCCAAAATGGCCAATCACAGATAAGTGTGGGAAAAACGGCATATATAAGCCCCATAGGCGGGAATACACAGCATAACCGATTGTAGAACCAACTTGCAGCCAGAATGTCAGGTGTAGGTGAGGGTAGTTGCTTTCGAGCACAGAGGTGGGGCGTTGAGGAGTCCAAATATATGGTTTGGCTCCTTGTCCACAATCATGAGGCCCAACTCATGCAGGGCCAGGTCCTGTGGGGAGCATATAGGGCTGAGGCGTGGGACTGGTTGGCTCATGATCTTACCAGTGCCACAGGGATACCAAGGACTGGTGAGCAGGCCCGTCACCACCATGCAGACCTGAAGAGACAGAAGCAGGACCAACTGAACCGTTGGATCCAGGAGGCCCGGCAAATGCCCAACGCCCCACTACTGAGTAAGTTACATCTAATTATTTATGTAAGAAATTAACCTAGCTGATATTATGGAGATGTGTATTCCAATATTACTTTATTTATATTACAGCTGCAGGTGTCTGTTCTGCGAACCGTAGAGCCTATGGTGATAGGCTGGTGCAGTTGCACCACCAGGCAGGTAAGTAATCCTCTCCCTGTGACTGTAAATAAATATAAAATTATGACAGTTAGCAAAAGAGTGCAGTGTAGTCACTAAGTAATAAAATGTGCAAGTAACAGTGTAAGAGGTTTTGCAAGTATTGCTTGATTACAAAAGTGTGATGCAGTCTGTAATCCAAACAGAAAAATGAAAAAGTCTGAAATAAAATCTGAAATAAAGATGTGCCACCTGTAATATAATAGTACACAACCTGCAGCAGGCTGAAATGTACAGCTGCAGAAGCTGAGTAAAACACATGTGTGAAATATATCCCTGTTGAAATACAGAAACATGACAGAAGTGTGACTGCTGGAAAGGATTGTAATAACTACAGGTAAAACATGTCAATAAAGCCTAGAATTAAGTACCAACCTGAATTGTAAAAATAAAACAAGTGAGAGAGTGTGAGAAAGAGTTATGAATCCACCAATAAAGTAGTAATAACTCCTGAATAAAGTATACTGCAGTCAGTACAGAATTAAATGAATGTGACAAGCAGAACCAAACTGCAAAATGTGTTGAAAATGTTACTGCAGCTGGAATGTGTATCCCAAAATCTGGATATGTTGCTCTCAGTCTGCAATATACAGATAGTATGGTAGTCTGAAATACCAAACATCCACAGTTGTCTATAGCTATATAAAGCAAATGTAGCAGGATGATGTAGCTGAACAGAGCCAGATATGAATGTGTATGAATAAAAATGAAAATGTATATTGATGTAGCAGTAACATTAACTTGAAGTAGTTATCACATAGGAAACTGTAGGTAGAACTGTAGTGTGTATATATCTGCAGCTATTAGAAATGTACAGCATATGTATTGGTATTTGAAGGTGTTAATTAAATTTTCTTCACCCTACCCTATAGCCACATATAATCCATTCCACATGAAATTGGTATGTGCAATCACAATTAACACCCCTGGACATTTGTCCTGTTGGGTCATACATATTTGCATGTACATTGATGCATCTGCCCTGTTCATACATCCAAACCTGATGGCTTGTTGCCATCAACCAACCCTGCATGTTGTTGGACTGTGTATTGCTTTTCAAAATATGCATGTGTTATGCTTGCTGTTCAATGGTATGAATATCTGGGTGTTTGGTTAATGGGAATACTAATGCATGCTGTTACAACTAATTGTGAATTATATTGTACGTTACTAACCCAAACTGCCATGACATAATGCAAAACATAGGACGACAGGGAAGGCGGGTTCCAGCGAACCCACCTCTCCCACCTCAGCTGGCGAGTGCACCTGGCAGTAGTGCCCAGTCCGGACCCTGCTCTGGTGGCCCTGTGCCACCTGCGGGTGGAAGCGCTGCAGGGGATGGGGCTCATCCCCCCTCTGCAAGTGTGGCCAGAGGAGAACAACCACTCACCCTCTGTAGTGTCCGGACTGTGGTGCGTAGGGAGATCCAGGAAGCTGTTCTTGGGCCCCTACGCCAGCTTGAGGCACAGGTGGCACAACTAACGGGCGTGCCTGCTGCCCGGCCTACACAGCCCCCAGCACAGCCCCGTCCTGGGCTGTTAAGGCACAGTGGCAACTGCCATGGGTGGGGATATCAGTTCCACTGTTGCCATCTGTGGGCTCATGGGCTCTAGATATCCAAACATTAGTCCCCGTCAATTGTGTAACCCCCCCCACATGTGTCATACACCGCCCCTGTATGCGTCTTGTTTGTCTTGTCTGTTGACCTACCCAACCTACCTCCCCAGCTATACCGACGTCCTGTACCTGACATACCACTCTCACCTGAAAAAAAAAAGGGGGCACCCTGTACCCACAAAAAAATTATGCCCCATACATAGCTGCCCATTTCACACACATGTCTGCTGGACATGGAAACTGTCAATTACAATTGGCTGTACAACAAGTATTATTGTTGTCCTCACATCTCTCTCAGGGGTGGAAGGTTTCAAATGTCACACCAAATTACAAACATATGCACAGCTATTGCTGATGAAGAAATGGGCAGCTATGGGCCTTACCTACATCCCTCCCGCAAAACCCGAGCTTGTTTCCCTACTGTCTTACCCTCTTTGTGACCCCTTTTTCACCACTTTCCTGTCTCCCCATTTTCATTTCTTTCAAAGAAAATAGCGCGGGTTTGCACAACAGTAAGCACTTTTAAGCGGTTGTAAGTGGGTGTGCACGGAGCTGAACGCAAGTGCGCATGCGGGAGCTCCGCGCAAACCAGCGCTAACCCGGTTACAACTGCTTAAAAGTGCCTTAGTCACTCTGAATGACAAGTCCTGTAGTCTGCTCAAAAGCAAAATAAAATCACACTGTCAGACCCGAACCCAGGACCTTGGAAACAGTAGTCTGCATGACTTACCACTAAGCCATGACTGTTATATAAGAGCATTGTGCTACAATAAATATATCATGTAATAGTAGGAATGAATGTAAAGGGAATATAGGATGTGTAGTACACAAAGCATGTCATGTATATTTACTGTCAAATGTAGTGGATTTCTAGAATAGTAGTGTGTGAACAGAAACAGCCATGCTAGTTGGTAGCTAGTAGGTAATAATGTCACTGTAGCACCTTGCAAGCCACACACATACTCACAGCAGGATAATCACTGCCCATACCCCACAACCTCTTACAGGAACACATCCGGACTAAGTAATAAAAAATGTGGAGCAAAGGGCCAAAAACAGGGACACATTCCAAATAATGCTACAACAAACTTAGACAGTTCAGATAGTAACAGGTTTTACATACTGTGAACCCTCCATATGTGTCATTGGTCTGTATCCATATGGATATGAAGATGTGCATAGGGCAGGGGACATACAGCAACTATCAGTGAAGGCTGTACATACATATGTATGTGAGGGCATCTATGTGCACATATCAATGTAGGTTGAATGTAGGTTGTAGTGCAATGTACAAAGTAGGTTTCACAGTTATGTATGTTTAGCAGTATGTTGGTGTGTGTATACAGTTTTGTAAACAAACATGTTGATATACCTAGCTATCATATGGATACGTATGTATGTCAATATATGCATGTATGTATATATATATATATATATATATATATATATATATATATATATATATATAATATGCATATATGTATACATACATAGAGAGGGATGTAGGAATACATAGACAGATGTAGATAGATAGAATATGTACAAACATATATATGTAATACACACATACAGATATAGATATATGTAGATACATATACATAGACAGACAGATCTGACTATCTACAGGTATGACTGTATATGACGATCTCACACTCCCCCTGTCCCACCCCCTCTGTCACTCTCACCCCCTCTCTGTCACACCTCCCCTCTCTCCATATCTACAGCAATATATGTACATCAATATATATATGTGTATATGTATAGACATATATATAAATATATATATATATATACATATATATATATATATATACATATATATATATATATATATATATATATATATATATAGAGAGAGAGAGAGAGAGATGTATATATATTCTGAGTGAGGCACATGTGTACAGATGTATTGCAACAGGTGCCAGGTGACAAAGGCATGGAGTGAACACCAGTGTCAAAACTGGAGTACCATACCCCATTTCAAATCACCTACACCAGTAACCACCAGATATGTGATTGGATGCCCACCACTGCATGTGTCAGGGGTGAACAGGGTCATAAATGTGCACAATAGTCCCCCCAATGATATTCACAGTGGCACACTATTCCTGGAATACCTGCACATGGTATGTGTCAGCAGACATGGTGTGTCAGCTATGGACATGTAGGTCAGTGTATCCCTCCACACCACACAATGGCTGCCACGGTATTTACCTCACATGACAGCTACAGATGTGCAGAAGGACACAGTGACATGTACAACACTGTGACAATGCACTCAAACACATTACCAATGCACAGTGACTGACAACACCACAGAGTACACACATACTACCCACATAGAGGTTACCACTGCTGGATTTACATACTTAAGTCACACCCATGACAGATGTCCAACAATCATAGTAACACCTCACACCATCCACAACCTAAATGACTGCTGTGTGTCATCCGTGACACTGCAGTAGAGAGCACATGGCAAAGGTACAGGTTCCTACCCACAGATAAGACATACCCTGCAATAAACCACACAGCGTTAAGAAGCAAGACTCCCCATGAGTATATGTCACACATACCCCTGCTGAATGTTAGTCAGATAGGTAATATGCCATATGAGTCACCCTGTGCAACTGTTTGACAGGAGCAGGTACCATCACATCACATGTGTCACAATGGTCAGGGTAGCAGAACAGTATGCTGCTGTAGTCCCAGGGGCAATAGCATACTGTATTGTATTGTATTGTAATGTATTGTATTGTGTTGTATTGTAGTGGTATGTAGAGGTGCCTCCTTCGTGGAGTGGAACCACTGCTGCTGTACGCCAGTGTACAGGTACATATCCTGTAGTCAGGCTAGTGTGATATAGCACTTCTATATGTGTGTGTTTAGCTCCTCTTGGAGTTCATGTAGCATGCA
Organism: Protopterus annectens; assembly: GCF_019279795.1. Classification (NCBI taxonomy): domain Eukaryota; kingdom Metazoa; phylum Chordata; order Ceratodontiformes; family Protopteridae; genus Protopterus; species Protopterus annectens. The sequence goes on from NC_056725.1 coordinate 562,138,214, forward strand.
ACTGGGGATACCAACAGGTCCCATTCATGTTGTGTTTTCTGCTTTTCTGAGGGCGGCTCTCACCTGAACATCTGTGATGACAGGGAGGTTACAGTCAAATGGGATAAGTATGTCTTATTTTGGGGGAGAGGGAGGGGGGAAACCTGCACTGAACCTGTCTGCCACAATGCTGTTAATATCTGTGGGTTCAGTGAATTACTTGTTGTTGTGTACTAACTATGAGCATATTGGAGGGTTTCTGACCAGGTTTCTAACATCCCTGTTGTCCCTGTTGATTTCCCTCTCAAAGTTGCCCATGGATGTTTGTATGAGAGAAAATAGCTCCTTACTAGTGCTGATCAGACATGCCTTCCCTTTATGGAATTATGCTCTGTCTTGCAGTAGCTTCCATCTTTTGTTATACAATCTGTCTATGGCTGGGGTCCACCAGACAGGATGCTGTGCCTTTGTGGAGAGTGTCTTGGTCTTATATGGGATTGCATGATCCATGCATTCTCGGAGATGTCCGTAGAAATCATTTGTGAAGGGGTCAGCATTGTGGGTTGTGTCTTCCAGTGGCCCAGTGGGCTTAAAGGACACCATGTCAGTGTTACGAAGTGTAAAGTTTGCATTTGAAATGTTATTCACTGTAGTCATTTGTGCTGGTGGTGGAGGTGGGATATGTATATCCAGGGCAATTAGTTTGTGGTCAGCTCACAGTAGTTGATGATGTACCCCATACAGTACCTCGATACAAACCCCCAGAGTGAGGAGGTGCTTTGGACCTGAATCAGTGTTCTGACTGCTGGGGTTTGGTAGTATGTCGTATGGAGTGTGCCAGGTACTGTTGCACAGTTGTTGGCTGAGCACTGATACCTGGCCATTTACATGTGTATCCACCAATAGACAGACAGATGCTATATATGTGAGATATGTTGTATCACAACAGTCGAGTAGCATGTGTAGTATGTATGCCAAATTCTGCTGACATATTTTGCTGATATCATGTTATTTCCTTTTTCAGGACCATGGGTCACCAGCGCAATCCAGCATGCTCTGCAGCTGAGGATGAGGAGATACACCAGAGCCTGGTGCGGGATTATGCAATACTCTTTTCCTGCACCAGCCAGAATCATCAGGAGAGGGCTGCACTGTGGCAAGACCTGGTCCATCGGGTAAATGACATAGGCACGCATAATAGGGCATATGAGCAGGTACGACATCACTGCAGTGATTTAATCAGAAATGTCCATCAGCATGCGTTGGATATCCACAGGCAACAGGTTGCCACAGGTGGTGGGGTGGCTACACATCCCCCACTCACCAGACTGGAGGGACTACTCATAAGTGTTGTGGCTCCAGCCCATCAACAACAACAAGAGCAGCAGACCTGCTCTATGATGGAGGCTGGAGCCATGCAGCAGCAAGACTACGAGCGTGCAGGTAATATGCCATATGTATAGTTGACTGTTGTGTACACTGGTAGTTAATGCATATGTGAGGTGTGTCCTTGGCTTGTAGCTGTCATAGTATTTAATGTGCAAGTGTGATATTCTCAATATCAGCAGCTGACCTGTGAAAGGCGACTGTTGTACTATTGACCTGTATCATCCTCAGTAACAATGGCACAGTTGGACCCACTGACATTAATTTCCTCACTTCTGCAGGTCCCTCTGGTGTAACAGCGATGCAGCCTATCCATGCTGGTGAGTGTGTATTAACAATACCTTTAATAGTCTTGATAGTAATAGTAATATTAGGCTCACTGAGTAGTGCTCTGTGTATGCATGCAGGTGTGTCTGTGTGTTGATATCTCACATACTGAGTAGTGTGCAAGTGTGCAACTGTGTGCATGTGTGCAACTGTGTATGTGTGCACCTGTGCATGTGTGCATGTGTCCATGTGTGCATGTGTGCACCTGTGAATGTGTGCACCTGTGCATGTGTGCATCACTGGTAACATTGTGTAGACATTGTAAACTGTGTTTCCTGTTTCCCTCCCACAGGTTCTGGTGGTGCTCTGGTGTCATGCAGCAGGGGACCTGAGTCAGGAGCCATGGGTACTGATAATGATGACATCTGTGTAATGGCACCAGAAGGTATGCCAGGGTCTGTCAGTGGTCAGCCAATTGACAGTACACAGCTGTCAACCCCATCAATGTGCACAGTTATCCTGCCAATACACCCTTTGTCACCAATGTCCCTAGGTGATGGACAGGATACAGTGGGCATTGACCAGGGTAATGTGGTATCTGTGGCACATGCTTCCCCACACAGCAGCCATGGGCATGGCCCTGAGATGGTACCACACAGACAGATGTCCAGGGGTTCTCATGGGAGCATCCATGGGCATACTGTCCCTGTCAGATGTGCCCACAGAGGTCTTACAACCTCAGCTATGTTTTGGGCTGTCATGCAGGCACAGTCACATATGGAACAGTACATCAGACAGGGTCTGAGGGAGCTGACAGCATGTCGCACAGCCATGACTGACAGTATGCGTGACATTGCGGCTGCCATCCGTAATTTCACCGATGTCACAGACAGACGTTGTAGGGACATATTAGTACCGGTTCCACAACTACATGTCCATGAGCCAGGGCGATGGTGGACGGTTGAGGCGTCGACGTGGGCGTATGCCAGCAACAGCAACAGCTGGCAGTCGTCGCGGATGACAACAGGGCCGCGGCTGCCCCCATAGTGCCAGCAGCAGCCCCAGCAATGCTGGGTCTGTGCTGTCATCAGACTGCCCCAGGAGACCACATGCACGTGGCTCTGGACAGGCCTGACAGGGATCTGTGTCCAGTCAATGTACACCTGCTTCTGATGACAGTACCCAGTCTGGATATGGTCCGTAGCACCCCTGCAAGGCACAGGTACTGTGTCCGTGGCCACAGACACTGATCTGTATGACCTGGCAGGTACAGCCTGTGGCTGTCCACAAACACCAGTATATGGCAGCCATGAGCTGGAACTGTGTGCATCCATACACACATGCAAATTGACAACACCTAGGGCTACCGCATACACACACACACACACACACACACACTGCATCAACATTGCCCCACCTTGTACTGCTGTCACTCACTAACACACATACACATACATGTCAATTGGTGGTATCAGTGGCAGACTCAGGCATACCAAGTTCACACCCTGTGCATATGATGAAACTGTCCCACCTCCTGCAATCTGTAACATCAGTGCAGGTACAGGTTAACATGTTGCTGATGCACAGGGTGACTACATAGATGTGTAGTAATAGTATCATGTTGTTAACAGTACTGTGTGTTGATATAATTGTGGGTATATCCCAGCATGCCTGATGCAGTAAGGGTATGATTATCTTGTACTGTTGTCTACACCCATGGTAAGTACCATAGTGTATCATCTGCAAATGTTGGCATACTGGTGGTAAGGATGTCAACAGAAGGCTACACACATAGGTAGCACAGGGGATAAGGTAATGAAAGTATTGATATGCAATGATGGACATATAAACTGCAAGTGGCATGTTGCCCACACTGGACTCTGCAATGTGGAAGTTTGAGGATGTTAATATGTGTGCAGTACTACATGACTGGTACAGGACACACAGGAGCCCCCTAGCACTGCAAGCTCACATCTCATACCATGCTAGACAGCCCCAACACACAGAACTAACTGTCACAGGAGGGAGAGTCCCCATACATGTCAGGGATACTGTAGTGGCAGGCCAGGTAGCATACATCCTACTAAGTATGGAACCACTGAGTGAATGCTCAGTGTCTGTTATTTGACATGTGTATTACTGCAGGTATGAGCACCTGGGTTTCCATCCAGTTATTGTACATCCTGACGGTACATGGTCTGTACACTTGTGTGCGCTGAGACTGGACCCTAGCCATCTGACCTGTGTATTTCCATGTACATGTGTATAGTGCCTGGATATTTGCACTGTTACCTACTGGAAGTGGTACAGCTTGTTTGTTGTACAATGGACTACATGCAGCCCTGCTTACTGTAGCTTTGTTTGCATGCATGTTTGCTTGCAGTTACCCTGGAACACTGATCCCACCTGCAATGCAGAGTTACAGAGCTTCTGTGGACTCCTAGTGACATCTGCATAGCTTACTATATGTATGTCCATGTCTCACTTGACAGAACGTCACTGTTTGTCCTGTTCACATGTACGTTGCCTGTGACACATTGCATATGACTTACCTGGCATTTGTCCATGTGAGCAGTCATATATGCCAGTGCTAACTAATCACAGGCACTACACCCTAACATACTCACCTTCTGTTGAACCACCTGCTTCGCTAGGGACGGCTTGCACCTGTCACCCCTAGGCTTTTGGATATTGGCAAAGGCTCTTGCTACCCCCATAGTGCCTTTTTTAGGCAAGGCTCAAAAGACAAACCCACCTCCATAGGTATCACAAGGGATAAGAAACTAAGAGTAATGCTACTCAACGGCAGAAGTCAAAACCTCAAGATGCATGCACTCAAAACTCTCCTTAGCATGGAGAACATCGATATCTGTGCAGTAACAGAAACCTGGTTCAGTGCTCCCGAGAGCACCCAGCACTACCACGTTATACCTCATACCATGCTTTTCGGCCCCAAAACTTGGACCGAACCACAAAAGGAGGGGGAGTATCAATATTCATCTAAGACACCCACACCTCCAGGTTGGTGGCAAAGCAAGAAGCATCAGAGACTATCCATGTGCAACTAACAGTGGGTAAAACTGCCTTCCAGTTTATAGCCTGCTACAGACCACCCTCCCAAACCCAGGAACCCCACTCGGCCTTCCTGAGAACACTGGAAAATATGAAGGTCTCTCCAAACACCATTATATTGGGCGACTTCAACTACCCAAACAGACTGGGAGCATTAATCTAGCTCCAACACCCTAGCTCAAAGGTTCCTAGAATTTATAAACTCAAATGCTATGGAACAACTTGTTAACACTCCCACAAGAGCGGAAAACATACTGGACCTAATCATCACCAACATGGGGACTCTATGCTCCAGACCAGAAGTGTATCCCTCACTGGTAAGATCAGACCATAAACTAATCTCACTGGATATTCACATCCCAACCCCACCCCCTGCCCTGAAAACCACAGTGAAAAACTTCTGTAAAGCAAATTTCACACTCCTCAAAACTGAGGTGGAATCCTTCAAAGCCCCCAGGCCTGTGGAAAATACGTCCCAGACCGCAGAATCCTTTATAAACGCATTCTATGAACACCTTCAGGAATGCATGGATCATGCGATCCCAAATAAAACCAAGACCCAATCCTCCAAAGGCAGACGTCCCCTCTGGTGGACCCCAGCCATAAACAAACTATACAATAGAAGGAGGAAGCTACTAAATGATAGAGCAAAATCACAAAAAGGGAAGGCATCACTGATCAGTATTAGCAAAAAACTACGGGCACTCATAAAATTGTCTAAGGCCAGCTTTGAGAGAAAAATTGCACAGGACACTAAGGATAATCACAAGGCTTTCTTTAGTTATGTTAGGAACCTGGGTGGTAATTCCCAGATATGCTCAGAATTAGTCCAAAATGACAAAAAATACAGCGAACCCACAGACATTGCCAACATCCTAGCTGACAGGTTCAGCGCAAACTTCTCCCCCCCTCCATACCAAAAGGGCAAATATCTATCCCAGCAGAGTGCTGCCCCCCTGACATCTCAGATGCTCAGGTAAGAGCCGCCCTCTCCAAAGCAAAAAACACAGCATCAATGGGACCAGACGGTGTCCCGGGCTGTTTCCTTCATGAACTCCAAGAAGAGCTAAACCCAAACATAACACTACTGTTCAATCTCAGCCTTACTACAGGATATGTGCCCAAAGAGTGGCGTACAGCAACAGTGGTCCCTCTCCATAATGGTGGTGCCTCAACGGATCCTGGAAACTATCACCCCATAAGCCTGACTAGCTTGGTCTGCAAAGCTATGGAAAGGATCATCATGGACCTCATAAATAAAGATATTGGGGACCTACAGACACTGGATCCTACCCAGTTCGGCTTTGTTAAGGGCAAATCCTGCCTCCTAAACCTGGTTGATTTCTTTGAAACAGTCACCAAGGCCATTGATGAGGGGAAGGTGGTCCACACAGCCTACCTGGACCTTGCAAAAGCCTTCAATACAATACCCCACTCGGGCATTATAGATAAGCTCACCAGCTTAAATATAAACCCCTATGTCACTAGATGGATTGCAAACTGGCTCAAGGACAGAACCCACATGGTTAGAATTGCTGGAGCCATGTCAGACTCCAAACCAGTTACAAGTGATGTCCCACAAGGCTCAGTCCAGGGACCTCTCTTGTTCGGTATATATTTCCTGGAGGTACAGGCCAACACGGAAGGACTGTGGCTGACCAAGTTCGCAGATGACTGCAAACTGGGCGCCATAATCGACTCTCCAGCCGACACAAGCATCCTCCAAAAGGGCCTCATAGAAACAGACAACTGGTGCCAGAGCCATGGCCTCAAGCTAAAGTCCAAAAGGTGTATAGTCATCCCCTTTGGCAAAAACAAAGTGCCCACAAATTACCACATAGGTGGTAATCCATTAAGTACAGAAGAAGTAATTAGGGACCTGGGGACCCAAGTTGATAGCAATCTCTCATTTGACAACCACGTGGCCAAAGTGGTTAGAAAAACATTTTATATAGCCCACCTAATCATGAAGGGATTCACATCTAGATCAGGGGAGGTCATCGTGCCTCTTTACTCATCCCTCATCAGGCCCATAATTGAGTACAATGCCCCTTTTGGGATGTACCTTACCAGACACCTGCAGCAACTGGAAAGACCCCAACAGTACCTCACCAAGAGGATCAAAGGGCTCAAACAGATGCCATATGCTGCCCGGTTAAAGAAACTCCAGCTCTACTCAGTGGCATACCGCCTGTTCAGAGGTGATCTGTGCCTGACATATAAAGCCATGTCCAACCCGGAATTAATGGACATGCTGCACCTCAGAATATCCAAATCCCATCGAGCTATGTGCTCGAGAGACTTGAACCTCAGCACTGAAATAAATAGGACATGCTGGAGGGACAGATTCATCACCCAGAGGCTCCCTTCACTCTGGAATAAAATCCCAGTCCAGGTTAGGCAGAGTCCCTCATTGACTCTCTTCAAGAGGAATCTTGATGAGTGGATGGGAGATTGTAGGTTTACCCCGGGTATCACTTCTGTGTCACTGTTACACAGAGGCACAGTATACTAACCTCAAAAAAGGGCATAGCAAAATAAATTTAAAATGGGTGGCGAAAGCCAAACACATTCTGGCTAGGCTTATAAATGCCCTAGGGCAGATAGCCTAGTATGAACCTATGAACCTATGAACCTATGTACCTTGTTCCCCATTGGCCCTATGTGCTGTTAATCACCATGGCAATCACAATACTATGGTAGCATGTGCAAAGATCACTTGTCAGTCACCTCTATGGTACAGTTGTGGAATATGTGGGTCATGTGGCAATGTCACAGCTCCCACATTTACACAGTCAACCCTTTCCCCTACACATGGATGTACAACACATGTATGAGATGCAACCACATAGCCAAACTGGGGACTAAGCACTCTGAACCCAGTACTGGCATAACCTGTCAGGTGGCATGAAATACTACACTGACTACAATACCAGACTGATGTAGACCTACACTGACAGCAATCCAAACACGTGAACACACTGGGCCATTCGTGGAGCCTCAGAATAGCATCCTGCCTGAGCAGCAGACACCTCTGCAGCTGGCACACAGGCATAAGCCGAACACAGCACGCAACACATAGCACACAAATCCTGTGTGCCAAACAGTCACAGCCTGTACAGCTAGACAACACACCTGCTACAGTTGTGTTAGGTACCTTTATTGTCCAGTACAGTGAGGTCCCACTCACCAGGCTGGACAAGGTGAAGGTCACAGTGATATGCCCGTGGGGCACTATGGTCCACTACATAACACAAGCATACAGGTCAGTCAGAGGCATGGACACATATGACTCAGTCATTGTCCATGCCACTATGGCTGACCTGTGATGTACCTCCCTGGACTACATGATAGGGAACATGGAAGGGCTCTCTGAGCATGTGGCACAGGCTGGTATGACCCTGACTATGGTTGGCATCATACCCTCACCAGGAATGCTGACGTATTACTGAATGCTGATGAATTACTGTAGCTACAACCCCCTAGCTGAAAGGTTCCTAGCATGTAGTCACTGCATTGCTATGGAACAACTTGTTACCACTCCCACAACAGGTGAAAACATGCAGCACCTGTTCACCAACAACATGTAGACTATATGCCCCAGACCAGATGTGTATCCCTCGCTGCTAGGATGATACCATATACATCTCACACTGTATATACACATACCACATGCAGCACCCGCACAGAAGACCACAGTCATAATGTTATCCAGTGCAAATACCATGTATTCACATGTGGCAGGCGTCAGACATGGTAACTATTGAAGGTCACAGGTACATATGTGTATTTGGCACACACACACATCATATGTGTCCATTGCCATTACTGGTTTAATCGATGTCATGCATTATTGTGAACAACAACCCACACATATGGGCATTCTGTGTGACAAAAACACACGTGGCATGTGTGGAATTCAAAGCCATAACTAACTGTGCTAGGACAGTAGTGAGAGACGCCGTAACAGAACATGCTATTTGCATTACTGGGAGATTTGCCCTCTTCCGCTGTACTTGTAGGGTGCTGACATCATCTCTGTGTAGAGATTGGAATATGCAGCAGCTGGTGTGTTGTACTGGTTGGCAAAAGGGTCAGCTCTCTCACACACCCTACTTCCACCCCCCACACACACACACTTGCAGGATTCAAACACCTATCTAACTATGTTATGACACTCGAGACGGACGCATTAGCAGAGTGCGCTATTTGCATTACTGGGAGGTTTTTCTTCTCCTGCTGTACTTATAGGGTGCTGACATCATCACTGTTTAGAAAGGGGAATGTGCATCCTGTCGTGTGTTCTCCTAGTTGCCAAAAGGGACATTTCTCTCACACAGAATTGCACACACACTAATTCCCCTCACCCAAACTTGTCACTTGCAGGATTCAAACCCCTACATAACTATGTTATGACACTCGAGACGGACACATTAGGAGAGCGCGCTATTTGCATTACTGGGAGGTGTTCCTTCTCCTGCTGTACATATAGGGTGCTGACATCATCAGTGTTTAGAAAGAGGAATGTGCATCCTGTAGTGTGTTCTCCTAGTTGCCAAAAGGGACATTTCTTTCATATAGAATTGCACACACACTGAGCATTTTCAGGATTTAAACCCCTACCTAACTATTTTATGACACTCGGGATGGACACATTAGCAAAGCGTGCTATTCACATTACTGGGAGGTTTCTCTTCTCCTGCTGTACTTATAGGGTGCTGACATCATCAGTGTTTAGAAAGAGAAATGTGCATCCTGTAGTGTGTTCTCCTAGTTGCCATAAGGGACATTTCTTTCATACAGAGTTGCACACACACTAACCCCCCTCCACACACAATGAGCATTTGCAGGATTCAAGCCCCTACCTAACTAGGTTATGACACTCGAGACAGACGGATTAGCGGAGTGCGCTTTTCGCATTGCTGGAAGGTTTTCCTTCTCCTGCTATACTTATAGGGTGCTGACATCATCAGTGTTTAGAAAGGGGAATGTGCATCCTGTAGTGTGTTTTCCCAGTTGCAAAAAGGACATTTCCCTCACACAGACTTGCACACAGACCAACACCGCTCACCCACACTGAGCATTTGCAGGATTCAACCCCCTACCTAACTATATTACTACACTTCGGTGAGATGCATTAGCAGAGCGCACTATCCAAATTACTGGGCATCTGTTCTGCACCTGCAGTATTTATAGGGTGCTGACATCATTATTTCTACAGAGGTATGTAGACCTAGTACTGCCTGTCAGGTTGGGGATAGCATATATATGCATTTGCAGCCACCTACTTGAGGGTCAGATATGCACATTGCACTGGCAGGTTATGTTCTATACCATGCTTCGTGACCACAGGACCTGTAACACACAACACAACCAGTTCGGACCACCCCTCCCACATCCAGGACACACACTTTGCTTCCCTGGGAACAGTGCCAAGATATGCAGGTGTTCACATACACCATTCCAGTTGTTAACGTCAGGTACAGGTATATTGTGTGTGGGAACTACTCAGGCCTCTACAACATTACCCTACAGCCACTACAATTTGTGAGTCCATGTGCTATGGCAGAACCACTCACCACAGCCAGAAGGGGGAATACATATTGCACCTGACCATCTGCAACATGGGTACTCACTGTTCCACACCAGAGGTAGACCACCATTGTTGATATCTGACCATACCCACCTTTCCCTGGACATCCATATCCTATCCCTACCCCCAGGCAAGGTTGTCACTGCAAACAAAGTGTATTTATCAAAAGCAGACTTTACACTTGTGAAGACTGGGGTGGAAGACTTCAAAGGACCCATGCTGGTGGAGTATACAGGCCACTCTGCATAATCCTTGACAATTGCATTCTATGAGCATGTGGAAGGTTTGCATTGGTCATGCTATCCCAAATATACCCATGACTGCTCCACAACTGGACACCTGTCATATATGAGCTGTCCAACAGACGGAGTGAGCTAATACATTGCAGAGCAGTAGCCCACAGAGGGAGGACATCTCTGAAGAGTACTGGCATGACACTTCAATCCCTCATAATCATCATGACAAAGAGTTGACAGTGAAATTGTCCAGACAATGCAGATAAGGTTCCCCTCAGTCTGTTATTGATGCCCACTTACTGTTAGAGGTCCTCACCAACCCTCTTCCAGCACACACCAACAACATGGATGTGGCTTAGCAAATTCAACCCCTGGGATCTCCACTGTGTCCCTGCTTGACAGAGGTACAGCACACTAGCCTCACACGGTGCCTTATGTGACCTACTTTACAGTGGCACAGTAGCCTACTGTACTGGGGAGGCAGACGCCAAGCACACTCTGGCTAAGCTGTCATTCCCTAGGGCAAATAGCCTAGTGCTGACCTCTACACCCATATGTTTAATTGTCAGATGCACAATATTTGTTTCTGATAGACTGTTTGCAGGTCTTTATTGCCATAGCATTCCCTGTTTCTATGAACAACTTGTGTATCTGTGGAAGATGTTTGAATATGAGAGGGATCCACTATATCACATATGTCTCTGTAGTCATTTAACTGTGTGCACTGGGAAGATTGCTGTAATGTGGTTGGTTCCTGGAATTACATGTACAAATACCGGATATGTGTGGCCAACTGCTAAACTGAGATTTGGCCTAAGTGTGTGAGCATGCCCAGTTCAGGCTTTCCATGGCATGTTGTCTGACATATGTCTCATTTATCAAATTGTGCGAGCATGCCCAGTGTGAGCTTTCCATATGTTGAACTCTGCAGCCCACCACATTTGTGGATGAGTGTGAACTTCAACAATATCTCACGTTTATGGTTGTGTGTTGTGTGTCATGTTGTGTAGTTACTGTCCAACTGCTTTGTGTCTGAACACAACAGGGATTATACTGTGCCTGCACGGTTTGCATGGGATACTTTGCATACAGTTGTCAACATCCTTTCATACTGACCTAACACTGTAGTACCGTATAGTGTACTGGTTCAGTACTTTCACTGTGGTGGACAGTATCCTGGGCTTTAGTCCTATCACTGCTTTACATTTTCATAGTGAGCACAACAGCCTGGTTAGGGGCCAGTTGTGCACATCTGACCATGCTGCATTATGTTCAGCTATGAACTACTTAAACCAGGCTTTTCCAGCATTGGTAGTGTATTCCACAACATAGGTGTACATTGGCAAACACTAGCGATGTGCCCTAGGCCATTTCTAATGCTAGTCGGAGAGTGTGTTTGTCCTTCGACACACATTGTAAGTGGAGTTTGCCATGACATATGTCATGGTTCATATACTGTGCCTCCGTCTACCCATGACATAACAGTGATACCCAGGGTAAACCTACCATCTCCCATCCACTCATCAAGATTCTTCTTGAGGAGAGTCGATGAGTGACTCTCTGGCTAACCTGTACTGGGAGTTTACTCAAGAGTAGAGGTGGCTTCTGTGTTATGGATCATTCAGTGCAGCTTGTCCTATGTATGTCAGTGCTGGGTTTCAGGTCTCTCATGTGCATAGCTCACTGCCATTCAGATTGTACAAGGTGCAGCATGTTCATTGATTCCAGCTTGGACATGGCTTTATACATCAGGCACAGCTTGCCTCTGGGTGGGCAGTATGGCAGTGTGTGGAGCTGCAGTTTGTTTAATCAGGCAACACATGGCATCTGTTCAAGCTCTTTGATACTCCTGGTGAGGTACTTTTGGGGACTTTACAGTTGATGGAGGTGTCTGCTGAGGTACATCCCACAAGGGCTATTGTAGTCAATTGTAACGCTGATGAAGGATGACTGCAGAGCCACAATGACCTCTCCTTATGTAGATCTGACAACCTTCATGATTAGGTGGGTATATGGTATGTTTCTGTAACCACTACAGCCACATGCTTGTCCAATGCATGATATCTATCAACTTGTGTCCCCAGGTCTCTCATTACATGTTACGTACTTAATGGGTTAACACCTATGTGGTAATTGGTGGGCACTTACTGTATATCCACAGGGGTTGACTATACACTTTTCTGTAATTAGCTTGCTGACATGGCTATGGCACCAGTTGTCTGTTTCTATGTGGCCCTTTTGTGGGATGCTTGTGCCAGCTGGAGGGTCAGATATGGTGTCCAGTTTGTAGTCCTCTGCAAACATGTTCAGACACAGTCCTTCCATGTTGGCCTGTACCTATGGGACATATATACCAAACGAGGGAGGTCCCAGGACCAAGCCTTGTGGGATGCCAGTTATATCTGGTTTGTAGTCTGACATGGCTGCAGCATGTCTGACCATGTCAGTTCTGTCCTTGGTCTGGTTTGCAACCCCTCTACTGACATAGGGGTTTATATTTAAGCTGGTGAGCTTATCTATAATGAACACGTGGGGTATTGTATGGAAGAATTTGCAAGGTCCATCTACGCTGTGTGGACCACATTGCCCTCATCAATGACCTTAATGACTGTTTCAAATGAGTCAAACATGTTTAAGGGGCAGGATCTGCACTTAAGAAAGCCACACTGGGTACGGTCCGGTGTCAGTAGGTCCCCAATATCTTTATGTCTGCGGTACATGCTGATCCTTTCCATAGCTGTGCAGACCAAGCTTGTCAGGATTCTGGGGTGGTAGTTTGCAGTATCCATTCAGGCAACACCTTTGTTGAGAAGGACCACTGTTGTTGTACACTGCTCTTTGGGTACATATCCTGTGGTAAGGCTGACATTGAGCAGTAGAGTGATTTGGCATTCCATTCTTCTTGGAGTCCATGTTGGACTCAGCCCAGGACACCATCTCATACCATTGCTGCTGTGTGTTTTGCTTTGTAGATGCTGGCTGTTACCTCAGCATCTGCAATGTCAGGGGGGCAGCAGTCTGCTGGGATAGTTATTTAGCATTCTGGGGGTTTGCACTGCACCTGTCAGGTTGGATGTTGGCAATATGTGTGTGTGTTTGGTATGTTGTTTGTAATATTTGAGTGATTCAGAGCATATCTGTGAATTCCCAAATAGGTTCCTACCATCAGTTAAGAAAGCCTTGTGATTATCCTTAGTGTCCTGTACAATTTGTATCTTCATAGGTTCATAGGTTCATACTAGGCTATCCACCCTAGGGCATTTATAGGCCTAGCCAGAGTGTGTGTGGCTTTCGCCACCCCTTGCTATGTGAATATTATGGCCATTTATGATTTACTTTACTGTGCCTCTGTCTGGACGTGACACAGTGAAGACCCCCAGTGTACATCTACGATCATCCATCCACTTGGCAAGATTCCTGTTGAAGAATGTCAGTGAGGGGCTCTGCCTAACATGGAGTGGGATTCTGTTCCAGGGTGTAGGGAGCCTCTGGGTTATGTATCTGTCCCTCCAGCACATCCTATTTCATTATGTGTTGAGGTTGACATCTCTCACTCTCACAGCTCCGATGGCTTTGGGTTTTCTGGGGTGGAGCATGTCCATTACTCCTGTGTTGGACATGGCCTTGTACAACAGGTATACAACGCCTCTGTGTAGGCAGTATGTGACTGCATTCAGCTGGGGTGTCTACAGCCAGGCAGCATATGACATATATTTGAGACCCTTTATCCTCTTGGTGAGGTACCTTTGAGGTCTTTCTAACTGCTGCAGGTGTCGGGTAAGGTACATCCCAAATGAGGAATTGTACTAGATTATGGGTCTGATAAGAGAACAGTACAGGGGCGCAATGACCTCTGTTGACGTAGATGTGAATCCTTTCATGATACGGTGTCCAATATAGACAGTCTTTCTAGCCACATTTGCAATGTGAGTGTCACATAACAGGTTACTGTCCACTTGTGTCCCTAGGTCCCTGATTACTCCTTCCATACATAATGGTTTACCACCTATGTGGTAATTTGTGAGTACCTTGTTTGGTATTTGGTGAGACATTCATACTGTCCAGTGTCTTCAGGAAGGCTGGTTGGGGTTCCTGTGTGTGAGAGTGTGGTCTGTAACATGCTACAGACTGTACAGCAGTTTTGCCTATGGTTAGTTGCACATGGGTGGTCTCCGATGCTTCGTGCATTGTCAGTTACCTGGACGTATGTGTGTCTGTGCTGAATATGGATACTCCCCCTCCTTTTATGTTTTGGTCCAGGTTTTGGGGCCATAATGCATGATATGAGGTATAACCTGGTAGTGCTGGTGTGCTGTCAGGAGGCTTGCTGCAGGTTTCTGTCACTGCACGAACATCAATGTTCTCCATACTGGGGAGGGCCTCAGGAGCATGCATATTGAGGTTTACATGTCTGGCATTGGTCAGCATTACCGTTATGTTTCTTTCCACTTATGTTTTCTAGGGTGGTGGGTTAGTCTTTTCAGCCTTGCCTACGATAGGCTCTATGGAGGTGGCAAAAGCCTTATCCAATATCCAGACGCCCAGGGGTAACAGGTGTGAGGCTTCCCTGGAACAGCAGCGTGGCTTGTCAAGCATGACATCCCAAGCAGACAGACATTGGATCCCCTTGGAATGACACCAGTAATTGTGCCACTTGTTAAAGCTGATCATTCTGTGTTTGTACTGTGGCATCATTCTTGGTGAGGGTAGGATGCTGCAAACGGTCAGTGTCATACCGGCCTGGACTACATAATCGGAGAGCTCATCTATGTCTCTTTTCATATAGTCCGGGGAGGTACATCTCAGGTCATTCACGCCAGCATGGACAATGACTGCATCATATTTCTACTTGCTTTGGGGTGACCTGCGTATTTGTGTTATGTGGCATATTGTAGAAGCCTACAGGCAGCTTACTGTACCCTTTCCCTTGTTCAGTCTGGTGAGTGGGACAGCAGTGTGTCTGACTATGGAGTCACCTATTACATCTGTATCAGCCATGTTGTATCTCCTTCTGGCCTGTGACTGTTTGGCACACCAGCTTTGTGTACTACATGTTGCATGTGCTATGTTTGGAGGTTGTGTTTGCTTGGGTGTCTGCTTTGGAGGCCTCTGTTGGTGTGGTGTGTTTGTAATTAGGGCCTCCGGGAATGTTTTTCTGTGTTTATGTCTTTGGTTTGCAGTTGTGATAGGTCTATGTGGGACTGGGTTTGTGGTGTGTGTGGTTACCTTCTCCTCCTGACTAGTTTTGACAGTACTGAGTTGAGGGAGCTCAGCCTCTGGTTTGGATAATTGGTTGCATCTCTCACATATATTTGTATTTCTTGGGGGGAGTTCAGGGTTGTCTGTGTACTTGGGGCAGGTGCAACATTGCCTCAAGATTCACTGATTCAACTTGTTGTAGCTGGCCTTAGTGGATTGTATGTGTGGACATATTTTATTGCCATACTACTGATCAGTGATTACTTCCCTTTTTATGTTTGCTCTATCATGTAGTAGTTTCCTCATTCTCTTGCATGGTTTGGTAATGGCTGGAGTCCACCATGCCAGATGCCTGCGTGTATGGCATTGTGTCTTGGTTTTATTTGGGATTGCATAATCCAAGCATTCCTGGCAGTGTTCATGGAATGCCTGTATAACAGGTTCTGAGGTGTGGCCCATATTTTGCACCTGCACAGGGCCTTTAATGGATTCCACATCAGTTTGGAGGAGTGCAACTTTTGCTTTACACATGTTTTTCACTGTGGTTTTCTGGCCAGGGACTGTGGTCAGGATGTGTATATCCAGTGTGATTACTCTATGGTCTGGTCTTACCAGTGAGGGATACACTTCTCATCTTGCCATCCAGTACCCATGTTGCTGATTATCACATCCAGTATGCTTACCCCTCTTGTGGGAGTGGTACGTTGTTCCTGGGCATTTTGGTTTATAGATTCTAGGAACTTTTGTCCTACAGTGTTGGAGCTAGTATAATGCTCCCAGTCTATGTTTGGGTATTTTCAGTCACACAATTAAATATGGTTTGGAGGGCTTGATATATTCATGTATTCCAACACAGGCCAGGTGCAGTTCCTGGTGTTAGGATGGTAGTCTGTAGCAGGCTATAAACTGGGAGGCAGTTTTAGCCACTGTTACTTGACCATGGCTAGTCCATGCTGCTTCTTGTTGTGGTACCAACATGGGGGTGTGGTTATCCTTGACAATTATTGCTAGTCACCCTTCTTTTGTAGCTTGTTCCATGTTTTGAGGCTGTACAGCACAGTATGAGGTGTAACCTGGTAGTGTTAGGGTGCTGTTGTGAGCCTTGACCCAGTTTTCTGTTACAGGACAGATATCAACATTCTCCATACTGGGGGAGTTTAGACTGCATGCATCTTGCTGTTTAGACTTCTGGCATTGGGTAGCATTACATCTAGGTTCTTATCCCTTGTGATACCTATGGAGGTGGGTTTGTGTTTTGAGCCTTACCTATTCAGGGCATACTGTGGGTAACAACAGCCTTTGCCAGTATCCATAAGGCCTGGACTGATAGGTGCACACCACCCCTAGCAGGTGGAGCATCATGTCATGCTCAGCATGTCATCCCAGGCTGGCACACATTGGATCCCCTTTGACTAACTGCAATACTTCAGCCATTTATTGCAATTGATCATCTCATCGTCATATTGTGGCATCATGCTTGGTGAGGGTAGGATGTTAGTCAGGGTCATCAAGTGTGCATATACTACATGTTGTTACATTGATTAACACATGCCATTCATGCCTCAGATGGTGCTGCAGGGCTGCCTCTGTTGGATGCACATACTACACTCCCTGTACATGTTTGTGAGCAGGTTATGTCATTTTAGGCATCCCTGTTATTATATGAGTGGATCAGAGAGGGGTATCATTCCCAGGGTTCCTACTGAGCCAGTGTATGTGCTATGCGTTGCCTCTTTTCCAAGGCCAGGGCATACTGGGCACACCTCCTTCTGCCTACTGGGGCAGGCTGAGGTTGTTCCTCCTCTGAGTCACGCTCTGCCTGTGATGGCCTTGGCAATGGTGGGGGGCTGTTTGGCCTGGCCCTATGCTGGTCCTGCTGCAACTGTTTTCACAAGATCATATTATGTAGCATAGCACATACCATGACAATTTGGGTACATGTAGTTGGTGAGTACTGCAAGGCTCCACCAGATGTGTCCAGACACCGGAACTGTGACTTGAGCAGCCCAAACACACGCTCTATTACATTACGTGTTTGTGCATGTGCCTCATTATGGTGTTCCTGTTCAGGTGTGTGTGCGTTTCTGATGGGTGTCATCAGCCACGGCTCTAGTGCATAACCTGCATCCCCCACTAGGTGTCCATGTGGGATGTCCCGATTGGCAAATGTCTGGTACAGCTGCGTCAAATGCCAGATATGGGAATCATGGTAGCTCCCAGGGCAGCCAGCACACACATTCATTATTATGCTCTGGACATCACACACGACCTGGCAGTTGATGGAGGGGAAGCCCTTGTGGTTAATGTAGGCCCTACCCCACTCACCGGCTGGTGCTTTGATGCGTATGTGCGTGCAGTCTATTGCACCCACTACCTCAGGGTATTCCGCTATTTGCTGGAAGAGACGCATATTGCTGGCCAATACCTCACGGGCATTGGGGAAATATACATGATCACTGACATGTGCTGACATGGCATCCAGGAACTGGTGGAGTACCCTGGAGGCAGTTGGTCTCTGGAAAGTACCTGTTGCTAGTATTCTTAGGCCAACACATACCTTGGTTTCCACTGGGATGGGTCCCCCTCTGTTGGTTCTGTGTGTGAGGTGTGGCCTGCACAGCTCGACAATTTGCTGCATGAGGTATCTGTCCACTCTATAGCGCTCTACTATCTCCAGCTCATGTAACCCATGGTAGGTGACCCTGGGCCTGTACACTCTTCTCCGTCTCCTCACTGTGGGTTGTCTGGCACCATTTGCATTGTCACCACCCTCAGCAAGTAGCCTATGTCCCCTTATGACAGCTATGGCAGCCCTTAGCATTTCTGCTCTGAGTTCAGCTTTTTCAGTTTTCACTTCTAATAGCTTACTCCTGTCTTGCAGTGTCTCTTGAGAGAAACATCCTGAACTGCTGTTTGCAGAGATTTAAGTGCTTGGCTGAGCTACTATTCTGCCTGTTTAATTGCCTGCTTCTAATTGTTTTCACCTGCTAGCTCCAGCAGTACTCCCTGCTAGCTTCCTACTAATTCTGTTGCTTCCTTTTTCCTTTCTGTTTCCTCAGGGGGGAGCAACGCGCAGACCAACTGAAACACGCTCACAGTGGCTTACACGCGTGCACACAGGCTTACACAGTTCAGACACTGCTTATTCGGGTTAAAACGCGTGCACACCAGCGCAAGCAGTCTTACAAGTCTGCCAACAGGCTCCTACATGCTCAGTCTGCCTTACATGCACGCACACTAGCGCAAACAGTCTTACAAGTCTGCCAACAGGCTCCCACATGCTCAGTCTGCCTTACACGCACGCACACTGTCCTACTCGCTCTTCATGGCGCGCACACGTGTGCATGCATGCCCAGCAAGAAACTTTGGTGTAAGCAACAGTGTGCACCTTCCATTTCTTGACTTTCCCATGCTTATCTTGTAGCACTCCTCTTTCCATGATATGTGTTTGACATCTGTCATGTAACACTGACGTCCAATGAACTGCATTTCTTTCTACCATTCCCCCCTGTGATGTCACCTATCTCCTACTCTATTCCTCCCCCTTATGTATCTCTTACACTACTCAGAATGTGCTCATTTGCTATGTGACAGTGGAATTCAGTATCCTAACACTCATTTACATCAGATTGCCTACTAATGCTTAGTTACACGTCTTATACTCAGCTTCCCCCCTTAGCAACCACTAAACGGTGGCCATGTTGTTTTTGGTCTGCTGGTCCCTGCATTGTAAATCCATGTATTGCATAAAACCCACATTTGTGGGTTTATAACCTTCATTTTTATGTTTTGTACAGCGCAGCCCATTTGCGCGGGGCTGCGCTGCGTTTAAACATAGGCGATCGCCGAAAAAAAAAAATATTTCTTATATTTGCATCGGGGTACCTTGGCAATGGCCACATATTTGGCTATTGGCATGCTGCCTGACACATATGCACCCTTTATTTGGAGCTGACATGGCTCCATTGTGTTTTTTGCAGAAACATACTCAGTTGTCAACTGAGTACATTTCGGCAGCTAAAAAGGCTCTTACACAGGCTGCTTTGGGCTTCCTGGATCACTAATCTACCTCATTTGCATGCCTTTCAGCTGCAAGTTAGGTGATTAGCATATCTACGCCCACTCCGTGTAAGAGACGTTTTAGCTGGTTTCTTACACGGGATTTAGGGCTGTTCCTGGATTGCGAAGGCTGCATGGAGTCTTACACTACTCTTAGACTCCATGCAAGCCTTCGTGAATCCTGCCCAACATCTCATTCTTACTATTGAGAACAGTTAATGCACTGTTGGTGAAATCAGAGGCTCAGTCTTTCTAGTCCTTTATACCTCATTAAAATGCAGCTCAGAGAAAACTCTTGAGATTGGTCACCTTTTCTGCTAAAAGACACTTTTTACAACATTTACGATTAAAATTAAAACTAAACAAAACACCATAAGAAAACCAAGTGAAACAATATGTTGCTAAGGAGAATGCACTTCAGAAATTTGTCTTCCAGAATGTCTAGGCATGCCTGACAAGTCATATTAAAACTATTTTTCAGATAGAAATCTTAATTTTCTGTCTGTCAGAAAAACAATATGTTGATTGGTAGCAATACCTTAATGAACCAGGAGTTTTGAAAACATTCATTTTAAGGATATAAGGAAGGGTAACAGATTAAGGGAAATCTCAACTCTTTAAAGAAATTCTAAAATGTGGATACGCAGTAATCATGGCTGAAAATTTTCTACAACATGGGATATTATGAGTTAATTTGATGAATCCTGTATTATTGTGAAAATACATGGGCTCTAGGTCACACCAGTGTGACAATACAACTTCTGCTTTATCAGACAGCATTGTAGTTTTCACTGAAAGGTTGGCAAGTGTCACGAAAGGAGATACTGCCAGCTCAGCTATCTGGAACTTTGTAAATAGTTACATGTCATTTGTGAATATTAACATGATTCATATGCTTGTGTTACAAATGTATTATGTTATGTGTATATCAAACTGCTGGTATTGAAGTGTGTGTTGAAAAGGGTTGTAAAGTACTGAGCTTTAAAAATGTATCCACAGTGTACCCTACTAGAACAGAACAGAAATGTACATACACTACTTTAACGTTCAGATGTAGATATTTTAAAAGAGGAAACTGAAATACAAAAGGTTAACTTGCAAAACTTCAGAAAAATAATTGAAATTAAATTACTTTATAGCCACACCATAAAAAAGGATGCTATCTTTCAGTTTCAGTGCAGTAACAGACACAATGTCTAGAAGTAGAGGTTCACTGCATTGTGTTGAAAGTGTTTTTATTGTTTTATGACTTTCAGGATCTATGTTACATGTAAGAAAATCCTTGTCTATGTATTTTCACAGGCAGATGCTAAATGCTACCAGCTGCATCGATGGGGGTTTTACCTGGGATAGAGTAATGTCATCCTGCAAGATATTCCGGCAGTAATATTTGAGATATTAATTTAAGAACTCTCTGAAAGAGACTGAGTGTTCTGTATTTTCTTTGACCTGGCAACATCAGCTGGAAGACTTGCTCACTACATCTGCATTGCTTGCTCTGTAAGTAAGTTAAGTAATATATAGTAGTTCTCTACATATAGTCAGGAATATAGCAAATCTTAATTTATATGCTTTTCTTTATTTATTTGAAACTGTCCTGCAATATTGTTTTAAATATTTCCTGTGATTTTAAACAAGGTCAAAGCTCCTTTGGTGCCTTTGCCTATGAATGAGGAGCCATTTTAGAGGGTAGCTATGTATAGTGTGTGGCCTCTGAGTACCCCACGTTCCACAGGGAAGAAGCATTTTTTGTTAGAGATTTTCAGCAGGGTAGGTTTCCCAAAAGAAATACTGACTGACCGAGGTGCCAATTTCATGCCAGACCTGCCGGCTTGTCTGTGTAGGTACTGTGGGATGAAACACCTAAAGACCACCCCCTACCATCCCCAGATAAATGGTCTGGTTGAGAGGTTAAACTCTACACTAAACACCATGCTGTGGGCATTTGTAGACCAGTTTAAGTGGGAGTGGGACAAATATTTGCCCCATCTTTTGTTTGCTTACAGACACATGCCCCAGGAATCCACAGGGTTTTCTTCCATTCAGTTGCTGTATGGACACAGGGCAAGGGGATCTCTAAATTTGATTCATGATGAGTGGGAAGGTGAGTGTGAATCTCACAAGGTGTCTGTTGTGGCATAGCTAGAGCTAGATTAGTACTAGGCTAACTGCCCTTGCAAGCCATTTTAAGCATAGCCAATTATCCCCCTGTGAGATTCAAACCCTGTACCCTGTGTTTGTAAGGCAAACACCTTAACCATTAGGCCATCCTCCCAACCCTAAATATAGGTTCATAGGTTAGTACTAAGCTAACTGCCCTTGCAAGCCATTTTAAGCTTAGCCAATTATCGCTTGTGAGGCTCAAACCCTGAACCTTGTGTTTGCAAGGCAAACACCTTAACCATTAGGCCACCCTAAACCTCAGGACAAGGCTCAGGGAACTCATGGTCTTGGCCCAGTAGAACCTAGCAGAAGCCCAACAGCAGAAAAAGGTCTGGTATGACAGGAATGCTCGAGTTAGAGAGTATGCTGTAGGGCAGCAGGTAATAGTTCTCATTCCTATCAGACACAACAAGCTGCAGGCAGCCTGGGAGGGTCTCTGCAAGGTGGTAAGGAAGGTCAGTGATGTTAACTACATGGTAGAACTGCTAGGCAGGAGGCAGGAGCATAAATTGTATCATGTTAACATGATGAAATCTTACCATGACAGGGAGGCCCTGGTGCTAAGTACATGCAGTAAGAGGCAGCAGGTGTCTGAGAGGTATCTATGGCCAAAGGGAGCCAACCAGCAAAATCCCAAATTACTATGGTGGAGCCCAGGATTGTAGGCATATGATAGGACAGTGCAGCACTATACTGGGGTTAGCAGTGCCAAGGCAGCTGGAATCTCAAGACAGAAGATGGGGTAAGGTATTCCCAGATAGGCTCAGCCCTCTCAAGCAATGTTTCTCAAGGGTCACTTGAAAAACTAGCTTGAGTCTTCGGGGGGATGTCTCAAAAGGAGATACTGCCAGCCCAGCTATCCGGAATTTTGTAAATAACTATATGCCATTTGTGAATATCAACATGATTCATATGCTTTTGTTAAAATTGTATTAGAATTGTATGTTTATGTGTATATCAAACTGCTGGTAGAGAAGTGTGTGTTGAAAAGGGTTGTAAAGTATTGAGCTTTAAGAATGTATCCACAGTGTACCCTACTGGAACAGAACAGCATTGTACATACACTATTGTAACTGTTTAGATGTATATATTTTAAAATGGAAATGAAATACAGAAGGTTAACTTGCAAAATTTCAGAAAAATAGTTTAAATTAAATTACTTTATAGCCATGCCATAAAAAAAGTATGTTATCTTTCAGTTTAAGTGTATTAACAAGCACAATGTCTAAAACTAGAGGTTCACTGTATTGTCCTGGAAGTATTTTTAATGTTTTATGACTTCCATGATCTGCCTTAGATTTAAGAAAAGCCTTGTCTATGTATTTTCACAGGTCGATGCTAATTACTACCAGCTGCATCACTGGGGGTTTTACCTGGGATAGATTCAGATGACAAGAAGTGATGTCATCATGCAAGCTATCCCAGCAGTCATATTTGAGATATTCATTTAAGATTTCTCTGAGAGAGACTGAGTATTCTGTATTTTCTTTGACCTGGCATCAACTGGAAGACCCACTTACCACATCTGCCTTGCTTGCTCTGTAAATAAATTAACTAGGATATAGCAATTCTCTAGATATAGCCTGGAATATAGCAAAACTTAACTCAGATGTTTTTCTTTATTTATTTGAGACTGTTCTGCAATGTTGTTTTAACTATTTCCTGTGATTTTGAACTCTGATGTTACTGTGATTATATACTGCATATTTTCTTGTTCTTTTATTATTTATTATTAAATATATTTAAACCTTTCATTGTGGCTGATATTTGTGAGACATATTGAAGTTCTGAAAGTACTTGCATATTTATTTGGTGACACTGTGGGCCACGCCTAATAGCTTTGCTCTTGGTCAAACTACCATTTGCATTAACATTAACTTTACACAGTAAGATTGGACACCCTTTGTTAAGGACCTTAAAGTAGCTGATAAGGATGTGGCTGGTGGCAGTGATAACTACCTTACAGTCTGGGAAAAAGGGGGCATAGCTAGTATGTTCCCCCACTGGTGCTAGTGGTGAGGATTGAGGCTCCTTGATTACTGAGCCAGTGGTGGGGCATCACAGCAAGATGTTACAAAAACCTCATATCCAGATGAAGAAAGTTCACTTCAATGGACTACCACCTGTAGTGTATGTAGTATATCTATTTTCTACCAAGAACATACTGGAAAACCTTGGCACCCTGAATGCAGAATGTCATGACAGTACTAGTGCCAGCTATCAAAGTGGTTGCTTGTGCAGTGCACATAACTAATGGATGAAACAAATCTATCAGTAAATTACATAATTACCCATCATCAGCTTCTATAGCTCATCAACACACAGGCACTAATAGGTACCACTGGGTCCCTCCAGATGTGGCCAGTTTTCTGTGTATTTACAGATCATATAAGAGATCGTATACTTTATAAGAAGAGAAAAAAAAATCTAAACAAATTAAATGTCATCCTCACATTCCCATTCAAAATGACATAAAAATGTCAGAATAGATTTTACATTGTATGAATAAAGTATGAGTACACATTTCTGCTGTCTGAACATCTAACTTAAAAAATTGAAAATTAACACCCATATGGTCGCATTAGAAAAAAATACTGTGAGGTTGCTACTGCTTCAAAACTTGAACCAAAATAAGCTGCTGAAAACCACCATTTAACAAAGCAGTACTAGATATATCATACCGATGAACAATAGTAGCATCTGGAACAATATCAATAGGCAGCAGTAAATCATTATGTGTAATGTTCCTATTGAGCCACTGTAGCTAGATAGCATGTGCATATATGTACCAAGCAAGTGCAAGAACAGTGCCATTCTTGTACAGTCAGCCAGAGTGAATGCAATCATGAATGGAGATGCACATGTGAATGCATTTGAAGAAATGAGTGAATCAGTTAGCTTAAATACATATTCTAATTACAGTTCCTGACAATGTTCATATATAATAAATATCCTGAACCCATGCATCACTTTATCATCTCTTTTAAATGCATGAGACAAGTGACATAGTGTCAGAAGTGGCATGTCTAAAAACGACATGGTGCCAGATTGGGATGCAAAGTTGAAGCAACACACAAACCATGAAGCCCCTGGTTAGAAGTGGGGGAATATACAGGAGTGGACTGGCAAACAGGTCAGTGGTTATTCAAAGATACTTAAACTCATTTAAATGATTTTTCAGTTACTAAATATCTGTTGAAGCATTCAAAACATTTGAAATAATTACAGAGATAAACAAAATGTTCAAAATTGTGACATACCGAAAAAAAGTATTCAAAATAAATACAAATGTGTTGTGAACATTGTTTAAAATGTACAAAAAGGCTAAAACAACTGCATTTTTTGCAATGTACTACTTTCTCATACTAATTAAAGCTATTCAAATTGTCCGAAGTTTCTAGAATGTTTGCAGTGTTTGCAGTCTCAAAGTGAAGGCTTTTCAAAGAGATTGTTGGCAGTCGAACATATTTACAAGTACCTGATCTAAGCTTATGTTTAAACGTACTTTATTGTTATAGCAGATGGATTTTGCAGACCTAAACTGCTGGTATTTGATAACAATATTGCTAAGAATTGGAGAGTGTTTGAGGAAGAATATGATATTTTCATATGGGCTACTTTTTCTGGATAAAGACACATATACAAAAACCTTCATACTTCTTAATTTAGCAAGCTCAGAAGTCATTGCGAGGGAATGTTCACTTGTGTATGCATCTGCCATGTATGCAGAGGAGGGGGTAAACCACCATATTGTGATACAGGCTGTAACACGGGAAGACCCTGAGTGCTTAAAACATAAATTTAAAGAAATGTGCAACCCTCAAATAAATGTTAGAATGGAAAGCCACATATTTTACACAAGAAATCAAAAGCCTGGTGAAATTATAGCAGCATATATTACTGACTTGAGAAATAAAGCTAAAATGTACAGATTTGGTAATTTGTGAGATGAGTTGATAAAGGATAGACTCATGTGTGGTGTTAATAATGATGCAGTGAGAAAGATTTTGCTTCTAGATAGTGATTTAATGTTAAGCAAAGCCATAGAGATTTGTCAAATATACAAGCTTACAGAAAAGCACACAGATATGCTTACAGATGTGAAAAGCATGCATACAGTGTCTACCAATGTGAATGTTGATAGTGTGAGACACAAAGCTAAGATGAATAAGAGATATAAGCTGAAGAATGTGGCAGAACCTATCTCTAACCATAAACCAAATGGGACCACAGCACCTAAATTTACTGTTAACTGTCGTAAGTACTGAGGCAACCATGAGCCTAAATGAGAGAAGTGCTTAGCCTTTGGTCAGCAATGTCACAAATATAAAATGTGGAATCATTTCAAAAGGCTTTGCAAGTCTAAAGTGACAGAAACTTTTATTAAAAGAGAGCATGCAAAGAAGCAAGTAGATCAATTAGAAAGCAGAGAGCAAACTTTTTTATGTTGATGGTGTATCTGTGCTTGATGAATCGATTAATACAGCAAACTAGCAGCCAGCTGGTAATCTGGCAGCAAAGGGTGAAATATTTTGTACTGTTTGAATTAATGGGAAACTTGTAGAGCTTAAAGTAGATACTGGATCCAAGTGCAATGTTTTATCAGCATAAATGCTTGCCAAAGAAAAAGCTGGTGAAAAAATTGATTCAGCAAAGTGTGTGAAACTTGTTGCTTATGGTGGTAAAGCGATTCATACTGATGGTGCAGTAGTTTTCACATGCCATTCTGCTGGGAACAGTTAGGACTTGCAGTTTTACATTGTTAAAAGACTTGTGCAGTCACTGTTAGGACTCAAAGACCTTTGAGAATGGGACTGAATAATATAAGTCTGAACAACCACAATAGTTTTACACAGAATATTTTAAATGAATATGGTGATATTTTCAAAGATGAGCTTGGTAAACTACCAGTTACATATTTCATGAGGTTAAACCATGAAGTAAGCTCAGTTGTCAGACCAGTCAGGTAGGTTTCAGTAGCAATGACAAAATGGTTAATTTAGGCATGATAACTCCAGTAAAGAATCGACTGAATGGGTATCCTCTATGGGTGTAGCTCATAAGAAAAGCTCAGAGATTTAAACAAAGAGCTTAAACATCCTCATCATCTTATGTGCACAGTAGAAAAAGTAGCAGCTCTTATGCCAAACGCCATTATTTTTTCAGTCTTAGATGCAAAAAATTAATTTTGGCAAATTTCACTGGATCACAAATCTTCATTTTTAACTACTTTCAGTACACCATTTGGAAGATACAGATTCTTGAGAATGTCATTTGGGATTGCCAGTGAAATATTTCAACATGCGAGCGAACAAATTTTTTCAGGTTATTCATGTGCTGTCATAGTAGACAACATTATTGTAGGGGGCAATGGTAAAGACAAACATGATAGAAACCTTTAGAAAGTTCTAGACAGTCCACGTGAAGTCAATCAAACTGAATCCTCAGAAATGTAAATTCAAGATGAGAGAAGTTACTTATGTGAGTCATTTGTTAACTACTTTTGGCTTACAACCAGATCTATCTAAGCAAGCAGCAATTCTTGAGATGTCAGTTCCAGACAGTGCCACATATTTGCAATGTTTTCTTGGTATGGTCAACTATTTAGGAAAGTTCATCACAGACCTGAGTGAGCTTTCAGCACCATTATATGAGTTGGCATGCAAAAATATAAACTGGTCCTGGTTAGAACAACACCAAAGAGAGTTTGAAGTTCTGAAATAGAAAATTGCCAGTCCGCCCACATTGAGATATTATGATGTTCATAAACCAGTAACTGTTTCATGCAATGCTTCAAAGTATGGTCTTGATGCAGCATGTCTTCAAGAAGGCATACCAGTAACCTTTGTGTCCAAAACCTTAACCCAAATTGAGATGCAGTATACACAAATTGAAAAAGAGCGTTTGGCGGTAGTGTTCGCATGTTCGAATTTCCATGATTATATTTGTGGGGAACCTATTAAAATAAACACTGATCACTAGCCTCTAGTGACAATTATAAAAAAGCCAATACATTCAGCTCCAGCACATTTGCAATGCATGATGTTAAAACTGCAAAAGTACAATTTCAATATTATTTACACAAAAGGGAAATATTTGTATCTTGCTGATGCTTTGTCAAGAGCACGCAAACAAACAACAGAACAGCATGGTAATGAGACAAAAGACTTGGAAGTCATGGAAGTCAGAAATTTTGCCTCATCACATCTCGATGAACTCAGAAATTACACAGTTTTAGACCCTGTTCTTCAAAAGCTGAAACATTTTATCAGTCGGAGATGGCCAGTGTGGCAAACCAGTCTACCACTTGACGTTCAAAAGTATTTTCCTTACCGTGACAAGCTCATGAAGGAAGATGGAATCATCATGAAAGGTCCTAAAGTGGTAATTCCTTTAGTATTATAGCAGGCATATATCCAGATTTTGCATCGTGGTCATCCGGGTACTGATTCTACCACAAAAAGGCAAGAGGCATAGTATTTTGGCCTTCTATGTCATAAGATATAGAGAAGGAAAGTCTAGCATGTTCAATTTGGAACAGCACTAAATCGTACCAACAAAAAGAACCACTTCCATTACTAAGTATTCAAAAGTAATCCAAGGATTTTCGACTGGAAACAGACTGCCTGTCTGCCTTGCTTGGATTACTTTCGAATACTTAGTAATGCTGTACAGTTATATATTTTTTATTTGTTTTGTTTTGACTTAAGGTGAGTTTAAGTTCGCTACTTCTACTACTATTGTCTGATCTGATTAATATACACTGATTAATTAGAGATCTATGGACTGAAAATCTTCCACACAGAGAAGTTTTTTACACTTTTTTGTTTTTGGACCCACTACACTTGTTTAGTGGGTTGTTTTGAGACTTCAGGGATACAACGGAGATTACTTGTTTTTTAAATTGACCTTCTTCCTAACTTAACGTCTAGCACTGTCATCACAAAATTGAAGAGCCATTTTTCTGTCCATGGTAGTCCGCACAAAGTTGCATCTGACAATGGTACACAGTTTACAAGTCAGCAGTTAGAGAAATTTGCTGAGGCTTGGAACTTTGTCCATGTTACTAGTAGTCTTGAGTACCCCCAGTCCAATGGATTAGCTGACTTGCAGTTCAAAGTGCAAAATGTTTGCTGGAGACATCCAAGAGGGATGGTACCAATGTTTTTCTTAACCTACTCAATCTTAGAAACACTCCCTGAGATAACTTGCTTGGTTCACCTGCTCAGAGATTACTTTCTAGAAAGGTGAGAACAATCTTATCAATCAGTAAACCATTATTGATTCCAAACGCAAAGAACAACAAAGTGATCAAAACCCAACTTTTGAAGAAACATCAGTCACAAAAGTTCTACTACAATAAATTTAGCAAACCTCTTAGACCACTAACACAAGAAGAAATCATAAGGATGCAAACAACTAAAGGGTACAAATTAGTGGGTATTATCAAAAATGGCTGTGAGAAACTAAGATCCTATATTGTTCAATCAGAGGGAATGGAATTTAGATGAAACTGAAGACATACACTTCGTTTCTGAATGAGTGATGCAGCAGACTGCCTGTGCCAAAGGCTCTATTTCTCAGAGCGACCTTACACTTGTTCCCATTTCGCAGGACAGTATATTTTCCTTAAATAATCCTGATGTTATCCTTAAAGTTCTTATTGAGAAGGATTCCCCAGAGATGGTCCCTGTTGCTAAGCATAGTCACAGCTTTTATATTACTAGATCGGGTAGAATTTCCAAACCCAATCCAAAATACAGAGCGACTTGGACTTGAGTTTTATTTTGTTATTAATATTGAAATGTTATCTAGGATATATGCTCCCTTGTTCTCCTATTGCACGTCAAACAAACCAAAGAGGGAGGATGTAAATCATTATGTGTAATGTTCCTATTGAGCCACTGTAGCTAGATAGCACGTGCATATAATTACTGAGGACATGCGTGAACAGTGCCATTTTCTACAATCAGCCAGAGTGAATGCAGCCATGAATGGAGATGTAAATGTGAGTGTGTTTGAAGTAATGAGTGAATCAGTTAGCTTAAATACATGTTCTAATTACAGTTCCCGACAATGTTTATGTACAGTAAATATCTTGAGTCCATGCACCACTTTATCGCCCCTTTTGAATGCATGAGACAAGCGACAGTAGCCAACTGGATTTTAATGAATACAAGACAATGTGTTCTGCAGTGAACCACTAGAAAACTCTTGAAATGCAGTAAAGATCCTGAGCTCTAATATTTCAGTCATCTAAGATGTAGTATAAAACTTAGTTTGCAGGATAAAAAAGCATCTACAAAGGACCATGAAAAATGGGTGCATTATGACAAGTGAAGCTCTCTTATCTTGGTGTTGGATTGGGGGTGCAAAACTGTGAAACCCTGAATGTAAACCAGCAATACAAATTTAGCTAGAAACCCTATGAACTAGGGGGAGAGTTCTGGGAGAGCTAAAAGTGAAAGGCCAATGCTAATTTTCTCACTCTGAGAGGGAAGAGGGGGAATTAGTAAAGTAAACTACAACGGGCACAACCCGACAGACCAATGGGTATTGTAGCCATATCCTGCAAGGATACAGGGAGTTACTATTAGAAATAATAAAAAAAAAACAGCCTTTTACACTTGATGGCAAGACAGATGCAGGAATTTATCAGCATCATAAGACTATTTGGCATATCAACATCAGCTGTAATGAATACAAGCACTAGATATTTATGGAGGTATCAAAATGGTAAAACTTTCAATTGCAAGCAGGAAAAGAATATATACCGTAACAAAGGCACAGTCTACTAAAGATCTAATTCTAGTGCTTTCATAGTGAACTAAAATATATATATAATGATGTAATGCTTTTAGTGGTCTAACACCTGTTGAAGACATATGAGCCATGAGTCCATGTACATAAAACATTGTACATATACAAAGCCATCTAAATAATCACATGACCATAAAAATAACATGTCTGCCCCACCCCATGGTGTAAAGGGGTGATGCCTTGACTGTGACCCAGGTGAACTAGGTTCAACTAGTAGTGCTGGCACTGCTGGGAGACTTCAGTAAGGATGGGATTCACCAGTGTTGTTAGCATGTACATTCTCAGGGGGAGGCAAGTGGTTCTGGCATGCCACTTGGGCAACATGTAATGGGAGGATTAGGTAGGAGCCCAGAAAGTCTGAGCCTCCATGGCATATGCTTTAAAGGGTCCAATCTGAGCATGTGAGGAGAGGCATGTATGACCCACATGGATGGCGGCAGTGCCAGAGCTCTAGTGAGTCATCACTGGGTGTAAGAACTCCCAGGGGAAGGGAAAACAGCCCATTAGGTCTGGTATTCTGGCCCACTGTCTTGACACCAGCCTCTCATCTCTCTGGAGGAATGATGGATTATTTAGACCCCAAAGCCTAGGAACAAATCAGATGAAGGTCTCTCAGTTGGGCTAGAGGTGCCTCAATCTCACTGCTGAAGTGGAATGAATAGGTCAAATGGGCAAAGGAAGGTGACTCACTGAGCTATTGGGCAAATCCAATGGACAGCAAAAAAAAAAAAAAAAAACACGTGCATCAGTTACCAGGTACAACCACTGCCAGGGTTTATGTATGCATGTCATTTGGGTTTTAAGGATCTGTAAACATGCTGCCATGTAGTTGTAATAACATCTGATATTGTGCTGAGCCAGACACCACCAACACAAGGCAATGGGTATATCTCAAAACCTAAGGGAGCAGTTTGTATCAAAAAACACAAAGGAAATGGCATAGAAGAAAACCTAAAGTGGTGGAGCATGTCACAAAACCGAAGGGAAAAAGGTATATCAAAAAAAGCTAAGGGAGAAGGGCATATCAACAAACCTAAGGGAGAAGGGCATATCAACAAACCTAAGGGAGAAGGGCATATCAACAAACCTAAGGGAGAAGGGCATATCAACAAACCTAAGGGAGAAGGGCATATCAACAAACCTAAGGGAGAAGGGCATATCAAAAAATCTAAAGGAGAAGGGCATATCAACAAACCTAAGGGAGAAGGGCATATCAACAAACCTAAGGGAGAAGGGCATATCAACAAACCTAAGGGAGAAGGGCATATCAACAAACCTAAGGGAGAAGGGCATATCAAAAAATCTAAAGGAGAAGAGCATATCACAAATTCTAAAGGAGCAGGGTATATCGCAAAACCTAAGGGAGCAGGGTATATCAACAAACCGAAGGGAAAAGGGCATATCAGAACACTTAAGGGAGCATGGCATGTCACCTAGGGAAGCATGACATGTCAAAAACCCTAAAGGGGGATAGTGTAGCATAAAACCTAAGGAAGCACTACATATCACAAAACCTAAGCCAAAAAGGATAATGACTTGCTGTCATGCAGCTCTAAACTTCCTCTCCTCATCATCAAAAACTGTGCACTTTAAAAGTCAAATCTTACCTGGAATGGGGAGATTCTCACTGGGCAATGAAAGAGTCTAGGCTAGAAAGAACAGAGGTGATTATAATGCTGTTATAGCTTGCTCCAGTCTTTTACCAGTTCCTCTCATTGCCCAATGCTTGCTTACAGCTTGTACCAATGCTGTGATGTCATATTCAGCTGTGTTTGCCCTGTCTTAAGTAAGCCCTGAACTCCTCCTTCCCCGTGATGCCTGATTTGATGCCAGCCTCCCTGGTAAGAGGTCTATGGTACAAAGACTTGAGAGTAAATGGAGACATTCTGCTCTCCTTGATGACACGTTTACACTCGATGAAGACTATGCTTATTATCACACTGACATCTCTCATAATTCAGAAACATTCCTGTCTACAGAGAGTTGACCTGCATCACATTGACTAGCTCTGCTCCTTCAGGTGGTTAACAGGCTGCATAGTTCAGCCTATCTCAATAACTCAGAGGATGCCCTCTTATGAAGAATGTGAAGTAGCAGCTCAACAGATTGCAGTTCAGCTGCCATTACTGAGGGCTCAGTGAAAGACTGAACTACCTGGATTGTCATGCTGTTCTGGGCCTGGACCAGGTTTTACATTGCAGATTACTTGGTCTGTATCTCCATAATTTCAAGCCTGTAACTTGCCACCTGTGGCTGTGACACTAAGCCAACAAGGCTGAATCTTCTCTGCCATGATGCCACTATGTTCTATGGTTTACCAAAATTGTCCTATCATGTTTAAATAGCAATATCTTTCTGGATGTTTTAGGACAGGCTCTGGGGACCCTTATTCTAAAAATGTAAACATCTCATCCAGTCTTAATTATTACTATCAGAACTCTAACCTTGCATTCACTGGAATTGTTACTGAGAAAACAGCACATTTGTAGACTGAGTCAATCTTACAGGAGTACAAATATATGATCAATTGTAATTTGACTTTCATATAAGATGCATTTCTTAGGTGACTCTTACTAGAATTCTAAACAATATTCCCATGGCTAGAGATTAATTTTGTTTTTCCTCTACATCTTTCTGCAGCATTGATATGTTACCTTTAAAATGTTGCTTGAGTATTTACAAACTTGCTGTAGGGCTTCTGGTTTGTTTGTGTCTTTCGGCTTTTCCCAGTTAGGGGGTCGCCACAGCGGAACTCCGGTCCGCTAATGATTGGTAGTTGATTTTTACGTGCCGAGTTACCAGCCCTGATGCACAACCTTCAACAAAGGTACGCCCATTCATGCATGTCTCCACGCAGAAGACACTCTAGCTGAGAATCGAACTGGACAGCGTCTTACTGTGAGGCGACAACGCTACTGCAGCACCACCACCACGGATACTCCTCTAAAATGTTTTTTCTATGATTCTAAATGCATCCAGTGGATAATTTCTGGATAATTTCTGACATTCTTTCTTCATCCAGTTACTGTAACATGGATATTGATTTTAGGTCCTTCACTATTTTCTGTTTACATGCTTCCACTGGGTGAGATCGTTCATAGTAGAAGTTTACACTATCACTAGTACTATTATACATCATCATCATCATCTTCTTTAGGCTTTTCCCATTAGGGGTCCACAGCGGATCATCTGTTTCCATTTCTTCCTGTCCTCTGCATCTTGCTCTGTCACACCAACCACCTGCATGTCCTTTCTCATCACATCCATAAACCTCATCTTAGGCCTTCCTCTTTTCCTGTTACCTGGTAGCTTCATCCTTAGCATCTTTTTCCCAATATACTCAGCATCCCTCCTCAGCACATGTCCAAACCAACGTAATCTTGCCAATCTGGTTTTGTCTCCAAACCTTCCAACCTGGGCTGACCCTCTAATATACTTATTCCTGATCCTGTCCACCCTCATCACACCCAGTGCAAATCTTAACATCTTTAACTCTGCCACATCCAGCTCTAACTCCTGCCTTTTTGTCAATGCCAATGTCTCCAACCCATATAACATAGCTGGTCTCACTACTCTCTTATAGACCTTCCCTTTCACTCTTACTGGTACTCATCTGTCACAAATCACTCCTGACACTCTTCTCCACCCACTGCATCCTGCCTGTACTCTCTTCTTCACCTCTCTTCTACACTCACCATTACTCTGAACTATTGATCCCAAGTATTTAAACTCATCCACCTTCGCCACCTCTACTCCTTGCATCCTCACCATTCCTCTATCCTCCCTCTCATTCACAGACATATATTCTGTCTTAGTCCTGCTGACCTTCATTCCTCTTCTCTCTAGAGCATATCTCCATCTCTCCAGGGTCTCCTCCACCTGTTCCCTACTCTCACTACAGATCACAATGTCATCTGCAAACATCATAGTCCACGGGGACTCCTGTCTGATCTTGTCTGTCAACCTGTCCATCACCATTGCAAATAAGAAAGGGCTCAGAGCTGATCCTTGATGTAATCCCACCTCCACCTTAAACGCATCCATCACTCCCACAGCAGACCTCACCGCTGTCACACCACCTGCGTACATATCCTGTACCACTCTTACATACTTCTCTAACACTCCCGACTTCCTCATACAATACCACAACTCCTCTCTAGGCATCCTGTCATATGCTTTCTCTAAGTCTACAAAAACACAATGCAACTCCTTCTGACCTTCTCTGTACTTCTCCATCGTCACTCTCAGAGCAAACATCACATCTGTAGTGCTGTTTCCTGGCATGAAACCATACTGCTGATCACTAATCATCATGTCCCATCTTAACCTAGCTTCCACTACTCTTTCCCATAACTTCATGCTGTGACTGATCAATACTAATATATAAATGAAGCTTAACTTTACCTTTCCATTCATCAAAAAAATGTCTTCTGTTTATTCCTTAAGTAATGACATGCAATACATTTCTCCTGAGACTTAACACCTCCAAGACAGGGGTCATAGCTGTTTCTGCCACATTTAGGCAATCATACTTTCTAGATTTGCATTGTATCATTATGTATGGTGGAGACAAACTTGAGTTTGTTGAGAAGGTGAGGAATTTTGGTGTTGTTTGACAACAGAATAACACCGAGGGATCATGTGTCTTCTTTTGTTAGATCATCTTGTTTGACCACCTTTAGACCATTTCACACATCATACATTTATTTCCTCCTGCCACATCTGGAGAGTGGCAACTCCTTCACCTAAGGCTTGCAGCCACTGAACGTGACTGGTTATAACTAGTGTGGAATTCCACAGCTTAGTTACTCTCTAGTGCCTCACATTATCAGTATATTATGCTGGTCCTGCACAGCCTGCACTGGTTTCCAGTAGGATCATGAATCACCTACAGATTTTCGAAGTTGGTTTACTAAGCCATAAATGAAATAGGTCTCACCTTCTGAAACAGCGCTCTGTTCCATGCAAGGCACCTAGATGTTTACAGTCCTCATCCCAGGACATTGGTAGAAATTGAAAGTGTGAATTTGGAGAGCTCAGGCATATAGGCTTTTTGCCACCAGACACCATAAGTCTGGAATCTGCTCTCATTGGTTGAGAGAGTATCTATTACATTTAGTAATTTTATATCTACACATCACAGCTACTACATTTTATATATGGTGTCCTTAATTTATTTTTATCTTACAGTAGTGCTTAGTTTTCAAGCACCTTAATAAAACTGAATTTTAATTTTGGACTGTGTTAATCACTTGGAGGGGAAGGAGACTGATGTCAACAGATTTAAAACAGCCAAAAATATTTTTTTCTTTTTACTACTGAAACTGCAGGGAAGAGAATGGGTGTAAAATTATCAACTTGTGTGATATTTTCAACAAAGATTCTATAGGATTCTGTTTGTACATAACCACAACAGTGGTCCTTGGGAGATCAACAAAAAAATCACAAACTAGCAACATTAGAGAAAAATAAATTTGTCTTTATCTTCCCAAGGGGAAAAACATCCAAAAGGAACCTAAAGGACTCTAGGGATACAAGCAAGCACACAAAATAAGCTAAGAGACGTTGGTACAAGCAGTGGTAGAAATTTGGAGATCTTGACAATTTAATGAAACCAGGTTGCATAACTCAAGAAAATGAAAGTTAACTATGTTTATAGCAATTTAAATGAATGGTCGCAGAAAAATATGGCAGACTGCATGCCGCATCACCTGCATGATCCATTAGAATATATTATGCTGCAGTGCAGTTAAAAAAAAACAAAACAGAAAGCAGTGTGGGTAAGAGTCAGTGAATCTGGTGGGACACTGCACACAGGAACAGGTATTGACAGATGCAACATTTATGTTATCCCTATTTACATACAGCTCTTAAAAACACATAGTCAACTGTGTCTAAAGACTTTATCTTTGTAAAAAAGAGCAGATGCAATTCAGCGAGTGTAACAAAAATTGTACACACTTTGCAGCAGATGTCAGAAAAAAGAGAGGCTATTAGAGTTCATAATACACAAATCTGGAAAAAGAAATGCATGGGGTACAATAGTATACTTGCTTCATGACATTTGCAGAGTTTAACAGAAGCTATTATCTTTCAAATAAGGACTGCAGTTTGAAGATATGGCTAGCTTAACTGCAATATAAGGAATGAGTTTTCATGAAAACTCCAGTGAATGTTTCTCTGACAACATAGTAGTATCAGAAGTTATAAGGGAATAAAATATCTGACAGAGAATGCAAGCAGTATGATAGCTAAACAGCAATTTGAAGCAGAGAATGAGGCTGTTTGTGTGACCTACATGAACCAGGTTCAGTTAATGACCTGGGTGAAGGTGTTGTCTTTATATTAGGGTCTGGAGTGAGTGGCTCACCTAGTCTGGGGTGGGGCATGTCTGCTTGGCCTGTTGCACTGCTGACACTAAACAGTGGCTTGTGGAATGCTACACAAATTACTGGGATGTGCCTACCTGCCCAGCAGAGCAATGACAGAATGTGAGCAGCATTGGGATTATATGCAGAAGTGCACACATTCCTTTGGGGATGCCATTACAAGAAGTGGTTAAGGAGTTGCTTGTCATAGACTAAATAGGGTATGGACATAAGCATTCTCATCATTTATGGCTGCCTGAATAATACTTCCAAACTTCCTTAACTCCTTAACTCCTGCTGCTTCTTTTAGAAGAACAATACAGGAAAAAGCATAGTGTATGTAAATATATAAGAGAGAGGTTACGGGACAGAATGTGTGACAGCAGACCCAGATGATTTTGATGACTGTCAGGCACAATAGTTAAGGCACAATAGTTAAAAAGGTAAACAATATATATTTTATCATTTCCCTTTGTTAGAATCACCAATAGCCAATTACAAATTCAGAATTATGTTTAATACGTGTAACACTTGACTGTAAGTTTTAGTAAGTTTATCAGTTTTACAAAGTAGTGTATCATAATAAACAATCATAAAGTCAAATTAAGAGTCTAGCATTAAATATATGATTATATTTTGGATTTGTTTTGTGCAGCACATTGAGAAATGTTTTTTTTTCTGTAATCTTAATCATGTAGTACCAGTTTTCATGAAGCACCACATATAAATGTCATCTTAAGCTGCAATCATCATTTTTGTTAACTCATTCACTTCCAGTAGCCATGGAATGAAATACCTCTAGCTGCGTGCATACATCCTTAGATGCCTAAGCATCTTCTGAAAAATCAGGTTAAAGAACCTAAACTAACCAAATGTATCTTGTGAATAGTAAATACTATCAAAAAAGTGCAAACAATACAATGCTGTTCAGTAAAAAAAAATCTTTACAGTAATAACAGTTAATGCAGTCAGTTTTTACATCAAGATTGCAATATATCGCATTGCAAAAAAATCCATAATTATATATTTACTTTGAATGCTTTCAACCGTCTTTAATATCAAGGAAACTGCAATCTAGGCATATAATATCAATAACACTTTTTTCAGCTAGACTTGAGCTTTCATTCTTTTCTGATTGTTTACTTATTGAGCTGCCAACAGAAATATTAAAATTACACAAATTTGCATAATTACCAATGTAAATAACACTCAGTATATCTGTGAAGCTATTGAAGTTACAGTGCAGCTTTAGGGGTCAGTTTTCTTCAACATCATTTAAAATTTCAGCTGAAGTCATGCATCAGTTCATTACTCACTTGGTTTTGAATATATTTCTGTGCAGATGGAAATATTGCATATTTTCATGTTTACTAGAATTCCTCCAGCAGTATTTCAACAAGGATTCTGATGACATATTTTTCTGTGCCTCACCATGACATTTCATGCCACTCCCTTTATTAACATGCACCTTATTCAGTTATGAAAATATGGATGTAATATGAATACAAGTTACGAACAGTGTCTAATTCCTGCACTACAGTAAATCTTGGATTAACAATTTTTACCATTTTGTTTATTGCATATTGCCCTTTCATATGCATTCTGTTATTAATTGCATGTTAGCCTGAACTAAGATAGTTGACAAGCCTTTCTACTCTGCGTCAGATGGCCTGCCCCTCTCTTGTCATGGTGACAAGCCCTTCTGCTCTGCCTTGGATGGCCTGCCACACTCGTGCCATGGCTTTCACATTCTGGCTAAAACATTTGCTCCTAAAGTGTCACATTTAGGCAGAGTCTGACTAACAAACATTTTAATTTAGTAAAGTTTAATTCATGGCACATTAAAGGTGTTATTCAGCACCAAGAATCCTAAACAAAAATGCACACGCTTGATGCCCTCCTGCAAGTAGAACACATTCATATATACGTGTTTTTACAGAGACATGATTTTAGTACAATAAAATACTCACTCTGCTCCTGGGTTTAGCACGATCGTGTCTTCAGACCTAATGGCAGTTATGGAGACATAATTTTCCTGATGAAGGGAAAGAATGATCACCTCAGGAATATTCCTTGGGACCCTAACTTTTAACTCTTACATAAGATAAATTACAACTTCATAGCTAGCTATATAACACTTTCTGTTTGCCTTGTTAACCACAATAACCATCTTAATGATTTAGCTGAAATCCCTATTTTTCTTAGCACCTTTACATTTGGACACTTCAGCCATTCATTAATAGACTAACTGAAGAAATTGTAAATAAACGGAGTAGGGGTATAGTTCAACCCCCCCCTTGACCATATCTTCAGCTGTCATTGACGTTAACCTGGTAGAGTTATCTCCTATAGAAAAACAC
The DNA here is from genome assembly GCF_019279795.1 of Protopterus annectens. Taxonomy (NCBI): domain Eukaryota; kingdom Metazoa; phylum Chordata; order Ceratodontiformes; family Protopteridae; genus Protopterus; species Protopterus annectens. Next base: position 562,177,716 of record NC_056725.1, read on the forward strand.
AGTTGGCCAGCAGAGATAGCAGTCAAGCATACAGCCAAAAACAGATAGTAAATAAACAGACTTTATTTTGATATAAAAATAACAGACCGGTTTGGGCAAAATTATGCCTTCTTCAGTGTTGGACAAACAGACACACAGAATACAATTAAATATACAAATTTATACTTTAAGCTAACCAACGAGCACACTGGTATGCTACTGATGCTCATGAATAATGCATGAAAAATATAAGAAAACAGAATGCAAGAGACCAAGGCTACTATTCTGACATATAATAAGATATTACAAACAAATCATTATAGTGTATGTTAAACCCATAATAAGAACGATATTTATTAAATGATGAAGGTATATATAGTACCATAAATATAATAATAATACATAAATACACTATATGTGCATACATGAGATATCAATATTTTACCCACATATAATAAATCCAACCAGTAAGGACCCACTTCCCTACTGTAAAGTATATGGTTGTTAACTAAAACAACTAACATATATTATTACTCATAATAAATGTGGTATGATATACAAACATGTATGTCCAATCAATAACAAAAATATTGAATCGTATTAGAAAATGAAACTATACTATACCTGACACCAATAATGATTAATGTAAGGAATGAATAAATATCATTCTCCATAAAATTGCGGTTATAGGTGATCATTGAGTCCAGGTGGAAAAAGTGCACCCAAACTAATTATCCAATATTTCTCCTTGTGATTCAGAATACCGTGCCACCCTTGTGTATTACTACGATCACCAACTATTCTGTCTATGATCATAAACATAAACTGTGCTTGTTGATGTTTTAAAACATGTCAGTATAAAGCATTTGTTTCCTTTTTATTTTTAATGAAACTTCAATGTTCATTTATACGTGTCCTGAGTGGCCTAGAGGTCTGACCAACATAAAACGCCCCACAATGGCATGAGGCCAAATAGACAACCCAGTCACTACTACAATTACCAAAGATTTTACAATCAAAAACCTTACTGGTACTGCGGCTGGAAAAATGCTTGGACTTTGTGATCTGTTTACAAGAGCCGCAATGGCCTCACGGAAAGGTACCCAACAGTTCATGTCCTGTTATTGTAAGTTGTTTGTAAATTGCTCCCCCACTACCTATGTGTTTATAATGAGATAATAAGGAACCCAGTGTTTTTCCTTTACTGTATGAGAATTGACATTCCTCCCTCAGAACCAATCTGAATTGTTCATTAGCCAATAGGATGTTCCAATGTCTATTTATGATATCCCTAATGACATAATAATTCCTGCCATATGTTGTGATAAATCTGATAGTGGATGTCCGGGAATCTCCAGAGGGGATCTTGTAGTCCAACAATGTCTTTCTGTTTATTTGGGAGGATCGTGCCCATGCCTTGTTGATGTCTTCAGGTTTATACCCTCCTCTAACAACAACATCTACCAAGACTAAATCAAGACTAGCTACATCATAAGATTTGGTGAGGTTTCATTAAATTGTGATACTGGATATGGTGATGGTATGTGCATACTCAAAGCATGTAATAAGGTGTTGTATTGAGGATATTTGCATAAACACTCTGGTGGCCAAAGTATGGTCTTTTCTTGAGATAGTTACATCCAGAAAGTTAATAGTCTGTAAATCAAAAGTGATAGAAAATTCAATGCCCCAGATATTACCATTCAAATAATCAACAAACTCCTGCAAAATGTTTCATTAAATGCCATACCATCCAGCAATCATCCAGGTACCTCCTGGTCCATTTCAACTCAATATATATTGTACGAGAATTAGAATATGCATTCTGAGAATCGTAACATTCAAAGAAATGCCATGAACATGGCATAGATGGAGCAGAAACAACTGAAGAAGCTGCCAATAAACCTGAAGACATCAACAAGGCATGGGCATGATCCTCCCAAATAAACAGAAAAACATTGTTGGACTACAAGATCCCCTCTGGAGATTCTCCACTATCAGTTTTATCACAACATATGGCAGGAATTATTATGTCATTAGGGATATCATAAGATAGGAACATCATCCTAATGAACAATTCAGATTGGTTCTGGGGAGATTCATGGTTCTAGAAGAGGAAACATTATGTAAGGAAAACTATTTATTATCTCATTATAAACACATAGGTAGTGGGGAGCAATTTACAAACAACTTACAATAACAGGACATGAACTGTTGGGTACCTTTCCATGGATAGTAAAAGGGAAAATATTTACAAATAATAGATGTTTTAAAACATCAACAAGCACAGTTTATGTTTATGATCATAGACAGAATAGTTGGTGATCGTAGTAATACACAAGGGTGGCACGGTCTACTGAATCACAAGGAGAAATATTGGATAATTAGTTTGGGTGCACTTTTTCCACTTGGACTCAATGATCACCTATAACTGCAATTTTATGGAGAATGATATTTATTCATTCCTTACATTAATCATTATTGGTGTCAGGTATAGTATAGTTTCATTTTCTAATACGATTCAATATTTTTGTTATTGATTGGACATACATGTTTGTATATCATACCACATTTATTATGAGCAATAATATATGTTAGTTGTTTTAGTTAACAACCATATACTTTACAGTAGGGAAGTGGGTCCTTACTGGTTGGATTTATTATATGTGGGTAAAATATTGATATCTCATATATGCACATATAGTGTATTTATGTATTATTATTATATTTATGGTTCTATATATACCTTCATTATTTAATAAATATTGTTCTTATTATGGGTTTAATATACACTATAATGATTTGTTTGTAATATCTTATTATATGTCAGAATAGTAGCCTTGGTCTCTTGCATTCTGTTTTCTTATATTTTTCATGCATTATTCATGAGCATCAGTAGCATACCAGTGTGCTCATTGGTTAGCTTAAAATATAAATTTGTATATTTAATTGTATTTTGTGTGTCTGTTTGTCCAACACTGAAGAAGGCATAATTATGCCGAAACCGGTCTGTTATTTTTATATCAAAATAAAGTCTGTTTATTTACTATCTGTTTTTGGCTGTATGCTTGACTGCTATCTCTGCTGGCCAACTGTGTTTCTCTATGGTATTTCCCAGCTGTGCATCACCCACGTGCACAGCAATTGGTTTTGCCCAGAGTTATCTCCTAGCCAGGATTCTCTTCGAATTACACAACAACTTGGTTACCTCAATAAAACCTTTAATGACTCAGCAAACTAGGGAGACTTACTTATGTAATACTTTTATAACCACCTTTAGTAAAGACATTTACCAACTTAGACTAATTCTCCATAAAAACTGGAGCTTTTTTTATAAGGATTCTTCCTTAATTGATAGAATTGGTCAGTCACCCAATATTGTTTACAGAAGAGGTACTAACTTAAAAAGTTTTATTGAAACCAGGAGCACTAAATCTACTTCTAGACTTACTGGAACTTTTATGTGTGGAGCATGTAGTATGTGTAAACACATAAAAACAGGTAACTCATTTGGTGTATTGAATACAAGTAAATTTTACATCAACTATAAGTTGAACTGTGAGTCCAACAGTGTTGTTTACTTAGCTTCCTGTACTTCATATCCAGCTTTCTATATTGGGAAAATGGACAGGAAGCTTCATGAGAGAATCTATGAACACTCTTATGCGATTAGTAAAAACAAAACAGAAAATGCCTTAGCAAAGCATGTTTCATTAAATGGTGGGCACAGTTTCACATTTCAAGCTATTGATCAAGTACTTCCTGATATTAGAGGTGGCCCATACTCAGTTTTATTAGAGGTACGAGAATTAGAATGGCAGTTAGCTCTTAATGCTTTCTGCTTGCCTGGCTTGAATGAGAATTGTAATATTTCATGTTTGCTCAAAGAAATCTTACACAATAGTGTACTTTTAATTTTTATTTATGATATTAATATAACTTTTAAATATTGTATACTGACTGCATATTACTTTTTTATTCGAGGCAGTATGTAAACTTTAAGATTGACTTTTATAGGCTTTGAATTTACTGTGCTTTGCACTTTTAATTCACTGCTGTTACTAGTCACACGACTCCATGCTACATGGTTTAAATGGTGCAGAAACAATGTAACTGCTGTTTGTCTGTGTGTCTGAAGAAGTTACTTTATTTGAAGTGACGAAAACGTGAAAAAATTTCATTAAATTGATTTTACGTTAAAGAAAGTATCTTTAAAATAACAATTTTTTCTTGCTGGCTACTGTTGGGTTCCTGTTTCGTTTTTGGATTATTAATAAGAGTACACACCAGTTCTATTATTTGACCAGCATTGAAATGATTGCTTTGCATAATTTAATGTCACAAACCAAGTTAAGAATTATGAAAGCAGATAAGGTTAACAGTGTCATCCTTATGAAAACGTGATTACAATAGGATGACACGGGACTGATTAAGTGGTCCAGACTGTTAGAAGAGGTGACAGAACATTATGTAAGGAAAAACTATTTATTAATGAAACATGAAGTTTTGATTTATTGCAACAAGGTCATAAATACTTTATATTACTATGAATTTTTGAAAATGTATTTTCCTAAAATGCATAGGTTTTTTTGGTATACCAAAAATTCATAAGAGCATTGCAGACCCACCATTCGGTCCCACTGTGGCTGCTGACTTCAGCAAGACTGAAACTATTTAATTTATTTGGATTTCTTTTATAAAATACAATGGTACAAAAATCTAAGTATTTCAGGAAAGATTCTTGTTTTTTTTTTTTAGATTTTCTTAGGAAGTATATTTTTCATAGTCACAGAATGCGTGTTACAACTTTAGCTGTAATATCTTTGTATACTTCCATAGCCTAAGACAGTGGAGGGGATTATCTAAGAAATGCTTTGACTAAGTTTACCAGTTTCAGTAATGACTTTATTAATATATTAGTTTATTGTTGGAGTTAGTATTGGATATATTTTTTACATTTGATAATAAGTATTATAGGCAAAAAAAAAGATGTTACTGTGGGTGCCAGGATGTCACAGGTTTTTACAAACTTGGTAATAAGTTGCTGGGAATATGATGCACTTAAAAAGCATCCATTGTTTTGGAAAAGTTTCTACTTATTATAGATTTATTGATGATGTGTTTTTACTGTGCCATGGCACAGAAGATGAACCTACACAATATATTTTGGATTTAAATATGAGCTCTGTTTTTTTTTATCATTCTGTGTTGATAGTAAAAGGGAAGTATTTTTTTCAGATTTTAATATTAAGTTAGATACAAATAATAGATGTTTTCACAGCAATGTCTACATGAACAGTACATTGTTAATAATTACTTATTTCACAATAGTAAATATCCAATATCCATGAAAGAGAATGATATTAGGGGACAATTTATCAGACTTAGTTGACTCATTAGTGATGAACCTACATTTAATGAAGAGATTTGTTATTTAAGGGACTTGTTTAAGGACAGCGGTTGGAAAGAGTCTAAATTAAATTGTATTATGGGTGAGGTTAGTAAGAAGAGATTGAAGAAGTTTCCACCCATTTTATTATGTGGTTATTAAAACACACACACACACACACACACACACACACACACACACACACACACACACACACACACACACACACACACACACACACACACACACACACACACACACACACACACACACACAAAATGATTGTAAAGATTTGTTTTTGAGAACATTTTTGCTATCAATATCATTAGACATGATTGACATAATAAACAGCATTGTTATTACCTGGAATATAGTGTTTGGTAACTAAGATTTAACTTGTTTTATTGGAGAGGCTCCTTTCTTTGTTTATAAAAGGACACATAATGTGAGGAGTTTGAAAAATCACCAATCAGAAAAATTAGTATCATTGAATCACTGGGCAATTTTTGGTGTAATTTTTGTACATATTGTAGGTACATCAATGAAAGCTGAAATGTTTTAAAGCATTCTGGTAAACAATATTTGGCAAACAGGAAATGTATGTGTAATTCAGAGGGAGTTGTTTATTTGGCTACTGTGAAAGCTTTTATGAGGGAAAATTCACAAGGAATCTTTCATGCAGAATTTATGAGCACATAGCTGTTAAAGGCAAAGCTGTCAACAATGTGTTTGCTAAACATGCAATCCATTGTTCTAATTTTAGTAAGTTTAGTTTTTTTTTGTGGTGAATCATATTATTAATACACTGTTTAATGGGGATATCAACAAAGACTTGGATTGCAAAGAAGTTAAATTGCAAGTGACACTGCCGGCTGATACAGCACCAGATTTAAATGAATCCATCAATATTAAGTGCCTTAAATGGACAAAGAATTTTGCTTTTTAGCATGTTGATATTTATTTTTGATTTGCATCTGCATTGTTGGTAAATGTAGATATTTTAACATTATGTACATAATGATTTTTGAATTTGAATTTAATATGTTCTGAACATGTGCCATTTTTTTCATGTGACCATGATAGTCACAAGCATTTAAAGGAGTTTGTACTTTAATTTTCTGTTCTGATGAAGTTCTTGTGATAAAATAGAATGAAAATGTTTAAGTATATATCATTTGTTCAGGCTTGTTTCTTCTTCTTTTTGTAAGTATTCTTTTTGGCTCAATTTAGTTTTTTTAATACTTTATTTACCATTCTAGCTGTGTTTATTTAGTTTTAAAAATGCACCAGATTTTACTCTTTTGTGCACAGCAACTTTATGTGCAAACATATCTGTGTGAGTAACAATGTGCGAGGCACAGCTTCAGTAAGGAACATTACACTGTTTATTCCTGATTTCATATTCATAGCTAATTTTCAAACAGATCCTTAGCATTCATTAACTTCTATCCCTACGTACCAAAAACACTTTATCCCATACAAATACTGATACCATTAAAAACATTAACAGAACATCAGAGCACCTCTGTGAATCAACAGTGATAGCAGTAGGTTTGACCATAAAATGAAGGTAATACAATCACCAGTCTAATGAGCAGTAAAAGAAATTCATTACATCCCAACAGAAGACATAAAGACATACCATTTGTGATTTCCCAAACACATTTCACTATGATATGGAGGAAGCCAAACAGTCTGATAAACATCAACATCACTGTCATCTGCATTTTCTACTGAACTTAAATAAGAGTCATCTTGTAAGGATTTATAATTCTAATATCTGAAGTTAAACAAAAAACAATGACATCATTGCTATTGCTAGGCAAAAAAGTCCCTGTCCTCAGAATTGCTTTTTCACACTGAAATGATAGCCTCAGCTGAATCTCTTACATGACATTAATGGTCAGAGGGCATTATACAGAAAAGTACACAGAGGCAGAGCGTCAAACAATAAAATGAAAATTAAAATTAAGGGGAAATAACTGCAAGAAATAAAACAATTACAACATAATCATACAATGAGGTATTATAAAAATAAAATAATCATGAAGGTAAGTGATAGATCACTTTAAGAGTTCCATAAGGAAGATCATAGTTGAATTTAAACTTAAAACAGCCACAAAAAATAAAAATATCTAAATTTTTTTACTATGTCAGAAAGTTAAGAATATCCAACAATGTCTGGAATGTGTCATCCACTGTGATCCATAGGAAATAGCTAATATTTTAATTGAGAAATTTAAATCAAATTTTACTCCACCCACATTTATAACCACTCCACAGATTCCACAGTCCCAGCAACCCCCTGTAATTACTGTTGAGCAAGTCCTCTAAGCCCTCACAGAAGCTAAGAATTCCTCACTGGTTACATTCACAAACTCTGGAAACCAGCCACTGTAGTACATTACAGAAGGGTGACCCACCCCCTGACATGGTAACTGTAAACCAAATAGCCTCATTAGCTTCATATATAATGCTATGAATACATTACTTCAGACCTCATTAATCTAGATATTGAAAACTCTTACTAATGTCCATTATCAATATGCCTTTGTCAAAAGCAGGCCCTACCTTTCTCCTTAATAATGTCTTTTAAAAGTTACTAAAGCTGTAAATATGTAAAATGTGGTTATGTATTACATGCAGCATATTTGGACCCGGTCAAGACCTTTGATATTATTCTCCATATAGGTATTATTGACAGACTTATACTGAAAGTGATGTCCAAGACTAAGAACATTTCTAGCAGTGGACCAGGCAACATACCAGGCTACTTGCAAGACAGGCACTAACCCTGGTAAAACTTTTCCATAAACCATTTAATCTGAGCCCGGGGAAAGGTCAAGTCTAGTGGTATGATTCATAGCACTGAAGAAGACACTATATAATGGTGGCCCTGCTACATATCCCAAAATCTATAGGCTTATCAACCCGGTGAGCCTCATTTTACAGCCATAGGTTTCATTATAAGAGATCTGATTAACAGCAACATTAATAATCTCATCAGGTTAGATCTGTAACAATTTTGTTTTGTAAAAGATAGGTCCTGTCTAATGAACATGGCTAACTTCTATGAAAATATAACACAAACTGTTGACAGCAGTCACACAGTATAAGCAGCCTAACTTGATTTAGTCAAGGCATTTGGCACCATCCCCCATTCTAGCATAATTCATAAACTAAACGCATTGTAAATAAACCAACATGTGGCAAGATGGATAGAAATCTAGCTAAAAGACAAAACAAACATGGTGAAAGTGTCAGTCTCAGAGAACTTGAAGGAGACCAGTGGTCTTGCATAGGGTTCAGTGCTGGTACTGCTTTTGTTCAACATTTACTTCTTTGACATATAGGCTAAAAAACGAAACCTGTGGCTAGCCACATTTGCACTGCAAACTGGAAGTCACTATCAAATCCCCCTCTGATAGAAAAGCCAACCATCAGAAACTCACACATAAATGCCTGATGTATTAAAAATAGGCTTAAATTAAATGCTAAAAAAGCAACACCATCTCATTTGGCAGAACCCCCCCTGCCCTACATAAAACACTGACAATACCACACTTCAAAATTAAAATAGTTAGAGATCTGAGAACCTAGGTTGATAATTCCTACTGCTTTAATTATCATGTAGCAACACTTGTCAGGAAATCAAATGTGGTGCACCCAATCACCAGGGAAATATCATCCTAGTCAGAAGGTGTTATTGCCTGCCAGCATTCAGCACAGGACAGATCAGTTATAGAATACAATACCCACTTTGGAATATACTTCGTTAGACATATCAAACTTTTGGAAAGATTGTAGAGGTTCCTAACAAAGAGGATCACAGACTTAAAATCCCTAAACTACCAGAAAAGACCAGAAACACTAATGCTCTATTCTGTTTTATAAGCTCCTCAAAAGAGATCTTCTCCATGTCCACCAAGTAGTCCATGATCTCTTGCACCTTCACAAATTCAACAGCCCATAAATACCAGAACAAGGAATCTAAACCTGTTGCAGTAGATCAGTAAAGCAAGATGCAGAGAAAGATTCATTAGTCAGCATCTCCCTCACATCTGGAAATCACTTCCTTGAAGATAAAGCAGTGAGATACATTATCTGTTTCATATGGATCTGGGATAATCACATATATCATAGAAATCATAGGAAATACAAAGCAACTCAGTCTTTGGGCCATCTGTGCCTGGTCAGTACTCACCCTTGCTAATATCTTCTTTTTCATGAAGTATTAGATCAGTCAAGCCAGGGATGAAATTGTGAATAGTCAGCCAATCATACATTTCCCATTTGAATGAAAATATTGCATCACTTTGTTTAATTTGCAGACAAAGGCTATTCCAGAGATGGGGAAAGTGCTGCACAATGAACCCCTCTCTCTCTCCTCTGTGTTTTACTTATTTACCAATGAAACTTTTGATCCCTGTTTCCGGTATTTGTGGAACTATTTGATCTGTGGAGATACAATATATCCAGGACCACTAGGTCTTTTATGGCACAGAAGGCATGGCATAGATCTCCCCTCAGGAATCTATGATACTAAATAAAGGGTCAGTGCTTTCAGCATTTTCTGGTAGCTTATGGTTTTTAAGTCAGTGATCTTTTAGTTAGGAACCTCTGGGATCTTACTAGTTGTTTGATACATCCAACAAGGGGGCACTGCATTCAATAACTGGCATAATCAGTGTTGAATATAAGGGGGTAATGCCCTCTTTGGATATGGATGATTTTTTTTTTTGAAAATTAGCTGTGTTAAATAGAAGAACCTTCCAACTACTGTTGTTACATTATGATTAAAAGAGAGGAAATTATCATCCCAAATTTCAAGGTGTTTAACAACATTCTCATTTTGGAGTGAAGAGCTGTCATTGTATGTTTGGGGACAGGTTGCTTACCAAATGTTCCAGTACTGCACTTCTTAACATTTGAACCCATTTTTAGTATACCAGGTATTATAAAAGTATAAGTTCTTGCTGAAGGACTTGGGCATCAGAGGGGGACTTGATAATGACTCCTGGTTTACAATCATCTGTAAATATGATTAGCTAGAGGTTCATAAGTTCATAGGTGTTTACTAGGCTAATGACCACAAGGGCCTTTTTAAGCCTAGGCATGCATCCCAAATCTCTGTAGGAGACAGAATACAGGGCTAGGACCTTGAGGCAGTCTGCATAGGGCATTTTAGTTATGGCCTGTATTCTTTCAGTGAGGAACCTCTGTGGACATTCCAGTTGTTGGATATGCCTGGTTAGGTACATACCAAAGGGGGCACTGTACTCACTGATAGGTCTGATGAATGCCAAATATAGTGGAACTATGACTTCCATGGACTTAGATGCCATACCTTTGTTTATAAGTTGCACAACATAGAATGATTTCCTCACTACTGTATACACGTGATGGTCAAAGGCTAGATTACTATCTATGTGTGTCCATAAGTCCCTGACTATTAGGTCAGCTTCATGTGTTATCAATATGCTATTTACCAGGGGTGGCTGACTTCCCAGAGGATACTATTATGCATTTTGTGGCATTTAGTTTTAGACCATGGCTCTGACACTAGTTGTTTGTCTGTCAGCCCCTCCTGGAGAACATTTGTGTCAGTGTGGGATTCAGTGACAGCTCCTGGTTCATGGTCTAGAGAAAGGACAAGTAAACGTCAAACAAAGGAAGCCAAATCCCTGAGCCCTGCAGGATACTGCTGGTCACCTTCATAATCTCTGATAAGACATCTGCTACCCGCACTACATCTGCTTTGCCTTTTAGCCAGTTTGCTATACACTGAACTACATAGGAATCTCCAAGTAATGCTTTGAGCTGATTAACTATGCTAGATTGGGGGATAGCATCAAACACCTTGGCCAGTACAAAATACATTGTATGGACAGCATGACTGCTCTCAATATCCTGTGTTACCCTTTCAAAGAAGTTAACCCGAATCAGCAGTTAGGCTCTATCCTTGATAAGTACAAACTGGTGTTAGTCTAGTCTGATGAGATTTAAAATATCATAGTTTATTAGGTCAGTTATCCCATGTAACATAACTTTGCAAATAAGACTTGTCAGGCTTATGGGCCTATAATTCCTGGGGTCAATTTGATGAGTTGGGTTGGGTATTTATACATTCATCCCAGGTCTCACTGCACAAGCCCTCTGTGAGGGAGGAGTTACATTCTAGGGTAGGAAATGGCAAGGCAAAATATTCACAAGACTCAGCAGCCCCAAACGTCCAATGATTCCTTTGTAATGCAGTTTTGCAAGCAATAGACCTTGTTTAGAAAACTTATAAAAGGGAGCATTAAAATGAAGGGTGACATACTTATGCTATGATTTAAATACAGCATTATGATTCTCCTAAGATTTAACTTTTCTACTTATACATTGCCTGATTTTTTTTTATATTGCTAGACCTCTTTAAGTGTAAATACATTATTAAATAACTGAAGAAAGATTATGCAAAGATCCTTTATCACTAAATAAATAGGATACATACCTGTCTCTCCAGCAGGTCCTATTTATATCACAGCCAAGGTTTAAGTCTTTAAAAAGGGTAATTCTGGTGCTGTATGTTTTGCAGATAAGAAGGAGGTGCATCAGAGTGGGGTCTGACAATACCTTGTATGTCAGGCACAGATCTCTCCTCAACAGCCTGTAGGAGCCAGAATACAGGGATATGGCCTTGAGGTAGCCTGCATAGGACATTTTAATTATGGCCTGCATTGTTTCAGTGACAAACCTCTGTAGACATTTCAATTGCTGGCTATGCATGGTTAGGTACATACCAAAGGGGGCATTGTGCTCAATGATAGGTCTGATGAATGCCAAATACAGTAAAACAATGAATTTCTTGGACCTAGATGCCATAACTTTGTTTATAAGTTGTACAAAACAGAATGATTTCCTCACTACTGTACACGCAAGGTGGTTAACGACTTGATTAATGTCTATGTGTGCCCCCAAGTTTCTGACTAATGGGTCAACTCTTAGCGCTGTGTTGTTAATATGAAAGCTACCAGGGATAGATGACTTCCCAAAGGATACTATTATGCATTTCTTGGCATACTGACAATCTGGTCAAGGGAGTTTGTGTTTACAAAATCCAGGAATGCATGCACCTGTATGTTTGGTGCTATATATGATTCCTAGTTAACAGTGGGGTAATTAAAGCTACCCATGAATATGGTATTTGGTTGGATGGTGAGTGTTTCTAAGTTTAAATATATGGTATGGGTTTTCTAGGTCATAGAGCAGGACCTATAGCTTGCAGGTAAGTGGTACTGGATTTTGCCTATGGTGATTTGAACTTGGAAAAGCTCAAGTGCATTGCTCTGTTTGACCAACATTGAGGTATATTTATTTTTTATGTAAAACAAGATACCTCCACATCCATCTTTCACAATGAAGGCCAGACAGGTCTAAGAAAACTTCTATATTTCCAGTGGACAAAGAGGACTTAGTAAAACCAGTTTTCTGGAATCCAATATACATGCATTTATGTATGTATGTGTCTATACATACATACACACACACACACACACACACACACACATATATATATATATATATATATATATATATATGTTTGTGTGTGTGTCTGTCTGTCTGTGTGCATATCAGATCACCAGCAGTACTGGATAGTCACACTGAATGCATAAGACCATAATGTTGTTATAGACAAAGTAATATGTTAATGCTGATGCATTAAACCCTGGAGACCTAGGCATACCTGTTTACATAATATATGGTGTTATAGACAATATATTTGTGTATACTGACCAAATTAAACACTGGACTGTCAAAATGTAGCTTTGTCGCTAATGTATGAGTAAACTGTGCTATGTCTATAATAACTGAGACAAAGCTCACACTACATTTTTCCAGACAGCTGTCATGAAATGACACAAGTATTGTAGTCATAATCACACTGAAAAGTCATTCTGTAATACTGATAAAGCTACATTGAGCTCATCTTGGAATGAAAAGGATGAAAGGCTTTGCCAAGGTGTAGGTGTGCTATTCTGGCAGGGTTTGTGTCAGTAAAAGAAACAAAAAAGAAACGAAAACAAAGGAAAAAAACATTAAAGTTGTATCATAACTGCAAGGAAAATCACCATGAAAGCACCTATAGCTCTATGGGAATGATTAGAATGCAAGTGAACTGGCCCATTGTTTGGGAAAATGTTCTAATGTTAAGAGATGTTCAATCAGAATTGTAATCACTGAAAAACTACACCAAACATTTAAGATTTAGCAGAAACTGTACGCCAGAAATAGTACTTTTTTATAAAGTGAGTCTTTTTTCTCTAGTATTGAATTTGTGAACTATATGAACAGAAATGGAATTCTTCATAAAACTACTGCACCGTTTATGGCTCATCTAACAGCCTGGCAGAAAGATGGCATACAAACCTGAATAGGGAAAAGATTATCATTATGCTTATTTACTTCTAGATGTAAACGAGGATAATGATGAAGGGTTTGTGTCTAGCAGAAATGCTTACGTCAGTAAGGCTCAGATCCATATTTGATATTTTCCAGATGTTAAAGCAAAAATCCGAAAACTAAAAATATGGTCAAATCAGAAATCTAATCAACTCAGAAAGTTCTGCACCAGAAGATGAAGTGTAGATAACATACAACAACTACTATCCAAAAAGGATTACCAGGATCACTGAGACTTGTTTGGGCCCTGTATGTTATACTGAGACCTTTAGTCATGGTTTGAACCTGAAGCTCTGGGTGTGTATAGCACCAGACATCTGGTCACCTGAGGAGTAAAGGATTCCTCAAGCAGTGCAGATGTTACTGCATGTTTGCTATTGTCACCATCATGAACAAATCCATGATATAATTATGGAAACTGCAGTTGAAAAAACACATGTACTTTTTTTAATAATGGAAACTAATGAAAAATGCTTACTTGTGCCCATTTTGAAAGGTAACAGCTGTTTGACAAACTCATCATGTATTTGTATTGCTCATTCTTAACCTTGGTATTCTATGCATGAAAGCTGGCATCTCTTCTCATTGAAAAAGTATGCTGTCAAGTGGTGAAATAAATTTCCTGGGGGAACTTCAAGTATATTTTTGGGGCTCTCTGAAGATTTGGAAATCTACCAGATCAGCACAGTTAGAAAATGGCAATGAAATCGTAATATGGCAAACTGTTTTTTCCCTCATGCATTTTTTTTAATTGAGGATTTTGCATGCATAGAAAAAGAATAATAATGCAGCAATATGAAGTAAGTGAAATTTGATTTTATTTTTCTTTGCTGGCCAGGTTAATCACACTAGGCTAGAAGTTTCTTTTCAGGGGAGACCTAAGGTAACATTTATACTACTAGAGGAAATTTGGCAGGGTATCAGGAAACTTCCCCTGCTCTTTCTGATAGGTGCCATGAGCCTTTTGCATCCATCTGAGCTACTACCAGCTCAAGCAGATGGGACTTCAGTTAAACATCTCATCCAAAGGATGACACACATGAGTACAGGACCCCCCCCCACTTATGCTGCACTGCATTGTCAGCAACTGATCTGCCTGATGTGGGAATGAAACCCATAGCCTTCTGCATAAAAGGTGAGTGTGCTATCTGGTACTACACTGTCACTGATATAAAGTACAATATCAACAGGAAAAAGGAGGAGAAGTAATGCATTACAATACAAATACAAAATATAGGTCCATAGGTGTGTACTAGGCTAATGGCCCTGAGGCCTTTACAAGTATAGCCCATAGGATTATCCTGGCATTGTGCCACCTGACCTTAGTTCCCAGTTCTTCTGTTGAGTAAAGCCACTGGAGTGATCCCTGGGGTGAATTTTCTATTTCCCATCCACTCATCACAATTTCTCTTGAAGGGGGCCAGTGAGGTGCTCTGCTTGACATGTATGGGAAGTCTACTTCATAGCATGGGCTATATGAAGTTTGGTAACAAACCAAGTTGCCCTGGGACATCTTCAGAAGGGGTTAGGTTGATATATTAATGGGAGTTAAGTGGGTGAGGGAGGTGAAAGGGTTAAATGGAGGGAGGGATGATTGGGAGGAAATGAGATAAGGGTGTGGGAGGGGCTTAAGGGGTTTAGACAAGTGTAGCTGGGTAAGTAATCACATTTCGGCATGAACTTTCTAAGGCAAGTGTATGTCCGAGATAACCTGTAGGTATTCCTGTGGAACAGGTAGGCCTTGGGTTACTGGTGGGTTTTCGTTGTAGGAGACAGGTGGTCTGTATAGAAATATATATTTTTTTCCTGTTACTTGAGACTGTTGAGTCTGTGGTTCTGGTATGGGAGTGCTTAAACTGGGGAGATTTCAGTTAGCTGTGTGTTCTGGTAAGGGGATAATTTTGGTTGGTAGTTTGGCATTTCAGGTCATTTCAATAAGTTGGATTGTGGGCAGATAAGGGTGGTTGGAGATGGTGCCAGCATGATGGCTGTGGCTTTTATGCTCTTGGTGCAACATTTTACTAGTTACTTTAAGGGGATACTGAATTGAGTGGTTTAAGGGCATTCACTCATTGGCGTTTGTTGATACCCCCCCTTTAGAGTGAGTGGGCTGCATGGGGCCTTCTTTAGCAGGGTTATGGCTTCTAAATCATTCTGTGGTAAGCATGGTGGTAGTGGAGCTGTGATGTCCAAGCTGACAACATTCTGTATCATGACAGAAAATGCATTGGAGAAAATTCAGTACCTCATACTTCAATCACTTCCAAGTATATTGTTATATCCTGTGTGCAATACTGAGGAAATGACTCAAAATAATTTTCAAAATACCTTTCATATGGCAGTTATTCCCCACAGAATGTGAACGCTGTTATAAGAATTCTCATTCACAGGTGATAATTAGTGGTGTTTCTTGGGCTTCCAGAGGGTGTTGCTGACTGCGCATGCGCATTGCAAGAAAATGGCTTTACATTTGTGGAACATGGTTTCGGTAAACAGAAAATTAATATTATATTCAGTATTGCAGCTGTCATCTGCTGTTATGTTTTGCCATTTACCATTTTAAGAGCAAGCCATATAAAACATCAGCTCAACAATCCTAACCTTACCCTTGTCAGTAGCAGGAATTTAATAACCCCTTATATCTATCTCCTATTCCATCTGTCCTCTCTACCTGCTGCAGCTGTTTGGATCAAGGAAGAGAGCCGAGGATGAAACGTTCTAAATAGGTTGTCACTTTCCCTTGGTGAACAGTAAAATTGACTTCCTGAGGTTTGTATAGTGAACACCCCTTTTCAGGTTGGAACAATCACTTCAATAAACTACATTGTGAGTTTACAATCACGGACTAAGGAAAGTTAGCCATTAAAGGCTCAGTATTTCAACAGCAGACACAGTAAATGGGACTATTCATGTTATCAGAATGACATGCAGAGTGTTCCATGCTTGTCTATCTGATTACCATTTACAATATAATCCAGAAATAGATGGCTGGGCGTGTAGAGCTTTATAAGAGAAATAATTTATTTTATAAAAAAATCTATAACAGTACAAGGTCTTATGCAGTAAAACAAAATACGGTGCATGCAAATAATTTTGTCTTGTATCGATTTAATGTAAGAGAGATAATTTATTTTATAAAAAATCTATAACATGAGCTGATTCAATCAAACTGGGGTTGCTGTTGTCATTGTGAGGTCCTGTTTTGCAAATGTAGTTTACCTTTTTAATAAGTTCCATCTGCTTTGGATTAAAAGTTAAAGAGTTCACAGGATATATCCTTGACAAAGTAGAAGCATTTAATATCCCACTACAGGCAGGTACAATATAAAGCTGGGAAAATTAAATATTAAAACAGACAGTTAAAATGATATACAACTCTGGTTGTATGGGGAAAAAAAAGTAAAACGACCTTGTATATTATTAAAAGAATCAAACGATGTCCTCACATTTTAAACAAATGTACATATGTCAGGAACCATGGGGTTACTAAGGAAGTGTAAATGGCAGACTCTTTGGCACAAGTAGTTTTACAGTGGCAGTATTCTTTAACATCTAGGTCTTAACTGGATTTTGGTTCCTGGTTGCTCAAGCAGGCATTTCTTCCAGAATGTCAGGATTTGCTCACAGGGGCACTGTATTACTTGTTTGGTCCGTTCCTCATGGTATTCGTGTTTTCGGGATGGTTAAGGGGAGGATGACAAGAGTGATGTCACTGAGGGGCTGGAAGGTGAGTTTGTGTGTGACACATACCTCTCAAGTATACAGATTTGTGTAGTATTTAGGAAAGGTCACACATTTCAGTTTCAGGCTTCATACCCTTCCGAGATTCAGGCTAATGCAACTCCATTTAATTTATCAACTTTTTAAGTTGGTAAGAGCAATAATTAGTTTTCCTTAATTTTGGGGCCTTTATTTATGGTTGTCCAGATCCCTTGCTTTACAAGGTTGAGAGGTGTAGGGGGTATGCTTTGTAGCTGGTGTTTGACAGGAGGAGTTTACTTTTTCATCGTGTTTGTCTAGGTTGTTGGAGTAGTTTATGGGCAGAGCTTGTTGGTATTTTCTCTCTCGTGGCAGAGGCAGGTTCCTGGGGCTGGGGGATGCCCATGAGTGGGTGCTGTTAGTTGTGCATGCACATGGCGTGACTGAGGGAGGTTTGGCCATCTTCACTGCTCGTACTTCTCTGCTGTACAGAATGTTTGGATTTTGCTACAAAAGTTGCTCCGTTTCCATAACACTGTGGTTCTCTGACTAATTATTGAGGAATCATTAAAGACTTATAATGACAGACAAGTTTCAGACTTTATACCCTTCAGAAAGTCATGTTCAGGCAAACTGTCCCTATTGTTGGGCCTTTATTCCCCCTTATTAGTGATGGGCAGATATGCTCTATTTTGTCTTTGTCTTCCCTATTGGCAGGCTTGGTGTGGGGCTTTGTGGTGGTAAACGGGACTGACAGTTGGGTTTAAGCCTCCCCCTTTTAAAATGGTTCTATCAACCTTTTAAGTTTGTAAGAGGAATATTTGAAATAATACCTGATTGTATTTTGTAAGCTATTAGTCATCTCTTACCAGGTTTGCTGCATTGTGTCCATGCGTTCCACATTATGTTGGGTAGTGTGCCTCATTTGCAGATGGAAGGTTAAGAGCTAGACAGATGGTTTTACAATATAAGTTAGCTTGGCTTATAAAGGGGCGAATGGGTGTGGTTTGGAATCGCAAGGTTAGCCGGGTTGTGTATATTGATAGGTCTCATCAGGTGTGGGGTTTAGTTTTAACATACTCAACTGGCAGATAAATTTATCTTGGGTATTTGATAGGGTCATTGAAAGCAAAGCTTCAGTTTTGGCTGCTTTGTCATAGATGTGAGTGGCAGTGGTACACTCCTTCCAGGGTTGGCAGGATAGGTTGCCCCTGAAGATGTCTTGGAATGTGTGTGATCTATTTTGAATGATTTACATGTCTTTTCTTTCTTGCAGATGGGGTCTTGGAACACTGCGTCTTTAATTTAGAATAGGTGGGTATAGGGTGGAGCCTTCCCTTTATATATTAGAGGGTTTACTTTTGTCCTTTTCTTTGTAGATGGTGGTGTGCCGAGTACCAGTTGTGGTGCTATACATTGAATCTGCAGATGATGGAAGCAGTGGTAAGCAAGGAGGTTACACATGGGGAGCACAAGTGGCCAACAGTTACTGATGGAAATTGCTGAAGTGCAGAAGGCATCATGCGGTGGCTTGAAAAGGGGACTTGAAAGGTGATGTTTTGACTGGATGGATGTTCTTGCCACTGGAATGGGTCACAAGGCAGGTCTGAATAATCACCTTAGTCAGGCATGTTAGACCTCTGTGTTTAGTTGGTGGGAGCTGATTATTGTATCGGTATAGGGGGCAAGTAAGGACGAGGTAGGTAGGGGGGCCAGGAGAAAACTGTAGGGGACAGTTTATGGGGAGTGTGGGGATCCTACGGGATGAGTATGGTCATGAAATTCATAGGAGCACAGTAACTATTATATATTGTTTGAACCGTACGTGGGGGAAGGGCCAATGAGGTGTTTGACAGGATGCTGGAGTTTGTTCCTAATGGGTGGTATCTTTGGGGTGACAAATTTGTCTCTTGAGTAGGTAGCGTTAATGTTACATACCAGGTTACAGTTTTACAGAATAGCTGTAATAGTAGGCTACAGCCCTATGGCTTTCACAAGCCACTGAGGTTCAATCCTAGCTTTCTTGGAACCTTTGGGTGGTTGCATTCACTAATCCAGTTGTTTGAACCGTACGTGGGGGAAGGGCCAATGAGGTGTTTGACAGGATGCTGGAGTTTGTTCCTAATGGGTGGTATCTTTGGGGTGACAAATTTGTCTCTTGAGTAGGTAGCGTTAATGTTACATACCAGGTTACAGTTTTACAGAATAGCACAAGGATCATTTCATGTGGGGTTTGGTTGAATTTTGGAGATAGGGTTTTAGGAAGCATGGTAGGTAGATGGCTGTGTTAGGTAGTTTTAGAAACCAGGTGCATTGCTACAGGGGAGTTAGAAGGTTTAAAGGACGCTTGGTTGCAGGCTAAGGTATCTGTAGGATAGGTTTTAATTACCTGCTAGTGGTATAGGTAACATAAGGTAAGAGCTTGTGAGGGGAAAGGCCAGGGACAAACAGGGGTTAAGAATGGTTTGGTAATGAGTGAATTGGGGGTGTTTATGGCTGGGCGCGTAGAGTACTTCATTGCATAGGTGAGATTTCAGGAACTAGGTCAAGGGGTGCTGGTTTTCTGCCATCTAAGGTTAGGACATTAAAGTTTTGGAGTTAGAGTATTCCCTATGGTAATTGAGTTGTTGCACATCCAGAACTGGGTAGTTGATGGGCTAAGGGGATATACTACATTTGACAGAGTCCTGGGGTGAGACTTGATACTAGCTGTTTTGACTAGGTGTTGATTTCAGTTCAAGGGAATCATAGTTTGCGGGTTTTTTTTTTTGTGATTATAGGTTGAAGTTTGGTGGGCTAGTTTGAGATGCTATAGCTGACAGGGTCCTGGGTTCGAGACTTGTTAAGGGTTTTCTTTGACCAGGCTGCAGAATTGTGTTCAAGGGGTTATAGTTTCTGTGGCACTTGTTATGGCTATAGGTTGTCATTCTGGAAAGGTCGAGACATGGTGTGTGGCTTGAGGGAAGCGGACTAAAGGGAATATATTCTCTTGGAGTGGAGGTTCCATTGGTACAGTGGGGTCATGGTAATCCTACTTTATTTAGTTTCATTAAGGTGCATTCCAGTACTAGTAGGTCAAGGCGTGGGGTTGATGATGGGGTTCTAAGGTACTTTACAGATGATGGGTACACCGAATGATGTTTGGCCTAACCCTTCCCTTTTATGGGAGGTCATTGGTTGGACAATTTTGGGTAGAAGGAAGGGGGAACAGCCTGGTCAGGCTGGTTGGCGGAGAAGAGGGAAAGGCTTGCCCTCTCCTGTTCCCCCTCCGGTGTGTGGAGGTTTATTCCAAGGATTTGTGGAAAGGAAATGAGCAGCTGGAGGATGTTTGCTGAATAGGTAAGCAAACAGAGGTAAGGATGCTGCTTATTTGGTTGGTAATTTGATAATTGATGAATGGTCTATGAAGTGAGATGGGACGCTGTTTCATAAGTAATGTAAGCAAGCAAAGGTATGGATGCTGCTTACTGGGCAGGATGAGCAGGTATGCTGTCCTGATTAACATTACAAGGATGTTTATGCTGTGTTTAGAATCAACTATACTAATTGTTAAAAAAGTGTATGTTCTGAGATACTTTAGTACCAATTTGGGGAAATGTTTAAAAGTTAAATTATCTGTCAGAAGACATTGGGTAGATATATAATATTTTAATAATAAAAAAAACTTTACTGGATCCTTTTCATCTTAAAAATCTAATCTAATCTAATATAACAGCAAGTTTTCAGGCTAACAAGTAGGCTTTAATGGATATCCATTAAAGTTAAAAAGAAAAAGACTGTGATAGGAGCATATGACTATGAGAGAATATTATGGAAACTGGACATATTGGTGGGTTGTATGAAGAAGAAAATAAAAGGTTTATTTAGATACTAAATTAAAAAAATGAAAATAATGAATAAATACTGAATAAGTATGAAAATGAGGTAGAGAAAGGAAACAAAAGGGTAGCTACATTAGAAAGAGTATTATATGAAAAAAGTTAAAATTACTGTTTTAAATAACAGTTGCTGTAAAAAAAGACTTTAGAAAGAGTGAATAATGAAAAGATTATGAGAAGTTATAAAGGAAGGAAAAGAAACCTCAACACCAAGTCTAAATGAACTAGAATATAAATTTTATGAAGATGTGACTAAATATGTAATAATAGGTTTATTGGCTAAAGTAAATGACTGAGTAATAGGGGGTATAAAAGAAAAAGAAGAAATATGTGATGGTGTGATAAAAGTAATACAGAGGAAAGATGAGAAAAAAGACACAAAGAAGTGGACCCCAATAACCTTAAGAAATACAAATTGTGAAATATTCATGAGAATGATGTTGAAAAGAATGCAAAAGATTTTAGCTCAAGTATTCAGTTGTGCTATGTCTAAGGTGAAAAGCAACAAAGTAAAAGAGATGATAATGGTTAAAGAATTTACTACTGTGATGCTAGAAGGAAAGGAACAGGTAACAATAGTATTGTTGTGTTGCAAAGGTTTGTGATAGGATTAGACATGAGGTACAGCAAAGAATACTTAAAGCATATTGCATAGATTATTTATTTATTTATTTCCAGTTTGATGACTGGGGAGGTCCACTGGGCTCTGAGAGCCCATTTTCAGTGGAGGCCCAGGGAGAAAAGCTCCATAATACATAGCTTAATTAAAGATACAGGAAAGTATAGTAAAAATAGTTACAAAATGCAAATACATTTCAAGTTGGAGACGTATAATGTACAATGGTTACATAACATATAAATGTTGAGAAATACGAAAAAAACAAAGCACCTGGAACCATTGTAGGTACGAACTCCAACTTTATTAACACGCAAAAAACACAAAAAAACGCTTAACTTGTTCACCGCATTTTTCATTAGCAATGTAACTTCATCAGCAAATACTACAATAGTTGAAACCAACCCCTTATATAAAAATATAATTAACCAATTAATTAATTATCCAATACCTGTTGAAGCAACCTTAAATAAATTAACCAACCTTACCCACAAAGGAAGCTAGAGGACTAAATTATGAATACATGTATTAAAAACATTTAAAACATATTAAAAACATACATTATAAAGTACATTTGTGCTAATGCAATAAATATATATATATATATATATATATATATATATATATATTATAAAAACTTTTTTGATGTTGTTTGCATGTTAATAAAGTTGGAGTTCATGCGTGCTTCATTTTTTTCGTATTTGAGAAGGTATTTGTGAGGTACCTTTTCCTCATCTTTGTTGAATATAAATTTTGAGGATATAAAGTATATGTTCATTTCAAAGAGAAAAGAGAAAAAAAACTATATATATTATATACACTGGTAGCAGTTTAAGCATTAGCTTAAACATACAATCCCATTGTTTAAAATCTGGGTCAAAACTCTTTTTGGAAGGGGCAGTGACAATTTTCTTATCAGCAACACCCAGTATGTTGCATCATCATGGAGCCCCACCTTCCTGTATTGGCTTACTGTAGATGAGTGCAGAGTATGGTGTTCCATTTATGTTTAAGCTCCCCATGGGAAACACATAACTTTTTTATCATATTCAAGCTAATTTGCTCCTAAAAGCCCTAGTTTTCATGAGCTAAAAGTTCAAAATGTGATTATTATTAGAATGTATTTTTTTAAGTTATCCTTTATAAATGCAGCAAGTTCTGAAATGATTTTGGAACCTGCTGCATGTGTAAAAGACATCTTGTAGAAAAACAGATCACTGAACTATTATTTCTTGCACTGTCTGTCAAGGAAAGACTCACTACACACATAAATAAAATAAAATGGAAGGAGTACAAATAGTTAAACCGATTGTCTACTACTTTAGAAATGCAACGAACCCTGTGATGACATTACAAGTATATGCAGACTAAGTTACACAGTGCCGTTCCTCGATCCTTTTAATTTTTGTATTTTATTACAAGTTGTCATTTACAAAGGTAGCAAGCCTAGGACTTGTTGCCTTTATAAAAGGGATTGCTGAATTAGAAGTACTTCTTGAGAGGGCTAATGAGATTTCATTTGTTAAATAAAAAATAAAAAAAACATCGCTGATCTCCTAATTGCTGCTTATTACAGTTTGCAGCCATAATGCAATGCCACATTTTTTTCCTTAGCAGCAGTCTAGTTAGTTGCAGACTTGCAAATGGCAATTTGTGAAAATGACAAGCGTGAGTGTGTGTGTATGTGGGTGAGTCTCCCAAATGCGAGTGTGTGCTGATGTGCATGAACGCTAGTGTGCATGAGTGCCTCTGTGTGTATTTGACTGTCCACCCCAGAAGGTTGAGAGTTAAGGGAGAAGAATTACTAGAGGTGCAGAAGACATTAAGGGAAGAAATAAAGTAATAAATTAAGTGCACAAAAAGGAGTATTCAAGTTTTAAGTGATCCCAGGGGGGTAAGAAGTATTTGCAATCAGCTTTCTTATGGAGGAATTTCATTAGTTGTTGAAATGTGCTGTAGGAAGTAATCTCCACATGCAGGAGTACTTTGAATTGAATGATATTAGCTGGGAATATATGCTAATGAATGGAGTTAAGTACTGTGAATTTAGCAGGAGTTTTGTGGCATGAAAGTTTTGTGCAGAAGTACTTTGGTATGAAAGTTATTAACTGATATATTGTGCAGTAAAGATCATTAACTGATGATAAAACATGTTGAGAGCCATGCTTCAAGTTACAGGATTTCTGCATAGCTTCATGTAGTGTACTACACAGGTGGTTACCAGAATGTTATGGATCGGTTTAACTGGCATCACCCAGTTACTACTGGTACATGAGGCTAGGTGATGGAGCAAAGCATTTCTTTAAGCTAGATTCCTTAAAGTACAGAAAGCTGTGTTGTTTCTGATTAGCTGGGCCTTTTTCCTTTTTGAAATTTCTGTGCTACTATATAAAATTCACATTTGCACAATGCTGCTCATTGAACCAGGGACACTGGCTGATATACATTATGTACATTATACCATACAAATTGTTGACAGGGGGTAGCAAAAATCACTAGAAAATGTGTTTTTGAAATGCCAGTATTAATTAGCTTTAACTAAGAAAAAGATTTTTAGCCAGTTGGAAACTCTCACAGCTCAGAGAATCACTTCCAGTCTTAGTTATCACCACCTTTAGAAAAGGTTAATACTGTTGTCGAGCCCACATGAGGTGTTGATAATTTCCAGTACTCTTTGTTATGGTGAATGTTGTGATATTTTGAGGTGGACAAATAATTATCATGAACTGACTGACTTAACTGTTCAGTGAAACAGTAAATTACCAGTCTTAATGATCCCCCTCCTCAGTGAGAGTTTATATGTTTTCAAGCAACATGGAAAAAATAATGGATTTTTTTCCATTTTATATGTAGAACAAGATTAAATCCTGTTAGAAGGGGTATCATGTATAATAGAAAAGGAGGACAATGACGTGTGTGTGTGTGTGTGTGTGTGTGTGTGTGTGTGTGTGTGTGTGTGTGTGTGTGTGTGTGTGTGTGTGTGTATGTGTGTGTGTGTGTGTGTGTGTGTGTATATATATATATATATTTTTTTTTTCATGATAATTCAAAAGTAAAACAAAAGAATATGGTGGGAGAAATGTTAAGTATGAGATAATATTCAGTATGAAAAAAAGAAAAGAATATGACTCAAATAAAGGTATAGAAAATAGGGTTTGGAAAAATTTATATTAATAGGAATGCTCTTTAATATATACATGGATAGAATGAAGGGAATATGTAATAAAAACCTGCACACGAACGAAGGAAAAGATTTGAACATTTATGTGAAGCAATTTATTTATTTTTTTTGTAGATGTTACTTTTGAGCAAGTTACCTGTCAAAAATAATATGAAATATAAAGCACTGTTAGAGAGGAAGTGTAGAAAATGCAATATAGAGGAAACTTAAGAACAGTTTTTTTTAATTGTATAAAAGTTATTTTGGGGGGGTTAAAATTAATATGAATTAAATGATCTGGAAAAATATGGAAATTATATTATAAATATGGAAAAGAAAAAAATGTAACTGAAAATGGGATAAGACTTTTTATTGCAATATCAATGTTGTGGAAAAGTTTAGTATATAATAAAAATACTGAGAATGAAGATATACTGAAAATAATAAAGGGGTAGTTATGGAGAATGGGATGAGGTGAATAAAGATAGGTTTGGTTTGTTGAATTTTGGATGTGAAAACTGTAATAAGATTGTGTTTTTATTTATTAATTTTTTGTTCAGAGTTGTATCACATGATATGTCCAATGAAGAAGAATGTTAATATGAGGTTTCAAATAAAACTAACATTGTAAATAGTATATAATGATGTGTTTTTTGTATAAAACATAAATAGTATAAATAATGTGAATAAAGCAACACCTATTTTTTGATAAGAGCCATGAGATCTTTTACACCTACCTAAGCTACCACAAACTCCAGCAGATAGGGCATCAGCTTAACATCTTATCTGAAGGATGGCACATGCAAGAGTGCATCCCCTTTACTCTGCACTGCAGTGTCAGTATTGAAAAATTAATCCAGCTATCTGGTGTGGGAGTAGGACCCATATCCTATTACACCAAAGAAAAAAATGTGCTACATGTTAATCTACTGAGACTGATGGTGGACAAGTTGAAATTAGGTCACCTCTCAGAATTAAATCAATATGAACTCAGTTCAAAAAAAGACACCAGTTAAACAAAGCACATGAATACATTTTTGTCTGACTTTAATCATTATAATATAGTTAATAAAGACAGTGAAAAATCAAATGATAGCGGTAACAAACAACCAGATGTAGAGCAACTAAGTACTGACAATGTGGAACATCCATTCACACAAAACATTTTTTTAAGAACAACTTATTAATGTGTCCTACCAGATGCCACATGTATCTGCATGCCTAGCCAGTTCAGAACATCAGGAAAATTAGAAATTAATAAGTACTAAAAATAAAAAAAGGCACAGAAAATTGCTTTTCCTGTGCTGAGGTACCAATATATCATCAAAAAAAGAGAGAAGAGCTCTCAACATGGTCTATACAGGGTACAAGCAATGAAACATAATATGTAGCTTAAGAAGTAAGACTGCGGGGGAATTAGCATAATGGTTAACATCTTAATCTTGCAAATACAAGGTACAAGATTTGATTCTAACCTCTGTTGTTTGGCTAGGCTTGTAAAAGTACACAGACTGATAGCCTAGTATCTACTTACAAACTGTGAACAGTATGCCTTACAGAGAGCTATAATGAAATAGTTCCTCAACGTGTTTAAGGAAGGTAAAGTAGTCACCATGGTTTTAATGGATACCAAGCATTTTGAGAATAAAATATTAGTCCCGTTATCTGATGAAGAATTTTTACAAAAATTGAGTAGACAAAAGACATATATACATGGCCAATATGAGAATAAAATGTTACAATCTTTATCTGAAATTGTATTTACATGAAAAGTAGACAAGAGACACTTGCATGGCCTACAAGCATGTTAACAATTGATTACATGACTTGCATGTAAATTATTTTATCACAGACAAAATGCATCTATTTTTTTCATCCCAGACTTATAACAGATGCACTGTTTGGCATGCAAAGGGAAAAAAATCACAAAAATGTGGTTGCTCTCACCCCCTGTGCACTACAATTTAAGCTATATGCTATATAAGCTGTAGCCAATTTGCATGATAAAGACAAAATACTGAAAGACATTCTAACTAATCCTTCATCTGAAGTTAGTTTAACTTCAGTTTATTGAGAAGTCAAAGTCTTTTACAAGCTGATAAGGATGTGATTTTGCTAACAATTAATGTAAAGTTGTTAAATACAGTAAGAACACATGATGGAGGAGCTGAATGGGTTTTATGTATTTTATGTGAAGAAAGTACAGCATCTAAGAAGTTAATCAAGAGTTTTATTTTTTATATTTAAAGATGAATATTATCAACAATATGAGATTTGCCATGGGTACCACCGCAGTACCCAATTAAGCCAGTTTGATCCCAAAAGCATATTATCTGAACATGTAACAAATTATTGTTATTTTACAGATGACAGTTTTGATATGGGTTGGTACTGCTGAGCTATTTGAAGAATTAGTGTTTTTTCATCAATAGCAGCAATGTAGTTTTAGAATTTGTCAGTAATAGTAACAAAGATATCACTGATGTTTTGGATACGTCCATTTACAAGGACATCAGCTATTAGTACTTCAACATTGTGTTATGGACATAGTCTGGCTCAGAGGCATGGAGGTATGGAGCCCTTACTGTGGCCCAGGCCTCTGAGGTTCAATTAGCAGCTCTGGCATTGAAAACGTTGGGCAGTGAGGGGGAGGAGTGGAGGGATGTGGCCCACGCTCCTTTCCTGGGAATGTAGGGTTGAACACAATTGGGGTCACATTAAGTTGGTACAATTTCCCTGGTGGAGGAATCATTGCTCAAGTTTTCAAGCAGGTTGGTATTGCTTGGAGGGAATGTTCCTTGTGGAACTGAGGGGATGGCCTCTGTTATCAGCTTATTGTATGGCCTTCCGCAATGCTTTACAAGTGTGTGCAGGGAGTAAGAGCAAGCAAGTAAAAATCTGAACTACCTCTAATGGATACTTAAATTGTGGCTGCTCCTGGATGATTCTCACCTCAGTTATGGGGAATGAATGGATACATTGACAGAGGGGAACTGATGATTGGCAGGAAAATGGCAGGGGTCCAGGGAAGTAAATATTGTGGGAAGAAATAGCCAGAGAATAGTTATGGCTAGGCTTGTATAGGCCCTAGGGCTGATAGCCTAGTACCAACCTAAGAACCTATGAACCTATGGAAAAAAATGGCAAAAAAAGAAATTGCATTATAGAAATAAGCATTGTTTACATTTGGAACACAGCATTGTTAATACTGTATAAAGCTGACAGAGGTCTTTCCAGACAATAGCAAGATGAGTGGCTGCTTGATCATTTTAGAAAAAAAGATTTGCAGTTAGTGGTTATTTAGAGTATCACTAAGTGCAACCACAGCAGTAATTCAGAGATGGTGCTAATGGAGGCACAACTGAGAATAACAAGACTGTCGATCAGAAGAAAGCAATTTTAATTCATATTTAGTAGATAGTGGTATAATTAAACAAGCAATTTACAATTGCAGGGCATTGCCAGCCAACATGAAACTAATGGAAAAGGCAAGTAGCAAGCACCATTTCATTAATAAAAATGGGGATATTTTAAGATATTTTTGAACTGAATAAAAAGAAAAACAGCCAATGTGAGTAGACATGGCAGTTAAAAGGCTTTGCATTCAGCAGTCTTCCCAAATTAAAAGGAATTACAAGAAACACAAATTGTAACAAATGCAATAAAAATGAGCTACAAACAAATATCCCTTGTAGTTTATAAGACTGCTAGAAAAGTTAGAAATGACATTTATGAACACCGACTATAAATCAGTAGGGTACAGTAACTGCATTGTTTAGATGTAGTGCACAGCGCATTATTTACAAGACACTTTTATTTCATATGCTAGATTATGTGACAGAAGAGAGCAGAGGAACTGATAGAGATGGAACATTCAGAAATTGGAATTATAATTTTCAAATTACAAAAGATGCATGTGCAAGTTATTTAAATACTAGAGTGAATTCCAACGGTTTTTGAAAGGGAAAGCATTAAAAGCTAAGTATTAAATGATTTTAATAATGTATATCAAAATCAATATATTGATTTATAGAATATGTATTTGCATGCTATATATTCATAACTTGTGGATGTTAACATCCAATGTTTAGTTAATATTTCTGATTTTAAATCTGTGGAAGGTTTTATTTGGCTATTTAAATAATTACGTGATTGGAAAAGAAACCAAAACCTGTGCAAATCCATGCAACCAAAATTATGTGATTGGTTATATTGTGTTTAATAGGCATTTTAGTATCTTATAATTAGTATGATTATGTCTGCATGACAGTGTTTTGCGACAAAACCACCAATATGGAGTATTATCTTTTTATGATTCCTTATATCTCTTATACAGTGAAAATGTACAGGTGTCAGAATGTATGGTACTGTATCAACTATTTCCTTTACTATAAATTGCATTGCTTAGTATAAGAGGGATGTCATATCAAGGATTAATTCTCACCAGTGCATTGCATTTCAAAACTGTGTGAAGTTGATGTAGCTGGCAATCCAAGCCAGCTTTGAGTCATATCTCTCAACCTCTTAGAGCAAGATATCTGGACAAAGCCACAAATAATGGGGTGACAAAGGCCCAAAAATAGGGACACTTTTAAAATATTGTTCTTATAAACTTAGAAGGCTGACAGAATAACAGATTTCACATTAGCATGACTTTTCTGAAGGGTATGAAGTCTGAAACTCAAATGACGCCATTATATTCTGACTTTAGTCCTCAGTGATTTACTGGTGATTTGCCAGAAAAATACAATTTTATGAGAAGCAGACCACAAATATGAAGCAAAAATCTGGACATTCTGTGAAAATCTGAACAGTTGAGAGGTATACTTTGAGTCCTTCTACAACGTTATATCAGCTATGTTTTGTCGAACACCTGGAAGGATTTCACCTACTAAACTATGTGCACTGTGTTTGCTAGTATTACTGTTGTTAAATCACTGTAGATGTCTGGAAATGTATTTTCCAATATAACACTTGTGGATTACTTCTTGAATTCTCTGAATATCAATGACTATTACACCTGTGACACCACCTTCAGAATACTGCTTAAAATAAAAGTAGGGGCAGTTCTTCTTGGTTAGGAATCCTGACATTTTACTGGATGACAGTATCTATTAGGCTGTGATTCAGTAAATGTTCGTACTACACTGTCCTAGAGTGCTACTACAGGTGTTCAGTCATCAGTTGCTCAGTTTATGTTTGCTCATGCAAGATTGCTTGGTGCTTTGTTTTCTCATTCTCTTTGCACCCCACATAGTGCAGTGAATAACCTTGAATTTAACCATATAACCTTGAATTTAACCATATAACCTTGAATTTAACCATATAACATAATGACTTAGTGAGGCATTTTTGACAGAGAGACAAAGAGAATGAGAGAAACAGAGAGAGACAGATTTTAATATTTTCACTTCTTTACTGTGAAGTTACAGCAACCTACAGCAAGCTATGTTTTGTCGAACACCTGGAAGGATTTCACCTACTAAACTATGTGCACTGTGTTTGCTAGTATTACTGTTGTTAAATCACTGTAGATGTCTGGAAATGTATTTTCCAATATAACACTTGTGGATTACTTCTTGAATTCTCTGAATATCAATGACTATTACACCTGTGACACCACCTTCAGAATACTGCTTAAAATAAAAGTAGGGGCAGTTCTTCTTGGTTAGGGATCCTGACATTTTACTGGATGACAGTATCTATTAGGCTGTGATTCAGTAAATGTTCGTACTACACTGTCCTAGAGTGCTACTACAGGTGTTCAGTCATCAGTTGCTCAGTTTATGTTTGCTCATGCAAGATTGCTTGGTGCTTTGTTTTCTCATTCTCTTTGTACCCCACATAGTGCAGTGAATAACCTTGAATTTAACCATATAACCTTGAATTTAACCATATAACCTTGAATTTAACCATATAACATAATGACTTAGTGAGGCATTTTTGACAGAGAGACAAAGAGAATGAGAGAAACAGAGAGAGACAGATTTTAATATTTTCACTTCTTTACTCTGAAGTTACAGCAACCTAAGACAGAAAAATAAAGATGGTGAATTGTATGTATTTGTGAATGATATGTATCGACATGAACTGTTTTCCCTTCTGGATACTTGTGAATAAATTATTTGTGTACTCAAGGCAATATTTTTATGTAGTCAGGGTTGAGCAACTGTGCTTCATGGGGGTGGAATACAATTTATCACATAGGAAACTGTTGCATTGTTTTTTAAATGCTATATTAAATAGAAAACAAAATACTTTGATTAAACATAAATTGTAATTATAGTTCTAATTTTTAGAAAAAAAAGTGACTGCATTATCTTTTACTACATAATATGGTATAGATAATCAGAAAAACAATCCAGAAAAAAATATTGTGATTAGTGGGATAAGGACTGCTTATTTTAATTTGCATATTCAAGGTACATGTACACATTTGTAAGAAAGTCTTACTTGTATTTATTTATTGTGGTTATTTTTTGTTGACCATGTTATTTGCACCATACCTATGGCCTATCATCAGAGGAGACCAAAAGGGGTATTTTTATAGAGCTCTAGAAATTTGGCAGGAACAAAAAGACATTGTACTAGAGTTTGGAAGGGGGGGGGGTCAGCAGTGCACTACAGGACGGGGAACAATGTCTGCCATTTAAGGCAGGGAAAGGATGGATCTAGAATCAAGCCATGGTCATCAAACAGTCAAAGAGGAATGAGAGATGCTACACTAGATAAACTACCTCATTCTTACTGCGAAATGACTGGTTATATGCTGTTATAATGTAGCACAATGCAAACAATTAGGACTTGCAAGAGACTTGTGTGAATCCTGACATCACATAGTATAAAGGAAACGGAGGCATTGAAAGCAATACTGGCAGGGGAAGTAATGTACAATGTGCGATTGTAATATGGGGTGCAATGTGTATGTGCATCAGTGATGAGAAGTAGTATGGATAAGTTCATTGCACTGAAAACAGATGGTTTGAAGCAGTGAAAGAAACTTTATGGAACATACACCATCTTAGAATTAAAAAAAAAAATCACTCAAGCACATGGAATAAGTAAAGTATGAAGGTGTAAAAAATAAACTAACTGTTTCAATATACACTAAAATGAAAAATATGTAGCAAGGTGGGAGTTTGGTATAATGGTTAAGGTGTCTACCTTACAGACATAAGGTGCAGCATTTGATTCTTGCATGGGGTAATTGGCTAGGCTTAAAATGGCTCACAAATCAGTTAGTCTAGTACTAATTTATGAATCTATGAACCTATAAGATTGCAACATATGGCTGCAAGCAAATTGCCATAAGCTACTGTGTTTAGAAAAATACTTAGTACCATGTGATACTGTATTATAGGATATGCAATTTTTATATAGCTCTCTATCACAACTGAGACTCAAAAGAAGCATGTTCTGAATGTTGAAAAAATAAAATTTAAGCAAAACAGTAAACTAATCAACTATCACACCATTAAAATATATTTGCTGGGGAGCTCTACATCATGGAGACTGCTCTGTCCATATCCCTGTTATCTACATCTATGTCTATATCTATATCTATATCTATATTTATATCTATATCTAGGTGTACCATCTCTGAGATTGTCATCCCTCAGAGTATGGGGAATACTTTAATGAACCATATTTTTTGGACTTAGTACATATTCCTACATATTCACCTTTGTTGTTCTAGCACCTCGAGAATTTCAGTTAGAGCACTTGCTGTTTTTATGCTCACTGGCACAGAAAATATATATGACGTGTGTTCTGAGGCCAAGCCTAATATGCAATATGTTTTGGAAAATAAAATGCACATATTTTTTTTTTCAGTAATGTTGTAAAGAATATAAATCTGAACATTTAAAAAAGATATGAAGCTATAGGACAGATTGCAAGATTGTGATAAATGGGGATTCTGGACAGGTATTTTGGACAGTGACCTGTATTTGTAATTAAAGGATGGGAAGCATTCTTGTACTGTACAACATAATGGAAATTAAAGAGCAAAAAAATATGAAAGCCAGCCAAAAGCTTCTTCTTGCAGCTATGGTAAATGGAGATATTTGAACAGTGAGTATAACATGAATATGTGGGAAATAGATCACTCCAAAAATAATTTTACTAGACAAAGTCTGAGATGCCATTCAAAGAAAGGCCAGTGGTCTGATTGTCTCTGTTAGTGAAAGTGAGACTGCTACAGAGAACGAGCCACAAGATGAAAAGGGTACAGAGGTAGACGTGGAGAAGGAAGGGCAAGGAGAGAACAATAATACACAGAGAGAGTAGAATAGTGAAAATACAGATAATGAAATAGATGTTACTTAAAGAAGGGGCTATTAAGATGATTTGACAAGAAACAGGAAAAGCAGGTCTAAAGTGTTATACAGTGACCATGATGAGACAGATTAGAAGCTGCAGAGTGTGGTTTGATCTGGCAGACATTATATAAAAAAATAGAAAAAAAGGAAGGAAAAGTAATGTTTGTACATGAATCAACTTAAAGGGCTATAAGAAGAGAAATGGTTGGAATACAGTTTGAGTAAATGTGAATAGTAAGAAAAATGAAATAAGTAAAATTGTTACCCACTGGGTAAAGGAGCTAGGCACTGTTATTTTGTATTGCAACATTTAAGACTGAGGTCTGACAGACAGAATAAATTGATAAGACAAACTACTTGGGTAGGTAAGGACAACAAGTCAATGGAATGGGGTGGAAAGTTATCCTGGAGTATTATTTACATTTTACTATTTACAGAACACCACAGTGGAGCAGCGGATTCTGAATGTCCTCACTGCATTCACGTGGGTTTCCTATGGGTGCTCTGGTTTCCTCCCACATTACAAAGACATGCATCTGGATTATTTCTCCCTGGGCCTCTGCCTGAAAATTCACTTGTTCCAAGTCAGACGTTCCTGGTAAACAAATGTTAAATAAATGTTAAATGTGGAACAGATGCAAAGGTAAGTCCTGGAAGGTGATTTAGATGGATGTTGAAGAAAACGGCGTATAATAATTATTAATGCACCTGTAGATGGATAAACTACACAAGAAGTATTTAAATATATAATGTCCTATTTAAATATGCAGAGTGAGTTGATATGCTCTCTTAGAAAAACTGACAAAAAAGCAAGTGATTAGCAAGGGACAGCTATGAAGTTAGGAAAGGTAGTGATATGCACCTTTAGAGAATGGGCAAACTGTACATTAAACCTCAAATGGACAATGAATGTTCTCCAGCAGAGTGTTAATGTACAGATAATGCCCAATGAAAAACAAGTCTCCTACTTCACAGCAACACAGTAACCTGCCATGAAGCTTGGACATTTGCAAAGCAAACAGACACTATTTCAATGCTCGCTAAGCAGTGCTTTGGTGTTTAGGTAACATAAAATTAAAATAACAAGCAAATAAAATAAAGAGAAATAACTGTGTGTGTGTGTGCGTGTGTGTGTGTGTGTGTGTGTGTGTCTGTGTGCACACTTGTGCTTGTCTGAATGTGTGTGTGCATGAAAACATAAGCTGAGTGAGTGAGAGATAGTCAAGAGACAGTGATGACTGCAATAGGCAGTCCATCGTCACTGATTCTTTAAACATTGAGTTATAAAACTCTTAATGTCCAGCATTAAAAAACAGAAAAAAAAGAAAATGTTGACAGGATGGGGCAGCAAAAAGTGGTTTGTGTAGCATGTGTGTGTGTGTGTGTGTGTGGGGGGGGGGGGGTGAATCAGCCAAACCAGGGACAGTAAAGGGGGGGTGAGGAGATGCAAAGCCAGGGCTGAGAACACCCCATGCGTGTGCATTATTTACACAGTAATACATACTCTGTTGGCCATTACTACTTGCATAAATTGAATAATTTCATTCATGAAGGGAGAACATAGCAGACGAAAGTTAATAAAAGATAGATGATGCATACATAATGTTCTAGGAAGCAAACAAAGGAGACTCATAAACATGATTTAAAGATCATGGCATAGATGTTTCTTTTGGATAATATATTAGAGGAAAAGTTATATTTAAAATATATACGGAAATAATAAAAAAACGAAGTTAACAAGAAGGAATTTTTTTTTTTTTTGCAGTGATTGTAGAATCACTGTGTCATGAGTCCTTTCTATGAGATGTTACTAGAATGCTGTGTAATTCTGAAACAAAATATAATATATTATGCGCAAAAATATAACATATTATGCACAACAATATATTATGCAAAGAAAGAAGAGTGAAGAAATTATGTTCAGCAAAGGAGATTGAAGAATTTAGCTAAAACTATGAAGCTGGGGTTACAAGAAATAATTCAAAAGAAATTATAAAATGTTTACATTTTCCTCTTCATCATATATCTGGTTTCTCTCTGATTGAGCCAGAAGATGGAAAGTAAACCTTTGTTTTGCAAAGTCCTAGATTACTTATGGCAGTGCATTTTGACTTTGGGAAGTAACTGAACTCTGGACTTTTGTTTCTTATGGCAGATATTGCCTAATAAAAAATTCATAGTCAAAAAGACAAAAGTAGCAGATAGTTTTTGATGAAACATCATGATTAGAATTTCTCTAAATATGAAAAATATGCACATTTGAATTGCGAAATTTAAAAATTTGCATGCACAAGTTTCCTTAACATAATCATGTGTCTACACACACACACACACACACACACACACACACACACACACACACACACACACACACACAAGTTCATGCACACTAACATAGACAAACACACATACACACACACATCATATTACATTATATCACTGTAATATAAAACTATGTGGTACACTAAATGTAAAAATCTGTAATCACTTATTTTTGCACACAGGAGATTTCCAATTTTCTTGTGCAGCCAGCCCACTCGTTTCTTAGAATAGTCTTTCTAGAAAGTGCTTCCAATGCCAGTTGAAAATTCTGCCCAAGATGCCTTGGTAAACGGAATCTCATGAGTAGTGAGATACATTTGCAGTTTATGTTTGCTCTGACTTGTAGTTAGAGTACTTAGTAATGGAGTGCTGCCAGAGCACACGCCACATTTAACATGACTGTCACAAAAGCAAAAAAAAAAACTAACATGAGTGAACTAGATGGCACAGTCTAAGACACATATCTATCACTGTTGCGTTAGTAAGACTACCTTTCATTAAGTAGTAATGACAGCATATGTTTTTGTAGGATAGCATTTTATATACAAACAAAGAAAAATTGAGTGTAATAAGATTTGCGGGCTCCCATAGCTATTAGTAGCAGCAGTGATTTGTGTCATAGACAGGGGTTATCATGGCTTTTTAATATAGCCATTATTGCTTGTTTAAAGATAAAGTAAGCTAAGTTTGTTGGATAGGACTGTGGAGAAACTAATTCTGTTGGACAGGACTGTGGAAACTCTCTCTCAGGGTGTGTGGGTGATGGATTACGTACTAGTTGTACCTGCTTGCTCCAGTATACGACTTTAGAAGAAGAGTGTGGGAGCCATTGGTGTGCCTTGTGAGTAACTACATTACAGATCAGGACAAAGACCACTTTGCAAGTAATAACTTTTTTACTACATTAGAGTAACTTTTCTGTTTTGATCATTTCCCATGTAAGAAACATTTTTTTGCAAAAATTACCAGCCTGCATGACAAACATTTTCTCTGATATAATTTCTAGGTACCTAAGAGAAACGTGTAGTGACAGACTCACAAAGAAATGTCATGCTACTGTTAGTAATGTAACTTCAGAGTTTCCACAGGTCAGTATTAGATAAAGTCATTAACATAAGTAATAAGCATGTAAGCACATGCTGGATAGCACTGATAGGACCAGTGTGCTATACATAAAGCACATGCTGCCTTCTAGAAGTTTCTATGGACTTTCAATCTACAATAATTGATGTCCATCTAAGGTTTACAAGTTTTACGTTTTTGATTGCTAGCAGTGAATCTAAACTGCTATTAATACTGATATCATCCTGACTTGCAACACATGACTTACTTCATGCTGAATGAAGTATTTTATCTAGCTGTTATTACCTAATGAAAGATAAATGTTATGCTATACTGTTAAAATGGCCAGTATTACACATGTCATATGCAGGGGTTATTGCAATCTGGTAGTGTGGTCATCATTACTTGTGTCACTTGCAAGAGTACATTGTGCCATGTGCAAGGGTTATCATAGCCTTTTACGGGGTCACAACTTCTTGTGCCACACACAGGGCTAAACATGGCTACACTTACAAATGTTATTTTGATGTTATTTAAAAGTCTAAAGTTCAGATCTATTAACTACATGGCTAAAACTAGGTACTGTGTAAAATTAAATAAATACAGACTAAACTAATACTGAGAATAAAATATGAAAACATAAAAACAATATATATAATTAAAAGATAATATTAAGTAAAGTGCTAGTAAGTAAGCAGTAAAACAAGGCAAATAAAATAGTTTCTACATCAAAACCAGAGATAGACAATGCACACCAAATCAAAAAGATGTTTTATTACTGGCTGCTAGCAGCAAACAAGGCAGTAGATGCAGTGACGCAGATTCACTTTAGTATACTGAATACCAGAATATTCCAGCTGTATACCAGGAGTCATTAGTAGCCCCACACTGGCTGAGCAAATGTGAGCAGCTGCAGCTCCCTGAGATGGGGTAACCAAGTCACTTAGGGCTAGATAGAACAGGGCCAGATTTTAAAGAAGACAGGAGTTTTAATTGGTACCCAGTGCATAGTCTGCAAAACTGGTATAGGATGATGGTAATGAGGTACCTCAGTGAGTTGCGAGGCAGGAGGATTATTCACCAGCTGTAAGTGATACAAGTTCTAATTGCTAGGTAGAAGCCATTATAATAGGTAAAATGGGAAATATCAAAGCATGCATTAGAACAGGATGGCATGTTAATAAAATATGATGCTTCATGACAGTAATAATCCTAAGATGGTAACATGATGATCTGATAATGGCTGAAACCTGGTCCTTCAGAGCCAATCTGCTATTTTATTTTATTTTATTTTACTTGCATTTTTTAATCAGGGTAAAGCACTGACCTCCAAGTATCTTTTTCAGATTCTGCCTGTCTGGTTAAGTGGCTTACTCAGAGTCACAGCGTTAGGCAATGAAGACCGAGGGAATCAAACCCTGGACCACTGGACCACAGAAAATAGCTTGCTAACGGCTTTCTAATTCCTCTGAGTGAACTAATAAACTAAATATTACCCTCAAATTATACATATATAACATTCAATGAAATGTATCCCTACTGTGATGATATTAGGGGTTAAACAAGTAGAAAAACAGCAATGCAGGGTAAAATACCACGGCGACCATCTTGGATATGTTGAGCTTTAGTTGCTGTTCAGCCATATATTTATGAATACATTCCACATCTTCTGCTTTTTTATTAACAAAAGTTATAGACTTTTGGTGAAAGAAAGTCAAAGCTGTATGCTACTAGCATAGCAACGCTATTATAATCCTCCTGTCTATAACAATGTGCCCTATAGGAAGCATACATACTGTGATAAGCAATGGATCCACAATTAAACACTCTGCATATAAGAGGTAAAAGAGAAGGAAACGTGCACATAATTCCTTAGTCACATTCTTGTGTGCTAGAATGTTGACATTTTATGCTGAAACAAATGCAATGTTGAACGCTGAATGTACTACAATAATTGTGAATGGGACAGCATAGTGGCAAACTGCTTGAAAAGGAATTATTTGTGGAGGTGTACAGTCACTTATTTAAGGACTTATTTTCAGTAGAACATTTACAGGAAGAAGTATAAACTCCTGACTCTACTCTCTGACTCCTATTTTGATGCAACAGATATGTCTAATGAGATCCAATGAATGAATCTTTGATATTACTTCTCTCAAATACAAATTCAGTTTTGTGAATTCCTCCTTCTTGAGAACTTTTACAACAAAGGATGGTTAATTACCCAGATCACCAGGATCTATACAAAACTTTTTATTAATTGGCTTAACTAAGGCTTCCTTCAAGACTGCAAAAAATCCATATCCTGAAGTGAGACATCAATTACCTGGTAAAAGAAAGGACCTAAAACCTCCAGGAAAGATTGGGCAGGCATGGTCAAACAAGCATCTAGTCCATTAATGCCTCTAATTGTAGTGCAGATACTGGAACACAGGTTCAAAATTGTTGTAATCAGATACTTAAAACTCATACTAACTTATTCTTTCTGTACACTCCTGAAACAAACTTGCAAGCCCTCTAACCATAGTTTGCATGACCCCCCCAGTTTGTTCAAGACTAGCTTTGTGGCAAAATACCAACCAACCACCTCACAGTATCTGTCAGACAAATTGTTTTTGGAATTAAGACAGGCTGGACTGCAACAGTCTCCTCGTCACCAAAAGGGTTGGACAGTTTCTGTTGGCAAAATCTTCTAGGACATGTATGAAGATTCTTTCCAGGAACTTTTTAACTATTGTACCATACAATGCTTTTCTAATGAAATCCTGTCTTTAAGCAGACCAGTATGATGCCATCTACTCTCTACCCCACGACTAGATTCCCTACGTTCACAGATATCAAGATCAATACATTATTGGAGAGCTTTGCAATGTAAGTGGTACTCCACTTGGGCAGGAATTTGAGCAAGCATTGACATTGGAATACTCCTTCTTTAGGCAGCAACTTCTAAATTCAAAAGGCTTCCTCAGAGTGGGAGGGCTTAGGACATACTCCATGGCACCAATATGATACTGCACCAGCTTCCTTGATCTCCTAATCAGCTCTGGATGTGAGTTAGACTGAGTCAAGGGGAGTCTAATGGAGGACCAGCAGACTTGGTAAATGAAGACAGGAATTGGCAGCTAATGGTCAACTGCAGTAAGGGGGAGCAAAACAAATTTCAAATATATTTCTTAAACAACACAAAGTGGACCATTTGTATATGAATTTGGGTCAGACGATAAAGAGAGGAGGTTAGTGCTTTATTGTAGACTTTGTTGAACT
Source organism: Protopterus annectens (assembly GCF_019279795.1). Lineage (NCBI taxonomy): Eukaryota > Metazoa > Chordata > Ceratodontiformes > Protopteridae > Protopterus > Protopterus annectens. The sequence goes on from NC_056725.1 coordinate 562,217,851, forward strand.
CATTTGTGTCATTATCACTCAAATTCTGCAGTTGCTGACACAAAAGGTATGGGATGCTAAGACCAAAGCTTCTGCATTGATCAGTACCAAGGTCCGCGGGTATAGTATTACATATGTCCCACAGAGGCAATTTTAGTCCCTATTAAAGCAATAACTACAGTCTATATCACATGCAGAGGCTATTGTTCTGTACTATTACAACCAATATTGCCTCTGTGAGGTTTAGGGGTTACTGTGGCTTGTTACTGTGATCAGTGTTTCTTGTGTCACATATAGAGGCTACTGTGGCCTGTTATTTGGACAGTCAAACCAGTGTCATGTATAGAAACTATTGTGACCTGTTATTTTTATTATCATCTGTGTCACATAAAGAGATACTTTTGCCCTGTTTGTCGGATCAGATATTTTTGCCATGTATGTAGTAGGTTACTTTAGCCAGTTAGCATGGTTAGTATTGGTTGTGTCACATGCCATCATGATATGCAGTACAGATCATGGTCTATATTACTTATAAATTACTTATCCTGCATGTAAAGCTCCTTAGGTCTGCTGTTTAGTACAGTATTATCTTTGTCACATGCAAGAACTATTTTGGCTATTACTGAGAGCCTTATGACCACTGACACAAACACAGGCTATCCTGACCCCTTACCCCAAAGTATACATCTTACACCACAAGCAAGAGTACCTCATTATACTGGATTTAAGACCCTTTATGTACGCAAAGACCACTTGAAAAAAAATCTCTGGTTATGATATAAACATAAAAATAAAACAGAATATAGGTTTTGTGATGCATCCTTACTGTTCGTGTACATCAAAACATTTCCATATAGAAATATGTTTGTTATATTCAGCAATTCATTTCTAGGCTTTACTGCAATCTTTATGTAATGGTAACTATTAAAAGTAACATTTTGAGGACCCAGTTTTTGGGAGTCATGGCCTATCCAAGTAAAATAAATGTGTGATATTTCACAGTGCACACCCTTAATCAAGGATACCAGCAAAAATGCCAACAGTAGAAGCCTTTTCAAGTTCCATTTTGTAATGATGAAATGAAACCAGATATTGATAGATGAGCAAATGGACTGTTCTCTTGTAGTATCACAGCTTCAATACCACTGCGATCAGTATCTATGTGCAAACAATTTATTTATTCATATCACAATATTGTTGTTGTTGTTTCTGTAACTTTATCTTAAACATTTAAGGCTCTTTTCATGATTGTAACCCAATTCCTGGTTACATTTTGCTCTAACAGCTTTCTTAAATACATACTTATTTCTGACATAGTAGGTACAAACTATGTAAAATACTATATTATTCTGACAACTTCTCTATCACCTAGTTTTCTTTTGGCTTTGGTGTGTAATCAACTGTTCTGACTTTTTCTTTATCAGGCTTCAGCCCATCTTGTATTTAGAATAAGGCCTAAGCTGTTCAGGCTTGCCACTCTTACTTTAGCTTTTCTTTCATTTTCATTTCACTTGAAATTATACTGTCTTAATCGATTTAGCTACTGCATTCTTCTGCTATGGTTTTTTGCATCTAACCCCACAGTAATAGGTCCTCCATTATATTTGCAACACTTTGCAAGCCTTCTACTGCCTGTTCAACAACTCTTTGGAATCACCCTGGTATTTATTAAATACCCAATGGAAATCTAAGGGTCCGGCAGGTTTTAGTGGCTCTTTTCACCCAGCTTTATCTACCTGGATTCCTGACTTATAACTATAATTGAAAAGAGCTCTGCATATGACATATTTCAAATCACATAAGCAACACTAAACACCAACTACTGCTATGTTTTTAGCACTTTATTCTGAACTTAGAAGTCAATACAAATGCATATTTTGTCTTGCTTCCCAACTGCAGCAGCCTTTCTTCTTAAATATTTTACTAGCTTTAGTTTCTTCTTAATGACACCCATGCTTTCTGTATACTTCAATTCCTCTCTCTTCTATTCACAAGCTCTATTGTTCCTTTCTACTAGATTATATATAGTCTATATATAGTCTGACTGAGCAGCTCCTTTTTTGAGTGGAGGCCCAGGGTGAAAAGCTCCATTATACAGACATCATTGGCATCATTTGCATTGTTTCCTCAATTACAGTTAGTTTCATTCATGAGTAACAGTTCTATTATTTAGACATCCTTGACATCAGGTACATTATTTGCCAACAGTTTTGATTAGAAAAAAAATAGCATAACATGGATTCTATATAAACATTTTTTAAATAAAGAAATAAAGCAGCCCAAAGAAAGGAAGGACGGGGGAAGAACAAGGAAGATAAAGGAGGTGAGAAGATAGAAAAGGGTAGAGTTGTGAAAATAATACATTGTTTTCTGCAGCAGAGAGTTATGACACAAATTCATATAGCTATTCACATAGTACTACCATGATATCAGAATTTATTATAATTTGATATTTTCCTACCAAAGTCCCAAAGCCAGCAAATAAATCATCATAGTCAAGTATACTATCAATGCTAAGGTTTTGCATTTTGTCTGAAGTGGTGCTGCAATTGTGTGACTGTGCGTGCACACATTCAGTCCTTACTTTCAGAAACATTGTGACATGATGCATTTGTTTTATTAATCTTAGCTTCTGAAGAGAAAAGCAACCCAGAACATTAGGATCCATATTTTATCAAATTTGTATTTGTGAAATTTCATGCTCTTAAGCTGTCTGTTGGCTAAGCAGCAATGAGATCTTCTGGGGAAGTTATTATAGCACTGCTCAAGTATATTTTTTGAATTTGTGTTGTGTGTAGGTTAATAAAATGGGAGCAGCATGGGCAAGACTAGGTAGTAGGTAAGCAGATCCATAGTTTCATAGTTTCATAGTTTCATAGTATAGTACTAGGCTATCTGCCCTGGGGCATTTGTAAGTCTAGCCATAGTGATGTGGCTTTTGCCACCCCATGAAATGGTACAAAAAATGTACAGAATAAATTTAGAATGCTGTGCCTCTGTCTAGTAGTGACACAATGAAGGTCCCCTTATATAATAGAATTAGTTTACTGTGCCCCTGTCTAGCAGTGACACAGATGTGACCCCTGGGATAAACTTACGATCTCCCATCCACTCATCAAGATTTCTCTTGAAGAGAGTCAGTGAGGGGCTCTGCCTAATATGAACTGGGATCTTGTTCCAAAGCATGGGAAGCCTCTGGGTTATGAATCTATCCTTCCAGCATGTCCTATTTATACTTGTGCTGAGGTTTAAGTCTTTAGCTCTCGTGGTCCTGATGGATTTGGATTTTTTGAGGTGGAGCATGTCCATCAGATCCTGATTGGACATGGCCTTTATGTCAGGCAGAGATCACCTCTGAGCAGGCGGTATGCTACTGAATAGAGCTGAAGTTTCTTTAGTCTGGCAGAATAAGACATATGTTGGAGACCCTTGATCCTCTTGGTGAGGTACTTTTGTGGTCTCTCCAGCTGTTGCAAATGCCGGGTGAGGTACATACCAAATGGGGCATTGTACTCAATCATGGGTCTGATGAGGGAGGAGTATAGGGGTGCAATGACATCCTTGGATCTGGATGTGAATCCCTTCATGATGAGGTGTGCAAGGTAGAATGTTTTTCTAACCACTTTGGCAACGTGGGTGTCAAATGAGAGGTCGCTGTCGACTTGGGTCCCTAGGTCTCTGATTACTTTTTCCATACTCAGTGGGTTGCTGTCTATGTGATAATTTGTGGGTACTTTGTTTTTCCCAAAGGGGATGACTATACATTTTTGGCATTTACTTTAAGGCCGTGACTCGCACCAGTTGTCCGTTCTGTGAGGCCTTTTGTAGGATGTATGTGTCCGCTGGTGTATCGACTATGGCGCCTAGTTTGCAGTCATCTGCGAACTTTGTCAGCCACAACCCTCCCATGTTTGCTTTAACATCTGAGAAATAAATACCGAACAAGAGGGGTCCCAGGACAGATCCCTGTGGGACACCACTTGTGACTGGCTTTGAGTCTGACATTGCTCCAGAGATTTTAACTTTATGGGTTCTGTCCTTTAGCCAGTTTGCAACCCATCTAGTGACATAAGGGTTTACGTTTAAGCTGTTGAGCTTATCTATGATGCCTGAATGGGGTATTGTGTCGAACGCCTTAGCCAAGTCCAGGTAGGCTGTATGGACTGCTTTGCCCTCATCAATGGCTCTAGTGACTGTTTCGAAAACGTCAGCCAGGTTCAAAAGGCAGGATCTGCCCTTTACAAAGCCAAACTGGGTGGGGTCAAGTGTCTGTAGGTCCCCTATGTCTCTGTTTATGAGTTCCATAATGATTTTTTCCATAGCTTTGCAGACCAGGCTGGTTAAGCTTATGGGGCGGTAGTTCCCAGGGTCTGTAGAGGCACCCCCTTTGTGGAGTGGGACCACTGTTGCTGTACGCCAGTGTTCTGGTACATATCCCGAAGTAAGGCTAAGGTTAAATAGCATTTTTATGTGTGGGTTTAGCTCCTCTTGGAGTTCATATAACACGCAACCCGGGATACCGTGGCTTTGTAGTCATAATCTGTTACTTTGGGTTTTCCTTTGTATAATAATCAAAGTTTCTGGTATTTTTGACCATCTGTCTAGGCTAAGTCCTTCTGTCATTTCTCTAAAGTCATCTAAACTCAATTAATATCTACACTTTTCTCCCTTTTCACACAGCTCTCCCCTAACTACCCATCCCCCAACACCCTTCCTCATGCCTCCTTTCTGCCGATTTCTAGAATTAATTAACTGCCTTATAGTTTTCAGATCATAAACCTATTTTTCAACTATTGCCTCTTCACATTTATTTATTCTATTCTGTGTTATCAGTCTGAAGCTGCATAACAACTACTTACAACTGAACTTTCAGGTACTCAGATGACATGTCAACTATTTTTCAACTTTTACATTGTAATGCAACTGCTTTGCAACTGTTTCTCTACCATCATCTTAAAGTATGTAAACAAACATGGATGTTACTCTGATTAGCAAAATTAAATGTCACATTGCTAAGGCCTGTAATACAACTGCTTAGACAGTTGTCTTGATACGATGCTTGTAAACTATGTAAGTCTACTAATAACATAAAAATTAGCAACCTAGAAGCCGATATCAAAGGATTCACTCAAAATGGTATTTAATATAAAAAAAATATTTATTATAAAAAAAGTGAACAGGGACTGATTAAGCGTTTCGTCCTTAACAAACACAGGGCTTCATCAGAATCACTACTGACTCCTTAGAAAGCATTTTTATACATACCAAACTAATTTAAAATTATTCAGTTAATCTAATTAATCATTAAACAGTGGGAATTAAAGTGTACATATCACAAAACTCTTTATTTATTTGCATTTGTTTAGCGGGAAGGTCCACTGGGCCAAAAACTGCCCATTTTCAATGGAGGCCCAGGGAGAAAAGCTCCACAATGATGTATATAATACATGCATTTGACAGAAAAAAACCTCATTTGGCCAATACAACAAGTTTTAAAAAGTAAACAAAGTCTTAAAATAAGAAAGCAATGCAGCTGTACATAAATCTACTGATAGTACATGTATACAGAAATAGATTATCATCCAGAGATAAGGATGAAATTTTAAAAGGTAACATAGGATGGAGGTAGGAAAAGTGGGAGTTGGAGTAGGAGAGAGCTAGAGGCAGGTTATAGGTTGTGAGGAACTAACACACGAGAATAGCCACTGGGAGAAGAGATGTTGTCACAAAGATTTTGTGAAGAAGGATGCATGGCTAGTGGATCTAAGTGAAGCTGGAAGAGAGTTCCATAGTCTAGCAGTAGAAAAGGAGTGGAGCATTTGACCTGCAGAGAGGTTAGGTTTTTCTACTTTCAACAGCATTTGATTTTCAGAGCGGAGAAGTCTGTTAGGGTGGTATAGTGTAAATAGAGAAGAAAGGGAAGGGCAGCTGGATGGGTTAAATATTAGTCTGTGGGCAGTTGTTAGTTGTATATATGTAAGATGATGAGGAGGTTCTAGCCAGTTTAGTAACTGAAGAGAAGAACAGTAATGCAATAAGTGTCTTCCATTAGTGACAAACTTTGCAGTTTTGTTATAGTATGAGTCTAGTTTGGATTTAAGACTGGCCTGTATATTGGTAAAAGAGGAGCACCATATAGAAGAGATGGGAGCAGGAAGGAGGAGGCAAGGGCTAGTTTTGAGGAGTAACTGAGGAATATATGTGTCGGTATAGCATGCCCAGTTTCTGGTGTGCTTTTTAAATGTTGTTTTGAATATGTATATCAAAAGTTAGGGGTTCATATATAATGACACCTAGATGTTTAGTATGTGGGACAACCTTGATAGTAGTGTTAACTTGGGAGAGAATAGAGAAAGAGTCTTTGTTTATAGTAGTGGTCTTCTTAGGGGTGAATAGCACAAGTTTAGTTTTTTTAGAGTTTAGAGCAAGGTGGTTATTAGCCATCCATATTTTGGTGGAAGTGAGAGCTGACTGAGTAAGTTTAAGGAGTTCAGGTGGAGAATTGGCAGTGCAGATGACAGTAGAGCCATCTGTGTATTGGATGACTGCACCCTGAGTGGGATTAGAGTGGAAGTCATTGATAAAATTGCTGAACAGCAGTGGTCCTAAGATGGATCCTTGGGGAGCACCAGTAGTGGTGTTGAGGAATGGACAGAAGGAGTATTGCCACTTAATAGCTTGTTGCCTGTCTTTGATGTGGTTAGAAAACCAATGTAGGGTACAGGGACAGATTCCTAAGTTGGGGTATTTTGAAAGAAGTAGAGGGTGGGAGATAGTGTCAAAGGCTTTGGAAAGGTCAAGAAAATAGAGAGAAGACAAGTTTCCCAGCATCTCAAGCTCAATTAATACAGTCAAAGAAGGATATAAGAGCTGTAGTGGTGCTATGTCTGGGTCTAAAACCATCCTGGGTTGATGACAGTAGATTATTGTCATGTAGATAGTTAAGGAATTAACTGTGAATACATTTTTTCATGGATCTTTGAGAAAGGAGGGAGGATGGCAATGGGTCAAATGTTGGAGATGTCTGTGCTATTTACTCCTTTGTGCATTGGAAGAATAAATGCTTTTTTCCAAATGGTGGGAACATAAAACTCTTGACTGGATCTATTAAGAAGTAAACTGACAGGGTAGGCAATATAATTTGTTGCTTTTTGAAGGAATTCTGGGGGCAGGTTATCAGTGGCATTAGGGCATGGTTTTAGTTTCAAAAGTAGTTTCTTTACTGTGTCAGTAGGAATAGATGCTAGAAAGAGAAGTTATGTGAGTGGAGAGAGGAGGTATTTGTAGTTGGATGGTTACAATGATTTTGAGGGAAGTTGGTGGTGAGATTAATTATAATGTTTATAAAATAAGTGTTGAAGAGTGTGGCTATTTCAATGTTTTTTTTTTCTGGATTTGGACAGGGAGTATTGTTTGCCACTGGGTGTAGTAGGCTGTTGATTGAGTTCAAGAAGTGTTTTGGATTTTGTTTGTGTTGGTTTTGTATTGTGTGTAATAGTATTCTTTTTTATCCTTAACAAGTAGGCAGTTTACTTGGTTGCAAAGGTGTCTGTAGGTTATAGGTCAGATTTTTTTTGTGCTTTTTCCAAAGTTTCTAGGCTTTGTCTCTGGTGGCCATGTTCTGTTTGGTTGCTCTAGTAAGCCATGCAGAGTGACTACATTTTACTCATTTTAGCCAGGGAGGTGCAAGGCTATTTAAGATGTTAAGGAATGTAAAGTTGAAGAATTCTACTGCTTCGTCTAGAGGAAGTATTTTAAAGGATACCAGTAAATGTTGTATAAAGTATTGTTAAATGTTGTAGGGCAAAAATGAGATAAGCCTCTAGTTTTTCTGTAGTGATATATGTTTAATGTTGTTGTGGTTTTATGTATTATAAAGGCAGGTAACTGGTGACTGATACTGTTTGGAAGAGTTCCTGCAGTGGAGATTTTACTCGGGTCAGAGACCATGATCCAATCCAAGACTGTCACACAGATTTCTGCTGTAGAGAAGTTAGGTATGGCTGTATTGTAAGAGACTATATTGAAGGTGTTAGGGTAGATCAGTGTTACACCGCCACATTTTAAATGAGACCTATCCGAGTGCAGGCATGCAAAGCAAGGGGGAAGGAATTCTGAGCTTTTGCTGTATGATTTTAGCCATGTTTCCGTAGCAGCAATAATGTCAGGCTTGTTATGTGTTACCCAGACATGGAAGTCAGGGATTTTGTTTCAAATACTTTGTAGGTTAATTGTAGTTAGGTTTAGAGATTTGTAGGGGTTATATGAGTTGGGAGATGAGGAAAGGGGACGTGGATTGGGATGGATATCTTTGCTTAAAGTTAGTTTGGAGTATTTAAGTAAGACAGTAGTGGATTCCTGTTTCTGTTTTATGTTATGGTGAAGGTAGGAGGTATGGTTTATGTTAACTTTAGCATTTAGGGGGAAGATTTTTAGTTTAAAGCAGAGAATGTTGCATGTTGTGTAAAGGTTAGATGATATGTCAGAGAAGGTACTGAGCGAATGTGGATGTGGGTTTGTGGTAGACATTGTTAATTTGTAGTGGAGTGAGTTGTAATAGGAGGGTTAAGTGTAATAGGAGGCTGAAGGGTATGAGTTTATATATTACTGGCATTGTACTATGGTAGGTTATAGTGGGGAAGCATTTATAGGTAAGCAGATTTGGAGTTAATAGAAGAAGTTTACTAAGTAAGGAAGGGTGGAGAAGAAGGATGTGTGCAATTGGTAGTATTAGGAAAAACTAGTGTGTGTTACAGAAAAGAATGTAAGAATATGGAAAGGATAGTGATTGGATGGGGGATAACGAGGGGTGAATAAATGTAATTGAAGTGGGGATGGGTGGAAATGGGGGTAGGGTAGGGGAGCAGAGTGAGCCTGAGCATAGTGAGGGCAAACGGAGCAGGCAGAAACCAGATTTGGAGCTAAGTGCTTAAAAAGAAAATCAATCAGTAAGTACAGGTAATCTATATGGATTCCTGCAGTATTCACTCACTATGTAGAGTGCAGTGAATATCAGGGGTAATGGCACTGGGGTTTGGATGTCCTCTAGGCAGGAAACAGAAATAAAAAAAAAAACAGATTTCCAAACAAAACCTTAAAATCTTGTAGTTCTCATAGCTAACACAGATTGGATGGATGTGCATTCATTTAATATTGGGTGTGAGGAAGCTTGGAGTTTTAACTGCCATTTCACTTATTTGCTTTCTAACTTCTCCTCTTAAGCTAAAAGGAACACTGTTAATGATGCCAAAAATAAACTTGAAAAATACAGGGCACCCAACAGAGTGTTTAAAAAAAGCATTATTCTCCTTATGGTTTTTAATATCGTATAAATGTTCATAAATACGTCTTCGTAAAGCCATCTCAGTTTTGCTAATATAAAAATATGAACACTCAATGCATATAGCCATATATGCCACGCATTTGCCACAGCAATTCCATTTAATAAAAATACCTTAGAGCTTGCTCTATTCTTTAAAATAACAAAATATTTTCACAAATGTAAGAGCATTGTTGACACATACCACACTTAGTGGTGTGTTGGACCCCATTAAGCCCTTTCAAATTAATAGAGTTACCTTTATAGCTTTGAAGTTTTACCAGTCTTGTAAGTAAACAATGGTTCATTCCCCACCATCTGTAAAATATATGGATTAGTTTTAAAAAAAACTCCAGTTGTTATTCCTAAACAAATCTATTTGTTTGCTATATTGGAGGACCATAGCTCTCTCATAATTTTTTTCATTTTTTACCTCATTTTGTCTTTCCACCTTTCCTTTAAATCCTACCCCTAACAATGGTCATATTTCTTCCCCCATTCAGACTGAACAATAGTTTCTGACATTATTAACCAATGGAGGTGGGTACCTTCTGTCCAGAAACATTTGCACAACCTTATTAAGTTCACTTTCTAAATCTCCTCTCTGGGAGGTCATTCTGGCTGTTCTTATACAATGAACCTTAACAAGGCTGTTCTTATAACTTAAAGGGTGAAAGCTAGAAAAATCCAAATATGAATTAGTAAATGTAGTTTTCCTCTATATTTTTGACTGAAAACCCCTAACAGTGTGTTCAATAAAATTATCCAAATAATTAATCCCCATTCTATCAAAACTATAGTCCTATGCAAAAGTTTTGCTTGGAATCTGTTTTTGAGAAGAGTTTTATGGTATGTCCACTTTAAATCCCACTATTCAATAATTAATTAGACTAATTGAATTTTTTTAATTAGTTTGGTATGTATAAAAAGGCTTTTTGAGGAGTCAGTACTGGTTCTGATGAAGTCCTGTGTTTGTTAAGGATGAAAGCCCTTAATCAGTTCATGTTTATTTTTTGTAATAAATAATTTTATATTAAATACCATTTTAGTGAATCCTTGCATATCAGCTTCTAGGTTGCTAATTTTTATTAAACTGTGTATGTCTGTTTCACTCTGAACATATGAACTTTATCTGCAAATCATGTAGTCATGCAGTCTAATACAGATTGTATTTCATGCTATGCTTAGCCTTTACAATTCAGTAAAAACGTATTACTTATGTTGAAATTTTTAACTTATGTGCAGTTTTTCTCTCCCAGCCTCTGCTAAAAATGGAATGTTGCCCAGTTGAACTTTCCCAGTCAACAAAAATGAAATAAAATAAAATTAAATTTCATGTTTCATCTATGATATTTCTAAGGAGTTTTGTATGGCTGACAACTTCTACATTGGTTGTATTTAACAATGCCAGGATGAAGTTGTCTTTAATGTTTAAATTTGTTTTGCATGAATAGCATTAACATATTCTTTCTTGCATTTAATAACAGGCATGATTGTTAAAGCCATGTTTCTATAGACGGAAATAACTTCTGAGTAAGAGTTTGAAGTTTTGTGATGTTGTTAGCAAAGCAAATGCTAGTTGAATCATCAGAATATCATATAGATGAATGACCAGAGGTCACGACTATGCCATTTGTTAATATATTAAAAAGTTCAAGGATAGGTCCTTGGCTGATATCAACAATAATGGTTAGAAAGGCTAAGTCAGCATTTTGCTATGGTATACACTGTGTGGTGTTACTGTGATAACTTTCAAGCCATGTGACAGCTGTATCAGACCGGCCTAGGTTCCCAAGCCTGGCTAGTAATATAGAAAGTGAGATTGCTAAATGCCCTAGAGAGATCTAGCGATATCAAGAGTACCAGTCTTCCTTATTTTTTGTTTTGACATATTGCAATATAACAAAAATGAGGGAAGGCTAATTTAATTTTCCATTTACCCACATCTTTCATCCTGGCAAAGCAAGGCCATCACACTCATTAATGGGCTACAGATTACCCCCAGCTATTATTACATTCTTGATTAATAGCCAAACAAAAATAATTATTAAAAAGAAAAAATACCATGGGCTACATTGGAATAATTGTGCATTTTCATGCATTTATTGAAATGAAACTTTTTCAAAATAAAAACCTTTTCTCATAATGTTTAAACAGCTAAAATAACCACATGACCAATACTACAACTTATCATGATAAAACAGTACGTTTAAAATATAAATTACCTTAATGTAAAGGTCTATCAGCAAAACAAATTCCTTTACTGCTACTCAAGTCATGTAAACCTGGAGGGAGAATATCCATTAGGGTAAGCAGCAGCTAAGTTTGGTGATATTTCTTCCGGAAAAATGTTCTAGACCACTATTCCATGTGTGATGATTATAGATAACTTTAATATTATATCTGCTTGAAAAAATCAGGAATAGTCAACTATGAAATCATTAAATACTTTTGGCTAATAAATAAAAGAAAAACATTTTCAAGCACTGATCTATTTCATCTTCCCAGTAAAATATAAATCTGGATAAAGATGCAATAATGGTCATCTCAGTGAATTGTCAGCAGTGGGATCACAACATTTAACTGAAACGGATAAAATAGCATGATTAAAGTAAATTTAAAGTCATCGAGGATGATATTAAAACCTGACAGAGGTACAGAAAATATACAAAAGATGCACCCTTCCTATATTACTGTTTCCCTTGAAACAGCTTACTGGTTTTCCTCCATAAAATCCTGTTAAGTGTGACACAGAAAAATATTTTTGAAAACTTTATAGAGAGAAGGATAACCAAGATTATACTGCAAGGTGCCTGTGTTTTAACTTTTTAAAATACTTGTTTAGATTTTCCTCATTTTGAAAATATGTATATGTTATTATATTTAAATATTTATTAGAAATCCAGTACAATAAGATCAGCATGTATGTCAGCATAACAATTAGGTTAGATGGAAGCTACAGAAGTCCATTGGTACTAATCAAAGATCAGCAAGCCTGTCAAAACTTCTGAAATATATGAAGAGTATGGAACATATTATCCCCCACTATACAAAAATAGGCTGAAACATGGCCAAAATTATCAGTAAACAGTTCCATCATTAAAGATATAGTTCATGCATAACTGAGATACTTCTTTGTAAGACTGTAGGCAGTTTGATTGAGAATGGACAAGTAAATGTATTCCCAAACTTTAGACATTATCAAGAGATTTAAGGGGTATTATAAAATATATCAAGAATATATCTTATTTATGTTACAATCTGGAATTGTCTTTTACAAATTTATTGAGTATATACACTATACATGGACCCTTACAAACAACTGGAGTTCTTTATATAACCAATGTTACTTCTGTGTAAAGGTTGGTACAAAAATGTTCTCCAGTCCTATCTAGTGACACAGTGTATACCTAGGATAACTTGTATATACGTTTTCAATTTGAAATGATATATCTCTTAGAAATATGTCCTTACAAATGAAAGTTTCAGATATATAAGCTGCAAGATATTTCCCAGCAGGGATAACTGGTTGGGAACACGTGAATGCATTACTGTTCAACTGCAGAGACACTTGGCTGAATCATATTCACTGTGGGTACAAAGAAGCTTGTAGCAACATGCCCACAGCTGCAGTAACATTCATGGCTTGTCTGACCTGGATAATTTCTAGATAAAAAATCAGGTGGAGACTTGCTTCCAGGCTGAAATTGATACTAATAGTGCCTTCTGCATATCTTGCTGAATTTCTTAACTCTGCTATAATAAGAACAACATTTAATGGATGATTACAAAGAATCCCTGCTCCAGAGAATGTCTTTTAGTCCTCACAGAAAAGCTAATGTGCCTAGGGAATGTTGTTTAAAACATATTTGTAGCATGTGTGACTACAGCAATGTACAGTTTACCCCCATGCTTTTGCAAATGTCTACAAACTGTATTTTTATAAGCATGTACTGTACACCAAGCACAAGACAGTTTACTTGACATAAGAAAGACATTTTCCACTGGATACCGAATTTTCTCTGCCACTGACATGCCCACCATGCATCCTGCCTGCTGCCCCTAGTGTTCCAGGAAAGGCATAGACATTGTTTCTTTATGCACATGGTTATTCCAGCTTTGGGTATAGCGCAGTGTGCTTTTCATGTGTCTCTGCAGCAGAACTACAATTCAGCCATGTTGTCCCTGTAGGGTAATGTTCTGTCACCTATAAGCTTAAATCTATTTATAGTCAACCTCATGCAACAAAGGTTACATCAGTTACAGTTTTGGATATATCTGAATGTTAGCACTGGTGTAATATAAAAACAAATATTGCGCAATATTGATAGACATACATACAAGTATGTGCATCTTAGAAGAAGACAATATGTATTACAGAACACACAGTTTTCAAGTTAATTTCCCAAATGAACCAAATTTAGATTTCTTTCAGTATGCAATACACAATTTGGACTTAGTGAAGCATCACAAGCCTAAAAAGAACGTCTGCAATAGCTAACAAATAACTCCTCCTAAGGGAGTGGACATTTCTTCTTCTACTCATAGGTTCATAGGCAGTGACTTGAAATGTTGTTTAGGAAACAATTGGAGAGACTAGTCCAGTTTCCCAATTGTCCCAGAGTGTTGTCTGGATAAGTAACTAGATCCCAATCTCATAGCACACAAATATAGGCTGAATGAATCAAACACTGGACTACAGTAAACAGTTAAATAGGAGCTCATTAAAATGGATTGCTTCACTGATTTCATTAGAAGTGTTACAGTTCTGCTACCTATAAATATTGTAGTTGACAGCTAGTTATACAGTAATACGTAATTGTATATAATAATGAGAGCTATCAAAGCATCCAGATTCTCCACTGCACTGGACTCATTATAAGAGGCAACGAGAATAACAAACATGCTTGTGGAAAGGTACTTTCCTGAGTTTACTGCAAGAGTATAAATTCTGATCAAAATAGTTTTACATATGCATCTATGAAAGAGGGTCAGTCCATAAACCAGTTTCAGCTATGACCTGGTCAGAAGGGCAAGGGTAAATGCAATACATATATGGACAATTTAATGCAGCCAATCAACCATTGTAATTTCAGGAGGTGGAAACAAAATAGAGTACTGGAGAAAACTCAACCAGGAACAGTGTAAGTAAGCAAACTCCACACGGACAGTAACCAGAAGTTTAGATTAGATTTGGGACATTTAATCTGTGAAATAAATATCCTATTACTGAGATACCATGCTGTTGTACTTGCAAAATAATGGAATGTGCTAATTTAGTCAACCTGTGAGTATATTAGCCACACTTTTATCGATGGAGTTTATAACGGGGGTGAATTGTGCAGTAATTTTCAGTGATACTGCAGTCAGAATTGTGATTATACAGAAAAGATCCAAATCAATTCATTTAAATATCTTGTACTCTTCTGTCAGCAATAATTTCATTTAACAATGTGAAGAAAGGCACCAATAAAGAGCAAAACATTTGGTAATAACAGGAAGCATAACATTGAGGCCGTTGACTTTTATTAAACTCTGATCTGAAATGTCATTTTTTTACTTATGAAGTGAAAAATTAACCTTAGGAATGTATACATAACAACAGTATCTTTTTAAGTATAATTATCAGTTACAGGCACATTATTTTCTACATCAGGATTATATAAATAGCAACCATTTGAAATGTCGGGAACCACTAGACCGAATACTGAATTACGGAGACTGAATGGCTGAAAGATCAGACTTACATATACTAAGTCCAAGATGCCATTTCTCAGAATATTACCTTTTCTCCAAAGTATGGCAGTTTTGGAGTTGGTATATATAGGTTTGAAGGGTGTGTGGGGCTTGCCCCACCCCACATGGGAGGGTGCAAAGAGGGCTTGGACCCCCTGCAAAAAGAACTTTAAAGGAGAAGAGAGATTTTTGAAATCTCACAACTCCTGTGTTTTCTGGGGTTTTTTTTGTCATTTTGGCACTGAGCATCCCAGTGTGGACATTTCAATAGTGAACCATTATAAATATTTGACCTGCTGCTCAAAGGCCTTCAGAATTGAAGCAAGATCAGACATAAGAGTATCAGCACATTTAATAGACCGAATTATTTTAGATGGCCTGTCTATTTTTAGAAAGTTTGCCAAGATGATAATGGGTACATGGCCATCTTCAAAGTAGGGTACATAGGTTCACAGGTCAAGGCAGACTATATACATTGTTTTTCCCTCATACTTTGCCTTGATGACCTTCTCAAAGAAGTCCTCCAGGCTGAGTATGTATGATCTGCCCTTGACAAAACCAAACTAGGTTGGATCCAGTGTTTGAAGGGTTTCTATAGCTTTCTTAATCTTTTCCATGGTAACTGTTTCCATGGCTTTGCATATGGCACTAGTCATACTTATAGGTCTGTAGTTCTAGGGGTCTGTTGATGGCTCACACATGTTCACATGGATGCTTTTTACAGCTCTCCATTTGTATGGCACAAAGCCTGCAAGAGGACATGCTCAAACAGTAACTCCAGCTGTCCTGGTAGGTCATCTTTCAGGTTATTTAGAAGACATCCTAGGATATTATTGGAGCCCATCAATGCAGTATTTTTGGCCTTAAAGAGCACATCTAAGACATGTCTTCTCATGATAGTTGTGCAGTATGGTTGTTTGTTGGTATTTCATGGTAGTTGGTTGGGGAAGGGGGGGGTGGCAAAATTAGAGCTCAAATTTTTGGCCAGCAGATTTGCTACATCTTCCGCCTCTATATAGGTGGCTCCATTTACAATCAGTTCTTCACAATACTGTGTGCTGCCTTTGAGGTTTCAGAGATAACTTGTCTTTTGTCTAGGAAGCTATCTTTACCTCAAATTTGGCTTTAATAGACTTAATTTGCCCTCTTAATTATTTGTTTAGATTGATGAGAATGATTATATCATGCTGGGTGCAGCACTTCCTAATCTTGGCTGTGACTTTTTTCTTTTCTTGTACAACCTGCTCATGTTTGCATTCCTCCAGGGTGGTTTGTGTTTTGAATTAGTTCTGGGATTATTTCTGGTAGGCACAGCTGTCTTTATAGATTTATTGACATGACTGTGACAGGGTTTCTGTGACAAATTATGCATAGAGAGCTGTGTCCCCAGGGTTGGGAGAGTAGTGGCTTGAAATTTCAACAAGTTATGACTTAGTAGTAGGATGTTTGCCTTAGAATAGTTCTTAAATGTTATGGGTTTAGCCTGAGTCACAGAACTGATTTCTATTATGAAGCATACAGCTTTGCAGTCTGATCGCACCATAGAAGACAGTACTCTGGGGGGATACAGCATTCTCCTCTATTTGTGACTACCAGTTCAAGTATGTTTGCACCCCAGTGGATGCATGGATTATCTGGTCCAAGGTGTTTGTGTTTACAAAGTCCAGGAATCTCTGGGCCTGTAGGTCTGGGGTTGGGTAAGAATCCCAGTTTGTAGTGGGACAGTTGAAGTTGCCCATGAATATGGAATTGGGTTGAATGGTGAAGGCCTCCAAGTAAGTCCACATCAGAGTTTTGGGTTTTTAGGGTCATATAGGGTAACCTATAGCTTGCAAGTATATGAAATGGGGCTTTGCCTATGTAAAGCTGGACATGTAAAAGCTGAAGTGTGTCCATCCTGTTTGACAAGTCTTGAGGTGAGTTTGCTGTTGATAAAGATTGAAACATCTCCACCTTTTGTCCTTGCCTGTGAAGTAACTGGTCTGAGTATGTGGAAGGCACTGTAGCCCTGCACTGCTGGGATTCTCTGCATGGCTTTCAACCATATCTCAGTAACTGCAAAGATATGTGCATTTTCCAGTGTGAGTTGAGCCTGGAGTGAGTGGAGCTTCTTGTTTAGGTTCCTAGCATTGAACAGTAACACTTTTAGATTTCATTGGGTTTGATTTGCTGCATTGGATGGTTTGTCAGTTTGGCATTGACTAAAAAAAGATGCTATGGTGAGGACACCATTTTAGCCAACATTTGAAAGCCTAGAAGAGAAAGGTGCAGATCATCCTTGGCAAAGCAACATGGTCTGTTGACCACTGGCAATCATCTTTATTCATATTGTGGCATCATCACTGGTGAAGGTAGAATGCTCTTCAATGCTATATACCAGCCTGGGACACATAGTCTGACAGCTCCATAATGTCTCTCTTCATATAGTCCAGGGATCTATGGCTCAGGTAGCTTACACCCATATTGACTATGACTGAATCATACTGGTACTTGTGGTCTAATGACTTGAGCACATGGGGGATATGGTGGACCCCAACCCCTGAAAGACAACAAACTCTGATTTTCTTCTTTTTCAGCCTAATGAGAGGGACATCTGTACCTCTCAGAATGGAGTCTACTACGATTAGCAGCAGAATTTACTGACTCAAAGAAAAGTGACTAAACCAACTAAAAAGCCATCTGGTCACTGAAATTGAATCTTGCATCCTGTCTGTATGTCTCATACAGATCATGCTACAATTCTACTGCCACTAGAATTGCAGCTCATAGGTATATACTAGGCTAATTACTACCATGGCCTTTATAAGTCTAGTTATGGAATGCAACCCAATTGTGTCCCTATGTATCATGGGCATTTACAGGAATTCTCTGAGACACATATCTTTCTTACCAACACATCTTATTTATGTCACAAGCAAAATGTATATCCTTAGATCTAGTGGTTCTGATACTGCTCATTTTGCAGATGTGCAGAAGGTACATTAGAACTGGATCCAAGGAGCCTTGTATGCCAGGCATAAGTCACCTCAAAGTAACCTGTAAGAGACAGATTATAGAGCTAGGACTTTAATGCGATCTATATATGACAAAGTGTTCATATCCTGGATTCTCCTGGTAAGAAATCTTGTGGGCATTCCAAATGATTCATACATCTGGTCAGGTATATGCTGAAGGAGGCATTATACTCAATAATGGGTCTGATAAGGGCTGAATGAAGTGGCACTATGGTTTCTTTGGATCTGGATGCCATGCCCTTACTTATAAGTTGGGCTGCATTAAATTATGTTCTTATTATCTTGGCCACATATTGGTCAAAGGCCAGATTACTGTCTGCATATGTTCCTAGATCCCTGACTACTGTGTCAATTCTTAGGGGTGTCTTATTTATGGAGTAATTAGCTTAGATGTCAGTTTTCCCAAAAGCACTTTAATACATTTACTGGCATTAAGTTTTTGTCCATGACTTTGACACCAGTCATTAGTGTGTGTGTTAAACCTTCTTGTAAGATTTTCATGTCATGGAGAAATCTATGAGAGCTCCCATTTTGTAGTTATCTATGAACTTGATCAGCCCAAGGCCCTTGACATCATCCTTTACCTCTGAGAAGTAGTTGCCAACTAGGAGTGGTTCCGGCAAGGGACCCTGAGGTACCCCACTGGTGATTGCTCTCTTAATTGAGGTGGTATCATCAAGCCAGAATCCTTGGCTCTGTGAGCCAGCTAACCATCCAAAGAGCTATGTAAGGGTTTATGCTCAGTTTAGTGAGTCACTGAACTATACCCTAGTACTGTATTGTGTGAAATGCCTTAGCCAGGTCCAGGTAGGCAGTATGCACCATTTTCCCCTTATCAATTGCATTGGTAACCTTCTCAAAGACCTCCACTAGGCTTACCAGGCATGACCTTCCCTTGACATAGTCAAACTGGGTTGAGGCCAGTGTCTGAAGGATGCCTATGACTTTGTTGATCATTTCCATGATAATTTATCCCAATGGCTTTGCATATTAGACAAGTCAAACTAATTGGTCTGTAATTTTCAGGAGTGGTTGACGGTCCACCCTTGTGAACTGAGATAACCATTGCAGTCCTCCATTCTTGCGGTACAAAACCTTTTTTGATGCTATAGTTGGAGAGTGACTCAAATGGTCTTGATTGGTCATGTTTTAAGCTATTTAGGTGGCATCCTTGGATATTGTTGGGCCCATATGCTTGTAGGTATTTCATGGGGGTAGGCAGGGGAAGTGGGGTGTGAAGTTTGAGCTGAAATTTCTGCCAGCAAATTTGCTATGTTGATCTGCTTAGGAAAGGTGACATCACTGACCACCAGTTCAGTACACTGATGTGTGTTGCCTTTTAGATTTTTGATATAGCTGTAGAAGGCCTTGTTGTCTTTAGCCTGTGAAGCTGTATTGACCTCATTATTGGCCTTGTTGGACATAGCAAGTCCCAGTCCTCTTAATGTAAAAACAGACTTTAGTTAATCAAAAGTGAAAAGGTATCAGAAACAGATCAAACAACTAGCTAAAGCAAGTAATTCTCACTCTAAGCCTCCCTGTGTGTTTTGCAGTTTGGACCAACCAGGCTGCCTTTCTACTACCACTAGAATTGAAGTTCCACTCTTCTTAATGTACAGCACACTTTAGGTAGCCAAAAGTATGATAGCACTAGAAACAAATAAAAAAACTAGCGACAACAAGTAATTATCATGTTAAGCCTCCCTGTGTGTTCTGCTGCCAAGGCAATTGCAGTCCTAGTCTTCTTAATGTAAAAACACACTTTAATTAGCCAAACTAAGACAGTACCAGAAACAAATAAAATTAGCTACCATTAATTACAGTGCAATTCAAATCTAGACAAGCTAGCAATGATGAAAACACATTTTAAGGAAAATTCAAAGAACATTAACAGTCTAAGGGGAGGGTTTTCCCAGTTTCATCTGCTAATGCTCAATAAGATCAGCACAGGAGATAGGACTGGGAGGAGCTTATATGGCCAGATATACAGAAGACGAGAGTGGGAACAGCTTTCAAGGCCAGATATACAATAGGGCTGGGCAGCTCAAAAGCCTCCCAATTTAAAAACACAACAGGAAAAGGGTGGGTGGGTAACAACAAAGCTGATTTAAATGGTAAGATAAGTGCAATATTTTAAATGCAATTTAAATGTAGTTCCCTGGATACAAAACATAGTTCAAATG
The DNA here is from genome assembly GCF_019279795.1 of Protopterus annectens. Lineage (NCBI taxonomy): Eukaryota > Metazoa > Chordata > Ceratodontiformes > Protopteridae > Protopterus > Protopterus annectens. The sequence continues at coordinate 562,238,082 of NC_056725.1, forward strand.
CTTTGTTTCTAAATGTCCAAGCTTCCAAAAGTCCAAAGACTAAGACAGCTGATTGCTCGTGTAATATAAAATAGCATGACACTGGGTTTAAATACTGCAAGCTCTAGTTACACCTAACACAGCTGGTCAAGGTTGGCTTTTTTGTTTTAAGTTTGAAAAGTAACCTAAACAGAGAATTAGATGAACAATGCTGATAATCCACTAAGAGCTGAGAAAAATAACAATAGATATAAGACAACCTAAATCAATTAATATTGGGTGCTTCAGAGTCACAAGAGATAGTAAAAATGAAATAAAATAGCCCATTCAGAACTGATTTAAACACTAGGCACAGCATCAAAAGCACTTGATACACATTATAGATTACTACTGAAAAATAAAGCCAGCACCTCGAGTGGTTCCAATTCAAAGATTTAATTGCACAGAAACTAGACTGGTTTCAGCTAATTAAGCTTTCATCAGTAGTTACAAAGACAAAAAATAAACTGCTCCTTATATACCCTATAAGAAAGCAATGACATCACTTCCTGTCAAGGAAAAAAAAATGTTAAATTATGTTACAAATGAAAATTAATGTATATGCAGCATACAAATAAAATATACAAAAAATTGGTGTTGTCCATCTGATGCTGTACCAAACCATCAATGATATCAGTTAGTAGAAAAATAAGATAAATTATTACCTTGGTGTTGTGAAATAGATGTGTGCTATATAAAAATGAAAAAAGGTTAGCACAATAGTACATAGTTTACAATAGTCATGTCAGTAATAAATGTTGGGTAACATTATAAGCATATGTCAGTATCAAGTTGGAATCTCTAAGAATAATAAGTATATCATCCTGATTGAGACATTCAAGGGCCCAATATAATGTGTTCTCGTTTAGCCTCACAACAAAGTAAATATGGTAGTGAAGAAATAATGATAACATATTACCATTCCACCTTGTAATTATGAAAATTACACCCCAATCATTGTATATAACATATATACAGTTGAAGGAATCCACCATTCATGTATAGAAAATGAGTCAACATTAATCCTGATAAGTTAGATTGTTGTCAATAGCGGAAATTAAATCAGAACAAAGCATAATCCAAAAAAATTATGACCAAATAGGGGTTTGATAACCTAAAGAGCAAATGCGATGGTTCTCATAAGAGTATCATATCATATGACATAGAAAACATAACTTTCCATATTCAAATAATCATACAAATCTCTTCAAAAAACATAATGCACACTATATATTGAAACTGTGATTAATAGTATTTCTGTAGGTCCGACAGTCCTAACATATGTCCACAAAAAGAGAAAATGATAAGTCCAATCCTGTAGTTGCTGTGTATATAGGTTATTCTGGTGTAGTAATGCGCCCAAGATCAGAAATGATAACCCGACACTTGGAGAAAAAAAAATTGTCGACCCAAACTGTCCCGATGTTATTATAAACTTGACAGTTCAAACAGTTTCCTTCAAAAGGATTTAGACATAATCTTCTCCTGATGTTCTTATTAAATAACAAGCCAGACCGTTCCCTTCACAAAAATATATCGTGGCAAAAACGCCAACTCACTGGAAGAGAAGAAATGGTATATATAGGCCCATAATGCATATACTTTGTGAAATCGGGGAAAGGGTGGATTGTCACATGAAGCGATATCCAAATAGTCAGTTAGAGTATGAAGAAACAGTCTGTTCAAGTCCCACCAAGCTGAATAAACTGTGTATATGAGCCCCAAAAAAATGTTTGCGCTTTAACACACTCAAATTATAATGTCCAAGTGCGAACAGCAACACGAATGTGTAAATATAGTTTATAACCTACAGCCAAATTCTCTTTTTGCATTATTGACAACATTATTGGAAATAGGGCATTTAAAACAGGATGGCATGACATTCTTAATAAAAAAGAGAAAAGATGGATAGTCAAACTGGGTGGGCTCTTCCCACCAGGGCTCAATGACAAAATGTGATTTTTCATATATGCTTATTCATTATACTTATTATTCTTAGAGATTCCAACTTGATACTGACATATGCTTATAATGTTACCCAACATTTATTACTGACATGACTATTGTAAACTATGTACTATTGTGCTAACCTTTTTTCATTTTTATATAGCACACATCTATTTCACAACACCAAGGTAATATTTTATATTATTTTTCTACTAACTGATATCATTGATGGTTTGGTACAGCATCAGATGGACAACACCAATTTTTTGTATATTTTATTTGTATGCTGCATATACATTAATTTTCATTTGTAACATAATTTAACAATTTTTTTTCCTTGACAGGAAGTGATGTCATTGCTTTCTTATAGGGTATATAAGGAGCAGTTTATTTTTTGTCTTTGTAACTACTGATGAAAGCTTAATTAGCTGAAACCGGTCTAGTTTCTGTGCAATTAAATCTTTGAATTGGAACCACTCGAGGTGCTGGCTTTATTTTTCAGTATTGGTCTAACTAGCTTGGTTGCCAAGCACCAGTCGTACTTGCTAGCTTGCTTCTTAACATTATAGATTACAAAGCAATGTAACTATAAAATGCCTTTAATTAGTAGCTTTAACTTCAGATTTAGAGCAAAGACAAACAGGAATGACATAAAACTGAATAAAATGCCAACTTAAGTGTAGCATTTTAAGTGCAGTTTAAATGTACTTCCCTTGATGTAAAATGTAGTCCAACTGCATTGTTTCTAAGCTTTCAAGTTTTCAAGAATCCAAAGACTAAGATCATAGGATCATAGGAAGTTACTAGGCTAATGGCGCTAGGGACCTTAAAAGCCTAGCCAAGTTCTTACCCTTATTTCCATGATCAGCACCTATTGCCCCTGTCCAAGAGGGGCACATGTGGAACCCTCGGGTTGAATTTACGGTAACCCATCCAATCATCCAGATTGCATATGAAGAAGGCAAATGAGGTGCTCTGTTTGACATGAAGTAGAAGTCAGTTTCAAAGGTGTGGTGACCTCTGGGAAACAAATCTGTCCCTCCAGCAGGTTTTACTAATATCAGCTACCAGGTTAAGGTCTTTAGAGCGAGTAACTTGTGTACCATTTGACTTTTGGATATGAAGCATTTCCAATAATGTATGGTCAGAGATTGCCTTATATACAAGGCAGAGATCACCTCTGAGTACTCTTCATGAAACAGAATAAAGTGACAGTGATTTCAGATGATCCCATAGGACAGATGATGAAGACCTTAAATTTTCCTTGTGAGGAACCTTTGTGGTTTCTCCAATTGCTGCAGGATGGTTGATTGCTTGTGCAATGTGAAATACTGGGGGTGGGGGGTGAATTTAATTCCAGATGTTCTAGCTACAACTCCCACAACTGGATAAAGCTGGCTTTTTTGTTTTAAGTTTGAAAAGTGACTAAAACACAGAATTAGATGAACAATTAAATGCTTTCTTTCCAAGCTCCCAAGCTTTTAAGTGTCCAAATACCATGTATCCTGTTTTCATGAGCATTCAGATTTTCAGTATATATCCTACAGTGGTCTGAAAAGTCCTGCTTACATTGCTGTATAGTGACTTGACACTATATTTGCTTCACTGTAGAATCAACAAATATCATGCAGTCTTATATGTTCATTAGTTTGTTTATTTACATTCTGTAGTTTAGCTGATTAACTAATAAATAAATCCCTTAGATGTCTTTGAAACTAGTCCATCTTAATTGTAAGGATAGTTGGTAGTTATTGTTTTCAACAAAAACTATTTGATAGCTTTGTGAGTCATATCACAAACTTTGTTTCTTTTAAGATTTAACTGACAGCTTATGACTTTATTGGAAAGGTCAAACAATGAACATTATTTATTATAGCCAGAATTGCCTAAGAGGTATCTCAACTAGATAGTAGTTTTATCAACACCAGAGATTAATGTAGTTGACATCAAAAAGTATCTGTATATCATTATGGTTTATGCCAAAAGAGGAAAAAAACAACATTATTTAATGAAGGGTAGAAAAATATGCAATGTACTACAAAATTATAAAATATTGTCAGATTATTAAAGATAGTATGAAGAGAATGCATGGAAAGTTCATCTAGTCTACTTTTTGATTTTGTGTTAAGCTATAGCCCCCACCAGAAAAAGCAAAAGATACTTGAAGCTGTTTAAATTTTTTATTAAACTAGTTTGAAACAAGGACTTGTATCATTACTGAGCATACAGGGAGAATCTGGTAAAATTTTACTTTTTATCAAAAGTCTTTAAATTTAATATTTTACAAGAATTACAATGCCAGATGAAAAATATTTATCATTGTACAGTTACTAAAAATTAAAAAAATGAAGCAATAACAAAACTTACTTCTGAGCTATATACAAACATTTGGTAATGCTTATAAGGAACAATAATACAATACTTGCAAGGGTACAATACGGCCAAAGCATCTAGTGTGGTCACAGCAAAATTAATTCATTAACATACTATGTACTTAGAAACTTGCACAATATTTGCAAAACTTACTGTTAAGATTGGTACGTGAAACAACATTCAAGGCAGGATAATTTACTAAACATACCATAAATAAAATATAGATTTCCATAAAACATGCTAGTTACTAGATGGGTTTTGTCATTTAGGTAGAAATTTGTAAGCTTCAAGATATTTCAAAATGAGTTTAGAACAATGATTATAATTTACGTCTGATAGCTGGAGCCAATAATTGAATATGTAATCCTTCACTAACATGAATACACATATTAGTAATGTTAAAACATCTAATCTTTCACAAGTATAAATACATAAATTAGTAACATTAAAAAAGTCTAATCCTTCACAAACATAAATACAGAAATTAGTAACATTAAAACATCTAATCCTTCACAACTATAAATACAGAAATTAGTAACATTAAAAAGTCTAATCTTTCACAAGCAAAACCACAAATTACTGACATTAAAAAGCCTTCATCTATTGTAATACTTGCAGAATACAGTAAAACAAATCTCCATTTCTAGTTTAACTTAGAACTAGATGCTGTCCTTTGTTTGTTCTCACTTTTTCTCCTACTGTAAGGTTTTACTTGGCTGAGTGACTCTATTGCCTCTATAAATTGGGAGCTTTGGATATTTCCAAGGAAGACAACAGGGGTAATTGGCATCATACACTTCTTCGGACTGCCAAATTAGCATGTATCACCCCCCCCCCCATGAGATTGTTTTCTGTGCTGAGGCCCCCATGATGGTAAACATCACCAGTAGAGCAGTCATGCATCAGGAAGGCTTCAAGAGGTGAGAAACCTTACAAAATGAGGCTTCTTCACCATGCTACATCTTTCTAAATTCCAGAGACAGCCTTTTAGAGGTATCTAAATCAGAGTCATCATAGACAATTCCTATAGCCTGTCCATTTATCCAAGTTATAGAACTCAGAACCTCCAGACCAGAGAAATGAAATCAACTACAATCATTTTCAAAATAAATTAAAATCTTCTTAGCATCAAGATGACAATGCCCTTATACTTGAAATGTCAAATGATTACACTTTCCTTACCTAGGTTTACATTTCCCAAATGTAACATAATACTAATCATTAATGTCCCTCTCTTCCATCTTAACTACTACTATCTCTACTCCTTCTCTACCCATATCTCTCCATTTCTGTCTTTGTATAAATATTATTTTATATCCTGAATGAAAAACATGTAAAGTGCTGTTTATGTACTAAATGTTCAAGTTGCATCTGTTATGTATCTCTCCAGGCCTCTGCTGAAAAAGGGCTTTTACTAAGGTGACCTATCCTGGTAAACAAATAGAAATGAATACATGAATGACAGAATGAATGACACAATGAATGAATGAATGGATGGATGGATAGATGAGTAAATGAATAATAATAAATAATCAGTAGATAACTAAGAATAAAAGGTTTCAGACATTCTGCATAAGCCCAGGATAGTATTCCAAGAAATTGGTAATATAAACTCTTTATGTACCCTGTCCTGTTGTTCTCATTCAAAGTTTCTCTAACATGGCAAGAAGAAAACCCATAATAAGGCTCCTTGTCACCACCAAATTAATCAGTGTTCCCCCTTTTAGTCTCTATACCTTCCACTTTAGGAGAGACTGCCCTTACAACAAAAAGGAAGTGTCTGAAGCCTTCCTTTAACAGTCTTTACTTGAATTATAGTTTCTTTACAGCAGTCACTTTAACCATGAGGATTTCCAAATTTCAAATCTAGATGTGGTCTGCTTCTTATACTTATCTTTAATAACAATGGGGTATCTTTGTTTTCAAATCTATTATTTACATCTGAGGTGCTGTCTTTCAAATTATTATGCAGGGAATTAGACACAATCTTTTTACGACATACTTCTAGAGGGTGTTGTACTTCATAGCACCAAGAGGTGTGTGCCAATCTCTGGTTCTAGGAATCCAAATATTAAAACATCTGATCAATTCTTTCTTACTGTTGCCTAGATCAAGTTGTAAAATCTTGTCATGCCTCTCAACTGCCCAGAATTTCATAGCAAGTCCACAATTTTCAGTATATTTTTACCATGTCCCTCATAAAAAAATTTGTTTTCTGGGAATTCACTGAGGATAACAGATAATCAGTAATACCAGACATGAGAGTGTCATACTTCATGTTTTATTCAGAAAATGTATGTTGATGCAGGACCTTCTGTTCTATTAACTCTCTTAGTGAATTAAAGCAATATTTAGAAACTGCCACTGAGTGTGAGCCTTGCTCACCCATTATTTTGGTTTTGTCCAGAAGTCTTGAGCAAGCAAGTATAGAGATACGGCTTATATAATTCTGAAGCCCGTTGTTAATCCCATGGATACCTACATTTTAGGACAGCAGAGACAAAAATGAAGTCATACATTTTCTTTCATTCTGAATTCTCACACAACTGTATGTTAATGTCTTTAGAGATACATTATAAACTGCTTTTAGATTTCAGAGTTTACATGTTTGTTGCCTCTGGCTGAGTGCAGGTGTAATGTAAAATGATAACAAATTCACAGGTTTTAGGAGTCTGACTTTTGATATACTGTCTTGGCAATGCCTGACGGCTGTTCTCCCACTCCTATGCTTGTACTTGTTAATATCCATATACTTATGAAAATCATTTCTGAAGAAGCAATGACCCTAACCTTATTGTGTTACTTTGGAAGTTAATGAGTAATGTGAATATGTCTTACACTTTTTCTGTCATTTATATTTATTTTTAGCAGTGGGTTACAATGTATTTTATGTGCAATGCTCATCTTACATTCTAAGTATAGATTTTTATTTAAAATCAAGTCAGACACGGCTTTCTACATTAAGGGAGGGTTCCCTCACATGATGATATCCAGTATGACAGAGAAAATTAAGTAATTTTCTGAAGTTTGTCCAAGTAGTTTGTATTTTTCATTGTAAATTGTTAGATGAGTTGTTGATGAAATTCTCAGAGGGACAACATCTTCTTAATATCTAGGAGGTATTATTGCTCTTGATGACATTGGTGTGGCTTCCCTTCACATGCTCGAGGTGAAATTGCTCTAGCATCAGTATCCCACATAAAAAAGATGAATGGCATAATGCCAAACAATTTTTCCGATAGGAAATCATTGCTGGTGTGATTTCTAATTGTGCACCAGCAATGATTTTCATCTTTAGGGAAATATCTCCCTTCTTTGACTTGGTGTGACCATGGATTTGGTAAATATATATATGTTTGGGTCTGTGGGTGGCTTTCCCGCCAGCAAAAAAAACAAGAAAAAATGAGCACCCTTTTGGATTTTGGGCTTTTTTTTTTTTTGTTCTTTTGGAATGTTACTTTCAGGAAATCAGCATTTCATAGGTTCATAGGTTCATACTAGGCTATCTGCCCTGCGGCAATTATAAGCCTAGCCCGATTCTGTATGGCTTACGCCACCCCTTGATTTGAGTATACTGTGCCCTTTTTAAGGTTTAGTTTACTGTGCCTCTGTCTAATAGTGACATGGGAGTAATCCCTGGGACAAACCTACGATCCCCCATCCACCTATCGAGATTCTTCTTGAAGAGATTCAGTGAGGTGCTCTGCCTCACATGAATTGGAATTCTATTCCAGAGCGAAGGGAGCCTCTGGGTTATGAACCTGTCCCTCCAGCAAGTTCTATTTATTTCTGTGCTGAGGTTCAAGTCCCTTGAGCGTGTGGCTCTAAGGGATTTAGATTTACTGAGGTGGAGCATGTCCATTAATTCTGGATTTGACATAGCTTTGTATGTCAGGCATAGATCGCCTCGAAGTAGGCGGTATGCAACTGAGTAGAGCTGGAGTTTTTTTAACCGAGCAGCATATGGCATCTGTTTGAGACCCTTGATCCTCTTGGTGAGATACTTTTGGGGTCTCTCTAATTGCTGCAGGTGTCGGGTAAGGTACATCCCAAAAGGGGCATTGTAGTCTATGATGGGCCTGATGAGGGATGAATAAAGGGGCACAATTACCTCTCTTGATCTAGATGTGAAACCCTTCGTGATGAGATGGGCCATGTAGAAGGTCTTTCTAACCACTTTGGCAATGTGGTTTTCAAAGGAGAGATTGCTATCAACTTGGGTCCCCAGGTCCCTAATAACTTTCTCTGTACTTAATGGGTTTCCGCCTATGTGGTAATTTGTGGGCACATTGTTTTTGCCAAAGGGTATGACTATACATTTTTTGGCATTTAGCTTTAAACCATGGCACTGGCACCAGTTATCTGTCTCTGTGAGACCTTTTTGAAGGATGTTTGTGTCAGCTGGAGAGTCGATTATGGTGCCCAGTTTGCAGTCGTCTGCAAACTTGGTGAGCCATAGTCCTTCCACGTTTGCCTGTACCTCGGAAAAGTATATACCGAACAAGAGTGGTCCCAGGACAGAACCCTGTGGGATGCCACTTGTGACCGGTTTCGAGTCTGACATGGCTCCAGCAACTCTCACTCTGTGGGTTCTGTCTTTGAGCCAGTCTGCGACCCAACTTGTGACATAGGGGTTTATATTTAAGCTGGATAGCTTATCTATGATGCTCGAGTGGGGTATTGTGTCAAATGCCTTTGCAAGGTCCAGATAGGCTGTGTGGACTACCTTCCCTTCATCTATGGCTTTGGTGACTGTTTCGAAGAAGTCAACCAGGTTCAAAAGGCAGGATCTGCCCTTGACAAAGCTGAACTGGGTAGGATCTAGTGTCTGTAGGTCCCCAATGTCTTTGTTTATGAGCTCCATGATGATCTTCTCCATAGCCTTGCAAACTAAGCTAGTCAGGCTTATGGGGCGATAGTTTCCAGGGTCCGTAGAGGCTCCACCTTTGTGGAGTGGGACCACTGTTGCTGTACGCCATTCTGTGGGCACATATCCTGTAGTGAGGCTGAGATTGTATAGCTGTTTTATTTGAGGGATTAGTTCCTCTTGGAGTTCATGTAGGACACAACCTGGGACGCCATCTGGTCCCATGGAAGCAGTGTTTTTTGCTTTGGAGAGGGCAGCCTTCACCTGAGCATCAGAGATGTTTGGGAGGCAGCCCTCTGCTGGGATAGATACTTGCTCTTTTGGGGGGGGGGAGAAGTTTGCAGTGAACCTGTCTGCCAGGATATTGGCGATGTCTGTGGGTTCAGTGTATTTTTTGTCGTTTAGAATCAACTCAGAACAAGTCTGGGAGTTGCATCCCAGGTTCCTAACATAACTGAAAAAAGCCTTATGATTGTCTTTGGTGTCCTGTGCAATTTTTCTCTCGAAGCTGGCCTTGGAGGATTTTATGAGGGATCGTAATTTTTTGCTAGTACTGATCAGAGATTCCTTCCCTATTAGGGATTTTGCTCTATCATGTAGTAGCTTCCTCCTTCTGTTGTACAGTTTATTTATGGCAGGGGTCCACCAGACTGGACGCCTGCCTTTGGATGATTTGGTCTTGGTTTTGTTTGGGATAGCATGATCCATGCATTCCTGGAGATGTCCGTAGAATGCGTTTATATAGGATTCTGCAGTTTGGGCCATAGTTTCCACTGGCCCTGGGGCCTTGAAGGATTCCATTTTGGTTTTGAGAAGTAGACGTTTGCTTTTGAGAAGTTTTTCACAGTGGTTTTCTGGGCTGGGGGGTGGGGTCGGGATGTGGACATCCAGTGAAATTAATTTATGGTCTGATCTTACCAATGAGGGATATACTTCTGGTGTGGAGCATAGAGTCCCCATGTTGGTAATGATCAGGTCTAGTATGTTGTCCCCTCTTGTGGGAGTGGTGACTAGTTGTTCCATAGCATTTGAGTTTATAATTTCCAGGAACCTTTGGGCTAAGGTGCTGGGGCTTGAGTAGTGCTCCCAGTCAATGTTTGGGTAGTTGAAGTCACCCAGTATAATGGTGTTCGGAGAGATCTTCATGTTCTCCAATGTTTTCAGGAAAGCCAAGTGGGATTCCGGACTTTGAGAGGGTGGTCTGTAGGATGCTATAAACTGAAAAGCAGTCTTGCCCACTGTTAGTTGCACATGGATGGTCTCCGATACTTCGTGCGATGCCACTAACCTGGAGGTGTGGATATCCTTGATAAATATGGAAACTCCCCCTCCTTTTGTGGTTCGGTCCAGGTTTTGGGGCCGAAAAGCATGATATGAGGTATAGCCTGGTAGTGCTGGGGTGCTCTCTGGAGCCTTGAACCAGGTTTCTGTCACTGCACAGATATCGATGCTCTCCATACTGAGGAGAGCTTTGAGTCTGTGCATCTTGAGGTTAAGAATTCTGGCGTTAAACAGCATTACCATTAGTTTCTTGTTCCTTGTGCTGTCTATGGGGGTGGGTTTGACTTTTGAGCCTTGCCTAAAAAAGGCACTATGGGGGTGGCAAGAGCCTTTGCCAATATCTGAAAGCCCAGTGGTGACAGGTGCAAGCTGTCCCTAGCGAAGCAACGTGGCTTGTCGAGCGTGTCATCCCAGGCTGACAGACACTGGTTCCCCTTTGAATGACACCAAAATTTTAGCCAATTGTTAAAATCGATCATTTTGTCTTTGTACTGTGGCATCATTCTAGGTGAGGGTAAGATGCTGCTCAAGGTCAGGGTCATGCCAGCCTGGGCTACATGATCAGAGAGCTCCTCTATGTCTCTTTTCATGTAGTCCAGGGAGGTACATCTCATGTCACTCACACCAGCATGTACAATGACTGAGTCATATTTGTATTTGCTTTGGAGTGACCTGGGTGCTTGTGTTATATGGCGGATCCTAGCACCCGACAGGCAGCTCACCATGACCTTCTCTTTATTCAGCCTGGTGAGTGGGACGTCAGTGTGTCTGACAATAGAGTCACCTATTACAAGAGTATCAGGTGTGTTATTCAGCCTTAAGGGCTGTGGCTGCTTGGCACACTGACTTTGTGGGCTATGTGTTGTGCGTGTTTTGTTTAGAGGTAGCGTTTGCTTGGATGTCTGCTTTGGAGGTCTCTGTTGCTTAGGTAGATTTTTGTTTAGAGCCTCTGAGTATGTTTTTGTGTATTTATGTGTTTGGTTCGCTGATGTGGTGGGACTATGTGATACTGGAATTGTGTTGTGTGAGGTTACCTTCTCCTCCTGACTGGTTACACCAGTTTTGAGATGAGAGAACTCAGCCTCCAGTTTGGCTAAATAGTTGCATCTCTCACATATATTTGAACCTGTTTGGAGGAGGAGAGGGTTGTCCGTGTACATGAGACAGTTGTAACATTGCCTCAAAATTCCCAGATTCACCAGCTGGACTGGAGAGGAAACCACTGACTGACCTTTGGACATGCTAGAGTAATATAGGGAAACTGAATTTAAGACGGACCAATAGAGGACAGGGTAATCGTAGAGAGTATAAGAGTAAGTAGTGCTTATGGTTTAATAGTGCTAACTTGTAGGATTACTTAATTGGACAAGTGAACGGCCTTAGAATGAGAATATGGTGTTTAAATTGAGAGATAGAGCAGTTCTAAGGGAAAAAGTGAAGAGCAGACTTTGTGGAGCCAGGAATAGTTTAAACCCAATTAGGCGGCACTGCCCACTGTTGCGCTATGCACAAAAACGCACAAAACCACGCAAAAGAGGGTTTTAAGAGAGGAAGATGAAGGAGTTAGGAATTGACCCAAAATGGCCAATAAAACTACAGTTTCAAGTCAGTAACCACTCCCACAAGGGCAGGCAGGCTGCTCAATGTTTTTCAGTGCCACTGATCAACAGAGAGACTTCCCTTTAGCCCAAGCAAAAAATGGCCTCCAAGAAACTTACAAACAGTTCAAGAACAGCAAGCCTGTAACTGAACTTTTTTAAATCTCAGAAAAGTGGGAAAAAGCAAGATTTTTTTTTGTTTTTTCAGAGATAGCAGAGGTTCACAAGTATCAACAAGTTATAACAGTGCAGTAAATGACCCCACACAAGAGTGCTAGGCCAAAGACAGATAAAATGCAAGTTTTGAGAAAAAAACGATTTTAAAAATAAGTGCAAACAGGAAATTCAGTAAACAGCTCTAGGTTGTGCTCTAAATACAGTTACTAATGCAGAAATCAAGTTTAACAAGCCAGAAAATGCTCAAAATAGGCGGCTATGCAGAAAAACTTAGCAAATAAACAGAGGAAAAATACTTAAAATCTCAAAAGTGGCTCCTTTCTTCTCTCAGCATTTTGTCCTCTTGGTGGGTGCTTCACCAACAGCCAACAAGCCTGAAAGGATGCCAAAACCACGAGGCAACCAGGTTTTAAGAGAGGAAGATGAAGGAGTTAGGAATTGACCCAAAGTGGCCAATAAAACTACAGTTTCAAGTCAGTAACCACTCCCACAGGGGCAGGCAGGCTGCTCAATGTTTTTCACTGCCGCTGATCAACAGAGAGACTTCCCTTTAGCCCAAGCAAAAAATGGCCTCCAAGAAACTTACAAACAGTTCAAGAACAGCAAGCCTGTAACTGAACTTTTTTAAATCTCAGAAAAGTGGGAAAAAAGCAAGTTTTTTTTTTTTTTTGTTTTTTTGTTTTTTTCAGAGATAGTAGAGGTTCACATAGTAATCCTATCCAGGCTATTGATTCAATATTCAGTTATAATAAGTCAGCATTAAACCATTAGTAACTCAGGATTATTTTTAATTTTCAAAATGTAAGTCTTTTGCCTAAATTTGACTATATGGCATATTTAGTATTAATGGTGAAGCTATTATTTCTATACCAGTTGTACACAATTAGAAAGAATATCATAGACTCTAAAGGCATCATAAAGAAAGCATGCAACTTAAAATGATTTGACAGAAGCTGTAGTTTGCAAGATTCTTACAAACTGATTGTTTAACCTTAAACTATGACATGGGTATTTGGATTTGTACAAAAACAGCTTTCCCTTTAATATAAGGTTGCTTGAGTTCTGAGAGACAATATATTTGTAAAGGAGGGTACAGTGCACAGCCTCCAATGAAGAGTTCATGGACATAAGCTTGCCTGCAAAAAATCTGAAAAATATGTGTTGCTTTTTACAATTTGTACTCTGATGTGTTTTCAAACAAATGTTTTTTTTAATTTAATAGCCACAAAAATATCAGCTAAGCAACTAGCACATGGAAAAAAAAAACTACTTAATTCAAAGTAAACAGTCAAATACAATGAACTAAAATCAGACTGTTTTAATTCAAATCAACAAACAGAATAGAATCAAGGTTATAGTCTTTAATGAAGAAATACTTCATCCAACCATTATATCTTTTGACATTTTGTGTAGCTCAGCAGAATCTTTTATACCAGGACATAATTTTGCTAAACCCGTTTTGTAGGAATTTTGTGTCTTGTATGACCACAACAATGTCTCCATATTTTTAGTCGGCCATGATTTTTGTTAGGTACAGTACAGTGTTTTAAATTTAGTTATAGTGAAAAAAATGCCTAATATGAATGACCCAAACAAAAGACATGGAGGGACTTTTCTTCACACTTCAGGAGGCTTGAACACAAGGCATTATACTCTTATCTGATGCATTTCCTTACTCATCCAGTTTGTAGCCATATATATATATATATATATATATATATATATATATATATATATATATATATGGCTATGTGAATATAACGTTTAACTTACTGAGGTTATGTATAATATACCATGATGAGAGTTTTTGCTGAATGCTTTGGTTTGGGTTTGGTCCAAATATGCAGTTAGTTCACTATCATGTAAAGCTATTTCTTGGTCACAAAATGACACCACATTAAAGATATGTAATATCCCTTCATTTATTGAATCTTTGCCAGCACACACACAGAAATTGCATCAGCAGTGATTTCCTACAGAAAACAGCATTCACTATTCTGTGTTTTGATGTTTTTATTCTGTAGGCATATGAAGCATGAGGAATTTTACCTCAACCAACTGCAGAGGAGTCTCTGTATAAGGACAGTTGCATGTTTTCATATATGTATGTACTAGGCAGAGGGGAACAGAAACATGCTGCCAGTTCACTAAAATTTGGAACTTATCAAAGAGTTAAATTCTGGAAGACAAAAAGTACTGACTGTAACAGTTTTGAATTATTTATCCTTACCAACAGATATGAGTAATACTCCATAACACAAGCAGTTGTTTCCTACTTTTATTTTTAAATTCAGTATGAATGAGTTACAAAAGAGTTACAAAAGAGTTGCTGAACTTCTGTAACCTACAGGCAAATAAACAATACTAACGTGAAAGATTGTTCCATAATTTAAATCAGAATTCTATATTTGACAGATATATGTAACCAGAAGATTTGAAAGAAAGGCTTAAAGGCTTTGCAAACCAAAGTTTCCACTATGAGTTGTTAAGTTAAAAATCTCCAAGGAACCAACTCATTCAGGACAGCCACTCAATAGCCAGAAAATCATATTGGGGGTATGGAGATAAGCTGTGTGCAAGGTCAAGGGAACTGACAGCTGATTACTATTAAATGATCGCCAACATGGCTTGTCCAGAATGTGCACTGCATACACTTATGAGCAATAGGTTAAATATATTGCATCAACCATTATTTGTTTGCTTTCCTCACAGTCAAATTTTAGAAGTCTACACAATCAGAAAGAAGGTATCACTGGGAGGGGGAAGACTGAATGAAATCGGCTGACCATGCTGCTCCATCAGTACTGTTAAATAGTCATTGATGTAGCTGAGAAAGGCAGTGGGAATTTGTGTGCAAAAAAAAAAAATTGACACCGATTTATTGGTGAAAAAAAGTATGGCTTCTTTACAGTGAAAAGAAGCACTCGCAATCAGAAAGAACATATTCAGCTAGAGCAGTCTGTGTAGGGAAGAAACTTAAATTAGTAAACCCATGCTTTGGCATCTAAGTTCTAATTTTACTGTTATGATTTCTTGGCATCCTTACTGCAAATCTTTAGCCTTTGCTCACAATAACATGTTTTCCTTTTCTCACAAAGTCAAATAAATAATATATGAAATCATAAATATAATGTATTTCTTTGAACATAAGAACTAAAGGATATATTTGGCTTTGAAAATGAGGTTTTCTAGCATTTGAAATGCTCATACATGAAACACTAACTCATTCATAGAATAATAACCAATGTACAGCTTATGACTGAGCATCTACATTTTTCGTCTAAAAGTTTTATTAGAAAATAGCACTAAGACATGTAACTTTGTACTGATGGGTGCTATCAGAAATCCAAGACACGTTACACTTGGTTGCAAACTTCATTTAACTTTGGCTAATAACACACATGTCCATATCATATCTATAATGAGATGTGATTAACCAGAAGTTGAAATTATATATATATTTCTTTAGACAAGGGAACTTTTTGTCACTGGAAACCTGGCACCACCAAAACTCACATGCATGTAGTTAACTTAAACAATAAACTGAATTTAACCCCTTAAGGGTAGAAGACAATGATAGGTACACTTTTTTACCAAAATGACCTTGCATAATTCCTTGATATATACATTAACAGTTGTGAGATAGCAATATAGGCATGTACACTCATATTTGTAGTGTGCCATATTTCATTATACTTCCTTTCCATTTAAGGTAGGTACAGGGCATAATAAAACTTTTAGACAAAAAATGTAGATGCTCAGTAATAAGCCGTACTTTGGTTATTCTTCTATGAATGAGTTAATGTTTCATGTATGAGCATTTCAAATGCTAGAAAATCTCATTTTCAAAGCCAAATATATCCTTTAGTTCTTATGTTCAAAGAAATACATTATATTTATGATTTCATATATTATTTATTTGACTTTGTGAGAAAAGGAAAACATGTTATTGTTCAATGTGGGTAATACAGTACATATGGGTCAAAAGTCACACATCAGCTATATTTAAATTCCTCAAGGTAGAAAAGTAGAGTTAGGTGCATTTTATAACTGAATGGCCTGTTACCATTTTCAAGTTTGTTAAAAACTCTCAAAGAGGGAATGGAATACGGCCCTTTATCCAAAGGTACCAAAAGCAGAGTTTTGCAAGTAAGTGACAATGACAGCTTAGAATGCTGCATTATGCCACTTTTCTTTGGGGTGGGTGTATGACTTCTGCTCAGGGTGAAGAGCAAAACTCATGACCAGAATATATTTTCAAAGAGGGAACTGAGCACACGTCCTTAATATATCTCTATTTATTTATTTTATGTATTTATTGAGATTTGTTGACAGGAAATCCACTGGGTCAGAAACCCATTTTCATTGAAGGCCCAGGGAGAAAAGCTCCACAAATACATTTTTTTACAGAGAACTTTAAAGACAAAAATATACAATGGGCATAAGCTTTAAAAATCACATTAGCTATTGGCATATAACATGCAACATTTTAACAATGTAAAGCGACAATGCAAAGTATATGACATGCAACATTTTTACAATATAAAGGATTCAGAATAATGATGAACTTTAGAACCTAGGTAAGCAGATTGTTTTAAGTACTTAGGGGATTTCAGGCAATGCATTGGAGTAGGGAGAGCGATTAGAATATATAAGATGCTCTAGAGATAGAGAATAGCTTATATAGAGAAAGTTGCTAGGATTTGAGAGGAGTTACTCAGTGAGGGATTATAAAAGAAGGAAAGTTAAAATTATTTGTTTAAGGTAGCTTAGGTTTTAGTGCACAGGAACAGGTATGACTACTGAGGTAGTGGCATTTTAGTGCAGTTTTAAAGGTTGCTGGGGAGTCTAGTTAAGTGACTGAGGGCAGGGCATTCAATAATTGGATAATGGTATAGGAATATAGACATTGTCCTACTCTTTTGTTGTGTATGGTTATACTTAAAAGATGTTTGTTGGTAGACTGAAGATTGCAGGTAGGGATATAGGATTGTAGGATTGGATGAAGAGCAGGGCAGTCATTAGGTTTATAAACCACTTTGTGGGCAACAGTAAGTTAGGTATAATGAAGGTGATGGGGGAATTCAAGCCAATCTAATTCCAAAATGGCCTGACGGTGTGAGCTCTATGGAGTTCCAGAGGCAAATGTTGCTATTTTGTAGTAACAAGATTGCAGTTTGTTAATGAGAGCTGTGTGAAGATTGGTGAAAATGAGATTACTATAAAGGAGGGAAGGGATAAGTAGCATGTTTGCAAGTTTTAGTTTGGTTGGTTTATCTAAATAAAGTTTGTGACTATAAAATTTGCCTAGTTTGATGTGAGTTTTTTAAATTGTGTTGAGAATATGCTGTTCAAAGGTGAGTTTGTCATTTATAGTAATGCCTAATAATTTAGTTGACTTCAACTAGTTTGATTTCTGTAACGTTTACTGAAAAAAATTTAAGTCTGAAGTTGGTGGTTTTGTTGAAAAAAGTAGGAACTTAGAATTTCTGGGGTTCAGTAATAGCTGTGAATCATTTAGCCATGTTCCTATGGAGGTCAGGGCATTTTGTGTAATCCTAAAGAAATTAGAGAAATTGCTAGAAGAGGAGATAATGGTAGAATTGTTGGCATATTGGATGAGTGTATTTTGCTGGGATGCTTTGTGAAGATTATTAATGAAAATGTTAAAAAGGTGAGGCACCAGAACTTATCCTTGAGGCATACTTATTTTATTGGCCAGCTAATCCGATTGTTTGGTTTGTCATCTGACAGATTGTTTTCTGTTGTTTAGGTAGCTAGAAAACCATGTTAGGGAATTTGGGGAGCATCCTACTTTTTCTAATTGCAACAGCAGCTTGGGGTGTGATACTACGCTGAACACCTTAGATAGGTCTAAAAAGATTACTGTAGTTAAGAGACCAGCATCAATAGCTTTATTCACAGTATCAGCAAAAGACAGTAGGGATATAGTAGTACTGTGTGCCAGACGAAAACTGTGTTTGGTGGGTGCAAGGAGATCATTGTCACAGAGGTGCTGGACTTATCATTATGCCAGTAATAAAATCATACATATTTCTCCACAAAAGGAATAATTTTTGTCATTGTAAATATGGTATTACTAACTTCGTGCCCTGAGGGTTCAGTGAGGTAGATATAATTTAGCACTGAGTTTCATTAAATCCCTAATGGTAGAATGGTGGTCTTAGGTGCAGTTTTTTATCTGTCTTATAATTCCTCAGAAATTTTATAATAAAAGACCAAGAATGATCTATTATATGGCCTTTTGACATATGAGTTCACTGTTTTACAAACATTCTGAAATATTGCTGTGAGGGAAAGGTTAGTTTGCTTTTGACTTCTTGTATTTTGTATTACTTTATTGCAATATTCTATTTTGTATACTATGATTTGTTTTCTTTACACTGTGTTTTACTTGTATTCTGCTTTGAATTGTATATTAAAACTTGAAAAGAGACCACAGCTGTCTCTCTTGTGAGTCACACAATTTTTTTCTTACCCTCCTACCCTGTTGCTGTTGTGTTCTTAAACTCAACTGTCTTTCTAGTTGCCTGTCCCTTATGTTAATTGGACCACATATCTTCTACCATCTCCCCTTTCACTGGCTGTTGTGAGTAAGCACAAAATTATCATTTTTGTGAAATCACTCCCCTTCAACTGTTTAAATTGATGGGCCATCCCACTGTATTCCACAGAGCCAGAAAACAAAAGTGCCAACCCCCTTTCAGTCTAATCTTGCTCTTTTAAAATTAGTGGTTCTTCACTTAGACAGCTGAAGCTTTATTTGCCCCTTTTTTCATATCTAACTGCTTAGTGCACACTGTAGTGTTTATAATATTAACCCATTTTTCATGTTACCTTTAAACATTTATTGCAAGACCACCAGTTATCAGAGAGCCCACATTCTGCTTCTTAGTAGTCATCTTGGGATCAGTGCTTCTGTTTTCCCGTGGTGAGAGAAGGAGCACAGGGACATTATTTCCTGGAGACTGCTGATCACCAGAAGCCTAATAACTGCTTCATAGGTGACAGCTTGGAATTTGTGCTTATATTTTGCTCCTGATGAGAAGGAGCAGAGTGCATTGATTCCTGACTGTTTCTGGTTGGACAGTGAGTATCTGTGCTTAATGTTCCTGATTGGTCTGGTTGGTATTCAAGGCATTTACCAGGAAAAGGTTACAACTGACCTACAGACCCTGCATCATCTGGGACAATACTGTGGCTCACCAAACAGGCTGCGGCCTGCCTCTTATCTTGGGATTGGTGCTAACGTTTTGCTTCTGGTGAGGGAAGAAGCAAAGAAGCATTGTATCCCAGCAGAGTAAAGCTGTGGTGAGACCAGCATTAGTAGCAGCCAAATAGTAGCTATTTATGTGACTCCCCTCTTTTCATCATTCTTGACAAGCTAATTCTTTGTTTTCAGTAAATACTGCTTGATTTGTTTCTAACTTCATAATATCTACCTAAATTCTTCATCCTTAAATTTTCAGGGTCTACATATTAGTTTCCCCTCAAGTGTTTGGTTGTGACCTGTACAGACTCAGACACCTTGAGTGACATTTTCCTGTAAAAGCATGACTAAAATTTCTCCAACACCTAGTTGCACACAGGACAACTAGTTTGCAGTGGCAAGCACTGTCCCAAGAGTTGCAAACTGAATACTCTTGACATTGCTTTATAATCTCACTCCAGCTTTCTAATCAATAATTAAGGGTATATTGCTATGGATATGAACTTTCGCACTATCTCTGTTACCAGCTTGATAGATATGGGCATCCTGAGGCAATGCAGAAATTGCCTTGTTTACTGCAACCACTTAATTTTCAAACAAGCTGATATGGTATGTGAGAGATTTATTTACACAATGTTACTAGAAGCAAAGCTCTCACATAAAAGTACTCCTAATGTCAATAAGGCTATCAGTAGTACACATGCTGCACCCATCACACACAATTCAAAGCAGATATATAGACCCACATATGCTGAGGCACTTAAATGCAACCTTCCTAAACCACAAAGACCTCCTAAATAAAGTACACATAACAAATACCCTCAGCAGCCCCAAATGCACTCTTTCAAAACAACACCCACATCAGCACATAGAGCCACATCTAATGGAGCCTCTACCTCTAAGCCCATAAGGCAAGCCACCACACAATACAACATTCTGGTCACTGGAGACTCCATCATGAGACACACTGATGTCCATCTCATCTGGCTGAGTAAGGAGAAAGCCAAGGTCCGTTCCTTATCAGGGGCTAGGATCCACCACGTTACACATGCACTCAGGTCATTGGACCACAAGTACCAGTATAACTCAGTCATAGTCCATGTGGGAGTAAATGACCTGAGAATTACCTCCCTAGACTATATGAAGAATGACATCATAGAGCTCTTGGAATATGTGACTCAGGCTGGTACAAGCCTAGCACTGAGCAGCATTTTACCTTCTCCAAGGATAATGCTGCAATACGAACAAAAGAGATGACTGACTTTAATAATTGGCTTAGTTTCTGGTGTCATTCTAAGGGAGTGCAGTGTATGTCAGCTTGGAATGAGATGGTCAACAGACCATGTTATTTTGCCAGAGATGCCCTGTACCTCTCCCCTCTAGGCTTTTGAGTATTAGCTAAAACACTGCCTTCCCCATAGTGTTTTATTTAGGCAATGTGAAACTGACAGTACTTCTGACATAGCAAATGAAAACCAAGAAAATCTAAAGGTATTACTGCTCAGTGCTAGGAGTTTAAGCAAAAAAAGCCGCTGAGAGCACACCAACAGTGCAAGGTTATAATTCCTTCCAAAGTTTTAGACCAGCTACTACACAGACAGGGACTAAAGGTGGAGATGTCTCTATTTACATCAAAAATAAATATACCTCATGGCTGGTCAAACAGGGCAATGCACTTGAGCTGCGCCATGTTCAAATCACCACAGGCAAAATCCAATATCACTTCCTTGCCAGATATAGGTCTCCCTCTATGACCCAGGAAACCCATACCATGTATTTAAACTTATTAGAAACACTAACCATCCAACCCAATACCATATTCATGGGTGACTTTAATTACCCCACTATTAACTGGGAATCCTCTATGACACCAAATGTACAGGCACAGAGATTCCTGGATTTTGTAAACACAAACTCCCTGAACCAGATAGTGAGTACATCAACCAGGGGTGGAACCATACTGGATCTGGTCATCACTAATATGGGGGAGTGCTGCACACCCCCTACTGTAGTGTCTTCCCTGGTAAGGTCAGACCACAAAATGATCTCCTTTGAAGTAAAAATTAACCTGGACCCCCAGCTAAACCATGAATATTCAGGAATTACTCTAAGGCTAACCTCCTGCTATTAAGTGATAACCTGGCAAAATTTCAAGCCCCGTAAACCCTGAGAACACTGCTGCCTATGCAGAACTGTTCAGAGAACCCCTGTACAAGCATGTTAATAGCTGCATAAAGGCAACTGTACGCACCAGGAAGAAATACAAAACTAACTAAAAAAACAAGCCACCCTGGTGGAATCACAAAATCAATAGGCTGTACAACAAAAGGAAGGAAGAAAATCATGGCAAAAATTAGAAAGTGCAGCACCCAGCAGGATAAAAGTGCTCTCATCAAACTAAACAAACATCTCAGAGGACAAATAAAGTTTACCAAAGCCAAATTTAAGTAATTTGGCCTCCCAGGCCAAGGACAAGCATGAGGCATTCTTTAGCTATTTCCACAACCTCAAAGGCAATGCACATTTGTGTGCACAGCCCATTGTAAATGCAGCCACATATACTTAGCCAGAAGATATAGCAAACCTACTGGCCAACACATTCAGCTCCAACTTTACCCCTCTCTCCTCCTCAACCTTCCCTCAGGAAATTCCAACAAATATAACCCCCCCTGCTATCACTAGGGAACAGGTCCTTAATGTTCTCACTAAGGCCAAGAACACTGCATCAATGGGCCCAGACAATGGCACAGGGTGGCTTCTAAATAGCATGAAACATGACCCACCAGGGCCTCTGGAATTGCTATTTAACTGTAGCCTCCAAACAGGCTTCATGCCGCATGAATGGAGAACAGCAGCAGTCATCCCTCTGCACAAAGGTGGGCCATCTACAGACCTTAGAAACTAAAGACCCATAAGTGCCACTAGTCTTATATGTACAGCCATGGAAAGAATTATCATGGATATGATCAATAGTGATATAATAATCCTCCAGACACTGGACCCAAGCCAGTTTGGTTTTGTCAAGGGCAGATCATGCCTACTCAACCTGGTCGACTTATTTGAGAAGGTCACCAAAGCAATGGATGAGGGCAAAATGGTTCACACTGCCTACCTTGAGCTGGCCAAGGCATCTGACACAATACCCTACTCAGGCATTGTTGACAAACTCACAAGGTTAGGTACATCAGCCAGTGGATAGTCAACTGGCTCACAGAGCTCACAGACAGGATCCAGAAAGTTAGAATTGAGGAGTCCACCTCTACAAAGAGGCCAGTCAGAAGTGTATCCCCTGATGGATCAATCCTTGGACTGCTCCTTTTTGGTATTTACTCCTCTGAAATCAAGGCCAATATCACTGATCTCTGGCTGACTAAATCTGCAGATGTTTGCTAATTAAGAAGTGTCATTAAATCCCACACTGACAAAAATGTTCTCCAGGAGGGGCTGACATAGACAAGCAACTGGTGTCAGAGCCATGGACTAAAACTAAATACCAAGAAATGCATAATAGTATCCTTTGGGAAGTCATCCACCCCTGATAAATATCACATTGACAACACACCCCTTAGCGTAGACCCAGTAGTCAGGGATTTAGGGACACATGTAGGTAGTAATCTAGAATTTGACCACCATGTGTCTACAGTAGTGAGGACATCCTTCTGTGTGCATTTATCAGACCTATCACTGAGTACAATGCCCACTTTGTTATGTACCTAACCAGGCATATGCAACAATTAGAATGTCCATACAGGTTCCTCACTAAAAGAATAAAAGGATTAAGTAAAATGTCCTAAGCAGACTGCCTCAAGGCTCTATTCCTGTATTCTGTCTCCTACAGACTTTTGAGGGGATATCTATGCCTGACTTACAGAGCATTGTCAGACTCCACTCTGATGGACCTCCTGCATATCTACAAAACAAACAGCACCAGGATTACCCATTCTAAAGACTTAAACCTTTCCTGTGACATAAACAGCACCTGCTGGATTGACAGGTATGTATCCCAGAGATTACCTTGTCTCTGGAACAGGCTTCCCATTCATGTGATGCACAATTCCTCTCTAACCCAACTCAAGTGCAACCTAGACAATTGGATGGGGAACAGGAAATTCATCCCTGGTTTGCCACCTATGTCTCTAATGGACATAGGCAGCCTATAAATGGTTCATCTCCCAGCCCCTAGCTTGTAAGGTTTTATCTCCCAAGCCCCTTCTTACACTTATCAAGGTTATCAAAACTTGTCAGAGATTTGGGATGCATGGCTAGGCTTAAAAAGGCCCTTGTGGTCGTTAGCTTAGTAAATACCTATGAACCTATGAACCTATTGTATTTTAATCAGTTTATTAGAGCAGCTGTATCATCTCTGCTCAGGGTAAGAAATGTGACACCAGTCAAGAATATACTTGTAGTGAACTGCCATTAAATCAGAAGTAAAAGTCATTTGCATTTCCTCATAACAGGGAACTTTTGTAACTGGATATTTGCCAAGACCCAGACCCGAGTACTAACTTGGAGGAGTGTAGGACAAAGCCAGCACTATGCTCCATTTAATTCCCAAGGATAGAATTCCAGTCTTAGAAGCATTTTGTACTTGACCTTCCTACTACAATTTCCAAAATCTTTTATTAACAACTCCCAAGTTGAAGGCATTCATATAATCCTTTTGTTTTATTTTTCCTTTTATGTACCAATACCAAAAGTAGGGTTTTAAAAGTATTTAAATGTGAAAGCCTGGAATTATGGATTATACTTATTGTCTGTAACACAACTTTTTATCAGGGTGAGGAATGCACTAGATGTCAAGAATATATCTATACTGAGTTATCATTATATATGATATGAAGTAATTTATATTTCTTCACAAGAAGCATTACTGAAGATGTGTCATGGCCAGAATAACCTCAACCAAGTTGACAATATGGTGTCTCTTATTCAGCAATTACTTGCATTTAAATTCCTATGGGTACAATGGCAGGAGTACATGCAATTTGTACCTGACTGCTCTGTTATTATTTCTTAAAAGTTTTACTAAGAACTTGTAAAGAGGGGCTAGCATTTTATCTTATATATAGAAGATATGTGCATGTGTATGTGGGTGTGTGTGTGTGTGTGTGTGTGTGTGTGTGTGTGTGTGCGTGTGTGCGTGTGTGCGTGTATATACATATATAAATTTTATATATATATATATATATATATATATATACACACACACACACACACACACACACACACACACACACACACATTTACAAAATACAGGATTTCACAGACAGTTGGCATTAAGGCTAGTATTCATAGTCACACAAATATGATACGAGTATTCCTGATGCTTATGAATGAGTGTAGCAAAAGCGCAGTTCATAGAGGCTATTTATGCTAATGCACAAGGCCTGAAAAATAATGAGATGCAAATGAGAAATGTTGTAAAGCATAGTATGCTAATGAGGTGGTTTTACAATTCATAATCCAATATCCCTGTGGTTTGCACATCCATTGTTAAATGCTATGCTTTGCCTTTGATACTGGGGCTGCAATCTGCAAACTTTTTTGTTCAAGTATGCACAAGTACTTCCCTGTCACACAAATGAATTATTTTCCCCAGCAACTCCTTTACTGGTTTCTATTAGGTATGTACAAACACTACAATGACACAGTAAATTATTTTGTTCAGCAATCAGTTCAGCATTCTGACCATGAATGCACAAGCGCTTGCCTGATACACAAATTAATTACTTCCTCCAGTGACCCATGGCCCCTTCAGTAACATTTCCTAGTATGCACAAGCACTAAAATGAAACTTTCACTTAAGCAACCCTTTAAGTAACATGACCTAGTCTGCGCAAGCACCAAGATGAAATATTTCACCCAAGTGACCCTTTCAGTTAAATGTCCAGATATGCAAAACATTAAGTGAAACATTTCCCCAGTGACCGCTTCAGAAATATGTCCAGGTATGTGCAAGCACTAAAATGAAATATTTCCCAAGCATCCCTTTCAGTAACATGTTCAGGTATGCACAAGCACTGAAATGAAACATTCGCCCAAGTGACCCCTTCAGTAATATGTCCAAGTATGCAGAAGCACTAAAATGGAACATTTCCCCAAGCGACCCCTTCAATAAAATATTCACATATGCACAAGCACTGAAAAGAAATATTCACCCAATTGACCACTTCAGTAAAATGTCTAGGTATGCAGAAGCACCAGCTCAGCTCGCCTTACATCTACATATTCTGACTGAAAGCCTGCTGCTTTCAGGTGTAACTTCAGGGGTATTTACAACATTCTATACAAATGAGTTGATTATAGATTTCTTTTCAGTGCTTCTGCATATCTGCACATTTTATAGAAGGGGTCAGAAATTCAAAGCTCCCAATTCTCTTGCTGAATACAAGCAACTGCAAAATCAAGTAAAAAAAATATATATATAGTCATCGACTATAAATCCTACTATCTCAAACTTCAAAACAACCATAAAACCAACCCCAAAAAATTCTGGAGTGGCATTGCATCAATACTATCTCCAGGCAAGAAAGAGAACCCCTGCCCTGACCCAGACTCTCCTGACCTTCTCCTAGCTACCCAATTCAATTCCTTTTTCATTGATTCCATAGGCAAACTCACCTCATCTTTCCCTAATAATATCCCCTCCAACATATCTGAAATCAAGACTTCAACCTCCAATAACTCTCAGTCCTCCCCTTTCACTCTCAAATCCATTCCTACCCACACTATAAAAAACTCCTACTAAAATTAAAACTTTGTTCTAATGCCCCAGATTACATTCCATCCAACTTTCTCAAAATAGCCGCTGATGGCATAGCCCTTCCCATCAGCATCCTAATAAATCACTCCATTCAGGAGTCCTACATACCACTCTCTGGAAAAAAGCCTTCATCATCCCCCTCCACAAAGGAGGTAACAACTTTTCAATCTCCAACTTTCGCCCAATAGCTATCCTGTCCCCAATATCCAAGATACTTGAAAAATGTATGACCTGCAACTTTTACCCTACCTACTTGACAACCAACTACTGACTCCTACACAACATGGGTTTAGACCAGGACATAGCACCACCACTGCCCTCCTTTCCTTCCTCAAAATCATCAACTCTGCTCATGACTCCAGTAGCGTAGTTTCTACCCTCTTCCTTCACTTATACAAGGCCTTCGATACTGTCTCCCATAAGCTCCTCCTTTCTAAACTCTCTCATTTTAACCTTTCCTCTTCTTCAATCAAATGGTTTACCAGCTATCTTTCAGCCAGGGAACAAGCTGTAAAATGGAACAACTGTACTTCTTTATTCCTTCACAACCCAACAGGTGTTCCTCAAGGCTCTATATTGGGTCCCTTACTATTTAATATTTTTATTAATGACTTCCACCAAAAAATCCCCAAAGCTAAACTCGTACAATACGCAGATGGCTCTACTATCAACTGCTCTGGCAAAACTTTCCTCAAATTAATGAATCTTACTCAAGAGGCCTTCTCCTCCACTGAGTCCTGGATGCTTGACAGCCATCTTGCCCTTAATGCCTCCAAATCCAAAATAATGATTTTTTCCTCTTCTAGACACACTGCTGTTGACAAAGCACCCTTCTCTATACTCAGTCTAAACAAGACATCTATTGAAATAGTTCCCCATGCAAAACTTCTGGGCATCCTTATCGATGACCAGCTAAAGTCTGACATCCACCTACAAACCAATATAAAAAAAAAAAACATCAAAAACTCAGAATGCTTTATCATCACAGATGCTACCTTTCTCTTTCATCTAGACAACTCCGCTTTACCACCTATCTCATCCCCTCCCTTCTGCATGGAGCCCCATTATTCACTAATCTCCAATCAACCCTGAAATCTAAACTATTCTCATGCTATAATAACATTTCTAAGTTTGCCACAGGATCCAAATCCTCTACTCATCATTGCAACTCCCTCCATGCACTAAACTGGTTGGAACTACTACCAACAGCACACAAGCTCATTTTTAAACCATCTAACTGTCTGTCTCTCCCCTCTTCCTTAAAAATCCACAAGCCACACAGAAGACTTAGATCCACAAATCAAAATCTCTTGGAACTCTACAAGCCTTTACATTCACCAGGGCAACTCTTACTAGCCTTCTCCCTTGCTAGATTATGGAACTCTCTTCCTCCTCACATTAGAACTACCCAGAATCTCCTTCCTTTAAAACCTTACTCCAATGTTATCTCTCCTCTCTGGGAATGCTCCTGTACTCATCCTACCGGAATCCTGACACTTATCTCTATCCCAGCCTACTCAAAACTCAGCCATTGCATAAATAATTATTTTGTCTCCAGTTATGATGTACTAATTGAGCATTAATTTGTTGTTCTTGTAAATATCTTAAAAGTGGTGGACTTAGTTATTATATTTGAATGTTTTTAAAATTTGTCTTTCTGTCTGGAGCAGTTAATTTGTTGCTCTTGCATGCTGTAGTTATTACTTTTGAATATTTTTTTTTTTAATATTGTCTTTCTGTCTGGAGCTTTTCTCCTCGGGCCTCCATTGAAAATGGGCTACCTTGGCCCAATGGACTTTCCCGGTTAACAAACTGCAATAAATAAATAAATAAATAAATAAAATAAATACACTCATGTGCATACATGTAAAAACCCTTAACTGCATAGTAGCTGTCCCCTTTATCTTATGTGTTAATCACATTACACATTTCTGATGGGGGGGGGGGTGGAGCATGCTCACAAAAAGTCCTCCACCTTTCCATAGTCATCCTGACAGTAGCGGATTTGCTTAACCTCATAGCACCACTCTCTGTGGAACTACCATTACAAAAATGCAAAGCCCTGGCAGGGCCGGCCTTTGGTTAACTGGTGCCCTAGGCAAAAGGGCTCAACAGCACCCCCCCACTACCCAGTGACTCCACTCTGGTTTATCTACACCATCCATATTACTTTTCCCCCCGCTTTTCTCAGTTTGTCTTCAGTTTTTCCTGTATTTATTCAACACATTTTAAAGAAATTATTTCTTTACTACAAAAAAAGTAAACAGGTAAATACTGGAAAAGAGGCCCTGCTAGAGTGGAGCTGTAGGTGGTTGCCTAGTTGGCCTACGCCTAAGGCTGGTTGTTGAGCCCCAGACTATGAATACCACCCTAAGAGTCTTGAAGGAGGGTTATATGGCATCAAGACAGGGAATTCAGCTTGTCTTGATGTACTGAGTTTCATTACATAAGAAGATATATGTAGGTGTGTGTGTGTGTATGTGTGTGTGTGTGTGTGTGTGTGTGTGTGTGTGTGTGTGTGTGTGTGTGTGTGTGTGTGTGTGTGTACACACACACACACACATATATATATATATATATATATATATATATATATATATATATATATATATAAAATGTATACACACGGGTCTACTTCTTTTGACCTTTCATTTGCCTGACACTCATTTGCCTGAGACCAAATGACTGAAATTTCATTTGCCTGACACTTCATTTGCCTGACAAGTATTATTAGCAAGAAAATGGAATATTGCCCCTTCCCCAGTGCAGTGCGACCCTGGAGTTAGAATATATAGTTAGGGGGGGTGTGGGTGGCACAGCCCCCCACAACGGGGGGTGTGGGGGGCGAAGCCCCTCACTTACTTTTCTGTTACTAAGCAATATTACATCAAAAGTTAACAATATCATATGAAATGAAGTGGGGGGCTTTGCCCCCCACCCCCTAGCTATATATTCTAACTCCAGGGTCGCACTGCAGTGGGGAAGGGGGTATATTCCATTTTCTTGCTAATAATACTTGTCAGTCAAATGAAGTGTCAGGCAAATGAAATTTCAAATGGCAAAAAATATCTCAAGAGTGCACCATGTAGCTTGCCATATACCTTGCCCAAATGACTTCAAAATATCAGCGATTCGTGGAAACAACAATTTCTTTATTGCAGTAAAAGATAGTAAGCGCTTTCACGTCTACAAGACGCTTCTTCAGACTTCTAACTTACAACATTTGCTTGTGCTTTATATACACACTTAATTAACACATTCATTTAATTAATTAGAACAGTGCTTACTTAAAGTGCAAGTGCATCTTGTTGAGGATCAACAAGAAAAAACTCATATGTAATGCTTTTAAAATCAAAACAAAATCTCATATATATTCCAGAATTAAAAACATTATTGGTACGACATTAAAACATATAAAATCTATGAGTTGTGCTATAAGAACTTTTTTAACTGTATAGAACTTAGAAATATCCTATGTTTACCAGGTCTTATGATGTGTGGGAAGAACGCATATATGTGTGTCAGTGTTTCAATGCCCTAGATAATAAATGTGGCTTTATAGTGATTTTCTCATTTAATCCAAATTTATGCGCTTGTAGTCTTAAGATCCATCGATTCTCTATTTCTTCTGTGTGATTTTTTATATTGCCTAGTCTATTGGTCCTAGTCACTGTCTCCAATACCCCAAATTTAAAGCTGTGAGAGGATCCACATTCCATGATGTGCCGTGCCAGAGCGTTTGTGTCATTCTCTTTGTTTACTGCATATATATGTTCTCTAATCCGTTCACGAAGAGTCCTGTTTGTTTTACCTATATAGAATTTATCACATGTTGTGCATTGTGCAACATATATTAGATCTTTAGTCTTGCAGTCTGCATATCCCCTATACTTGTATGTCTCACCTGTATGAGGATGTGTGAAGTATTCTTTGTCTGTTATGTATTTGCATTGATTACATGTTCGGCAAGGAAAGGTACCTTTCCTCTGTGACTGGGATGGGTTCTTTCCAGTTGTTTCATAGCATAGCATTCTTTTTAAAGATTTCATGTTCTTATAGGCTATGCTTGGCCTATCCTCTATGAACATTCTAATTTTATCATCCATTAATAGAATCTTCCAGTTATTCTCTATTACTTTTTTTACTTGTCCATTCCTATTAGTGTAGGGGATAACTAATCTGTTCTTCTTACTTCTCGTTGTGAAAGTGTCCTCTTTCTCTTGTGTTGGTCTATGGAAGAATGGTTTACCTTTATGTGTTCTAAGACTATTGCATGTTTTGGTTATTTCTTTCACCTCTTTTTCTTTATATCCTCTGGCAGTGAATTTGTTGATCATATCTAATTCTTGTTCTTTGAAGGCTAAATCTTGTGTGGTCAACTTTGATGTTCTCAATATCTGGTTCTTCACAATGTTGGAATATATGTGTTTGGGATGCATGCTGTCACGGTGTAACAAGTTGTTTCTCCAGGTAGATTTCCTAAATATTTCAGTGTCTATCCCTTGTGGCCCTTTTATAATCCTTACATCTAAGAATTCTATCTCGGTTTTAGAGTGTGAATCTTCAAATGCTAGGAATTCCGTGGTGCCATTTAGATATTCAACGAAATCTTGTAGATCTTTTGCATTGCCCCCCCATACAAAAAACACGTCATCTACAAAACGACCATAGTATTTGATGAATTCAGTGTATGGTGTATTGTTAAGTACATAAGTGTCCTCCCAATAGGCCAATACCAAATTGGCATAGGAGTTTGCACAGGGGGTGCCCATGGCAACCCCCTTCTGTTGCAAGAAATAGCTGTCTTCATGTAACAAAACGTTGTTCTCTAAAACCATTTCCAGTAATAACATTAACTGTATCACTTTGTTATTGGTTAATCCTTTTTCCAATAGGTAAAGCCTCACATATTCTGTACCTGTGTTGTTCGGTATGCAAGTAAACAAAGATTTGACATCTAAAGTTACAAGAAAGTCATCATTGAGGAATGGTTTCTTTCTATCAACTTGCGCTAATTTTTCCAAGAATTGCTGAGTGTCTCTCAAAATATGCCCTGCCTTATTGACAACTGGTTTAAATTGTTTGTCCAAAAAAATCGATATTGATTCTGTAATCCAGCCTTTGCTGGAAATAATAGGTCTCAAAGGAGGATCTAATGCATTCTTGTGAATTTTCGGGAGACCTCTAAATGTAGGTACCAATGGATCTTCTATTAGAAAATACTTATATAAATTCTCATCAATCACATTGCTTAATAACAAATCATAAAGATGGCTATGAAACCTCTTTATTAGATTATTTAAAGAATATCTAACCAATGGCTTATATGTATCTTGATCTCCTAGCATATCAGCTATCTTCATCATATACATATGTCTGTCCATTATAACGACTGCTCCCCCTTTGTCGGCCTGTCTAATAATAATATTCTCATTCTTTTGTAAATTAAGGAGAGCCTTTCTTTCTACACTGGACATGTTAAAAAACTCATTCTTTGTGTCCTTGTTATAATATAAATTCATTAAGTCAGTTTCACATGCTCTCTCAAATACATCTAAAAGTGGGTGTAGTGCTGGTATAAAAACAGACGGTTTTTTATATACATTAGTACTTTCTATATTATCTATTGCTGAATTACCATTGGAATACATCATTTTTAATGCAATATTCCTGGTAAACATCTTTATGTCAATGATAAAATCAGTAACATCAGCTGTATTAGAGGGTATAAAATTCAAACCTCTATTTAGTACTGACTTTTCAAATTCACTAAGTTCATATTTGGATATATTTACCACTAGGTCTTGCTGATTGACCTTAAGGCTTTCTTCTGCCTCTCGTATGTCTCTTCTGTATATTTCCTCTTCCTCACCTTGTTCTGCGGAGACCATCTCCTTCTCTCCTGCGTTTGAATGGGTAAAGGAAAAGAGGGATATCCCTCTGTTTCAGTAAATACTTCATTGTCACTATTTGTGAAAAAAACTGCCGAACCATTCATTGGCATCTTCCTACGTACGACGGCTTCACTTATGTGTTCCTTATCTAAGGTTACAGTTCTGTTTGATGTATTTATTTCACCATTTGCGTGCATTTCAGCTGCCGTTGTAATCTGCTTGTGGCCACTGGTGTCACGGGAACTGCCGTGTTGGTCTGCCTTTTGTTGGAAATAGTATCTCTATATTGTCAGCAGTAATTTTA
Organism: Protopterus annectens; assembly: GCF_019279795.1. NCBI lineage: Eukaryota > Metazoa > Chordata > Ceratodontiformes > Protopteridae > Protopterus > Protopterus annectens. The sequence goes on from NC_056725.1 coordinate 562,270,538, forward strand.
TTGTTGTTCAGAGGCTCCATTGTTGCTGTCTCCTGTTGATGAGGTTGTGGGTGGAGTCATACGATTTCGTGATTGATGGCCTTAGGTTGGTGCGTGATGTGTGTCTGTTCCGCCCGACCAATAGACTTTACATTCAGTTCAGTAAACCTCTCCTCGCCAAGAGAATACCTGGCCCTTATTAAAATCGGTAAAGTCCCTTTCTAGTTTCTTTTTCTTTTCTGAAAGGGACTTATTGTCTATCGTGCATATCATAGTTTTTAAATCACTATACAGTGTATCAAGTTCATTGTCATTTAATAAATTTGCCACTTCGGATTCTATCTTTTTTATCTCTAAAGTTAGAGTATCTTCCGATGTGGAAAAATGTTCAATTAATAGTCTCATGTATGCGAAACTTGTTTCCAAATTTAATTTTTGCCGACTTACGGCACAACATATCCGGAGCTACTTGGTAAGTGGCAAAAATTAAATTTGGAAACAAGTTTCGCATACATGAGACTATTAATTGAACATTTTTCCACATCGGAAGATACTCTAACTTTAGAGATAAAAAAGATAGAATCCGAAGTGGCAAATTTATTAAATGACAATGAACTTGATACACTGTATAGTGATTTAAAAACTATGATATGCACGATAGACAATAAGTCCCTTTCAGAAAAGAAAAAGAAACTAGAAAGGGACTTTACCGATTTTAATAAGGGCCAGGTATTCTCTTGGCCGAGGGAGAGGTTTACTGAACTGAATGTAAAGTCTATTGGTCGGGCGGAACAGACACACATCACGCACCAACCTAAGGAGCCATCAATCACGAATCGTGCGACTCCACCCACAACCTCATCAACAGGAGACAGCAACAATACGGAGCCTCTGAACAACAATAAAATTACTGCTGACAATATAGGAGATACTATTTCCAACAAAAGGCAGACCAACACGGCAGTTCCCGTACACGCCAGTGGCCACAAGCAAATTACAACGGAAGCTGAAATACACGCAAATGGTGAAACAAACACATCAAATAGAACTGTAACCTTACACAAGGAACACATAAGTGAAGCCGTTGTACGTAGGAAGATGCCAATGAATGGTTCGGCAGTTTTTTTCACAAATAGTGACAATGAAGTATTTACTGAAACAGAGGGATATCCCTCTTTTCCTTTACCCATTCAAACGCAGGAGAGAAGGAGATGGTCTCCGCAGAACAAGGTGAGGAAGAGGAAATATACAGAAGAGACATACGAGAGGCAGAAGAAAGCCTTAAGGTCAATCAGCAAGACCTAGTGGTAAATATATCCAAATATGAACTTAGTGAATTTGAAAAGTCAGTACTAAATAGAGGTTTGAATTTTATACCCTCTAATACAGCTGATGTTACTGATTTTATCATTGACATAAAGATGTTTACCAGGAATATTGCATTAAAAATGATGTATTCCAATGGTAATTCAGCAATAGATAATATAGAAAGTACTAATGTATATAAAAAACCGTCTGTTTTTATACCAGCACTACACCCACTTTTAGATGTATTTGAGAGAGCATGTGAAACTGACTTAATGAATTTATATTATAACAAGGACACAAAGAATGAGTTTTTTAACATGTCCAGTGTAGAAAGAAAGGCTCTCCTTAATTTACAAAAGAATGAGAATATTATTATTAGACAGGCCGACAAAGGGGGAGCAGTCGTTATAATGGACAGACATATGTATATGATGAAGATAGCTGATATGCTAGGAGATCAAGATACATATAAGCCATTGGTTAGATATTCTTTAAATAATCTAATAAAGAGGTTTCATAGCCATCTTTATGATTTGTTATTAAGCAATGTGATTGATGAGAATTTATATAAGTATTTTCTAATAGAAGATCCATTGGTACCTACATTTAGAGGTCTCCTAAAATTCACAAGAATGCATTAGATCCTCCTTTGAGACCTATTATTTCCAGCAAAGGCTGGATTACAGAATCAATATCGATTTTTTTGGACAAACAATTTAAACCAGTTGTCAATAAGGCAGGGCATATTTTGAGAGACACTCAGCAATTCTTGGAAAAATTAGCTAGTTGATAGAAAGAAACCATTCCTCAATGATGGCTTTCTTGTAACTTTAGATGTCAAATCTTTGTTTACTTGCATACCGAACAACACAGGTACAGAATATGTGAGGCTTTACCTATTGGAAAAAGGATTAACCAATAACAAAGTGATACAGTTAATGTTATTACTGGAAATGGTTTTAGAGAACAACGTTTTGTTACATGAAGACAGCTATTTCTTGCAACAGAAGGGGGTTGCCATGGGCACCCCCTGTGCAAACTCCTATGCCAATTTGGTATTGGCCTATTGGGAGGACACTTATGTACTTAACAATACACCATACACTGAATTCATCAAATACTATGGTCGTTTTGTAGATGACGTGTTTTTTGTATGGGGGGGCAATGCAAAAGATCTACAAGATTTCGTTGAATATCTAAATGGCACCACGGAATTCCTAGCATTTGAAGATTCACACTCTAAAACCGAGATAGAATTCTTAGATGTAAGGATTATAAAAGGGCCACAAGGGATAGACACTGAAATATTTAGGAAATCTACCTGGAGAAACAACTTGTTACACCGTGACAGCATGCATCCCAAACACATATATTCCAACATTGTGAAGAACCAGATATTGAGAACATCAAAGTTGACCACACAAGATTTAGCCTTCAAAGAACAAGAATTAGATATGATCAACAAATTCACTGCCAGAGGATATAAAGAAAAAGAGGTGAAAGAAATTACCAAAACATGCAATAGTCTTAGAACACATAAAGGTAAACCATTCTTCCATAGACCAACACAAGAGAAAGAGGACACTTTCACAACGAGAAGTAAGAAGAACAGATTAGTTATCCCTACACTAATAGGAATGGACAAGTAAAAAAAGTAATAGAGAATAACTGGAAGATTCTATTAATGGATGATAAAATTAGAATGTTCATAGAGGATAGGCCAAGCATAGCCTATAAGAACATGAAATCTTTAAAAAGAATGCTATGCTATGAAACAACTGGAAAGAACCCATCCCAGTCACAGAGGAAAGGTACCTTTCCTTGCCTAACATGTAATCAATGCAAATACATAACAGACAAAGAATACTTCACACATCCTCATACAGGTGAGACATACAAGTATAGGGGATATGCAGACTGCAAGACTAAAGATCTAATATATGTTGCACAATGCACAACATGTGATAAATTCTATATAGGTAAAACAAACAGGACTCTTCGTGAACGGATTAGAGAACATATATATGCAGTAAACAAAGAGACTGACACAAACGCCTGGCACGGCACATCATGGAATGTGGATCCTCTCACAGCTTTAAATTTGGGGTATTGGAGACAGTGACTAGGACCAATAGACTAGGCAATATAAAAATCACACAGAAGAAATAGAGAATCGATGGATCTTAAGACTACAAGCATAAATTTGGATTAAATGAGAAAATCACTATAAAGCCACATTTATTATCTAGGGCATTGAAACACTGACACACATATATGCGTTCTTCCCACACATCATAAGACCTGGTAAACATAGGATATTTCTAAGTTCTATACAGTTAAAAAAGTTCTTATAGCACAACTCATAGATTTTATATGTTTTAATGTCGTACCAATAATGTTTTTAATTCTGGAATATATATGAGATTTTGTTTTGATTTTAAAAGCATTACATATGAGTTTTTTCTTGTTGATCCTCAACAAGATGCACTTGCACTTTAAGTAAGCACTGTTCTAATTAATTAAATGAATGTGTTAATTAAGTGTGTATATAAAGCACAAGCAAATGTTGTAAGTTAGAAGTCTGAAGAAGCGTCTTGTAGACGTGAAAGCGCTTACTATCTTTTACTGCAATAAAGAAATTGTTGTTTCCACGAATCGCTGATATTTTGAAGTCATTTGGGCAAGGTATATGGCAAGCTACATGGTGCACTCTTGAGATATTTTTTGCCATTTGAATTGTTTACCGTTCTCAAGGTGCTTTATTCGCTAGGATTATTTGCTACGTTGTTCAAATGAAATTTCAGTCAAATGGGGTCAGGCAAATGAGTGTCAGGCAAATGAAAGTTAGGTCAAAAGAAGTAGACCCATACACACACATACACACACACACGGACACACACACAGACACACACACACACACACACACACACACACACACACACACACACACACACACACACACACACACACACACGCACACACACACGCACACACGCGCACACACACACACACACACACACACGCACACACACACACACACACGCGCACACACACACACACACACACACACACACACACACACACACACACACACACACACACACACACACACACACACACACACGTGTGCATGTGTTTGTGTATTTTTATGGCAGGTAAGCTGACTGTAGGGCAAGCTTATTTCCTAATGTTGTAGAACAACAGATAATGTAACTGTCATGTTATTCTATTACTATTTTAATATAATTTATTTTGTTTGCTAATCTGGTAAGAGTATTGATCCAGGTGCTTCCCTAGTGATGCATTACAGGAATATATTTTCAAATAGAATCAGATCAGAAAGTGCCCTGCAGACTGGGCTAATCTAAACTCTCTGTAACATATTGGAAGCTGTAAATTAAAGAAACCTTTTTGAACAGTTTGGGCTTGCCACTGGTAGCTCCCCCACTTACCCACCAAAAGCATAGTTGACATTTCAAAGACTTTGCGATGAATATTTTTCAATCACCAATAACATGCCAACATAATTTTACGATAGCAGTAAACAAATTCACCAACTTTTGCCAGCATGGTAGAATGCTCACCTCAATAGTCACTTCATGAATAAGCATAACCAGCAATTTAATCCATCCAGGCAGTGTGATAGATCACTTAACAAGCAAACAGTAGAAGTATCCCAACACTCACTGGCCGTCTCAATATTTACTAGTAACCAAAAAACGGAGGATGCAGAACAAACCAGTAAGCAGAAACAAAGCACCCTGAACCACTGCTAGGTAGGCACACAAATTTATTAAGCTGAACAGTTCACTCGAAAAAAATAAAAAATAGTCCAGGTCATCAAGCTTTTGAGAAAAAGTTCCTTGTAGTTTATCATTAGTGTTGTTTTTGCTAGCAAAATCATAAACAACATTGAATAAGTCACTGAATTGTCTTTTTGTACCTGTAGAGTTTAAACTACCACCAGGGCCAAAACGAACTCCTTCACCCGTTTTTCTAACATTGTTAGGCTGCTCAGATTGTCCATGGTCGGTTTCTTCAAGCAAAATCCGAGGGAAACCATCCAGACTGCTGGATCCTGCTCCATTTCGTCTTTCTACATCTCTGGAATCATTTTCCTCACCAACAAAAGACAATTCAGTGACTTATTCAATGTTGTTTATGATTTTGCTAGCAAAAACAACACTAATGATAAACTACAAGGAACTTTTTCTCAAAAGCTTGATGACCTGGACTATTTTTTATTTTTTTCGAGTGAACTGTTCGCTTAATAAATTTGTGTGCCTACCTAGCAGTGGTTCAGGGTGCTTTGTTTCTGCTTACTGGTTTGTTCTGCATCCTCCGTTTTTTGGTTACTAGTAACTTTGGGATGGAATCACCTGCTGGGAGTGTGGCAAGCAATGGAGCAAAGACTAATGAAGTCGGTGAGCTCAGGAAGCTTATCGGACAGCTCACTCAACTTGTGGGGCTTTTGACCCCAGTCAGCCAATCATTGGCCTCGGTATTGACGACTGTATTGGAACCAGGAAACCAGGAAGTGCATCGGAGTGTTGAGGCAGAGAGACGGGCTGTTGGTGAGGAAAATGATTCCAGAGATGTAGAAAGACGAAATGGAGCAGGATCCAGCAGTCTGGATGGTTTCCCTCGGATTTTGCTTGAAGAAACCGACCATGGACAATCTGAGCAGCCTAACAATGTTAGAAAAACGGGTGAAGGAGTTCGTTTTGGCCCTGGTGGTAGTTTAAACTCTACAGGTACAAAAAGACAATTCAGTGACTTATTCAATGTTGTTTATGATTTTGCTAGCAAAAACAACACTAATGATAAACTACAAGGAACTTTTTCTCAAAAGCTTGATGACCTGGACTATTTTTTATTTTTTTCGAGTGAACTGTTCGGCTTAATAAATTTGTGTGCCTACCTAGCAGTGGTTCAGGGTGCTTTGTTTCTGCTTACTGGTTTGTTCTGCATCCTCCGTTTTTTGGTTACTAGTAACTTTGGGATGGAATCACCTGCTGGGAGTGTGGCAAGCAATGGAGCAAAGACTAATGAAGTCGGTGAGCTCAGGAAGCTTATCGGACAGCTCACTCAACTTGTGGGGCTTTTGACCCCAGTCAGCCAATCATTGGCCTCGGTATTGACGACTGTATTGGAACCAGGAAACCAGGAAGTGCATCGGAGTGTTGAGGCGCGAGAGAGACGGGCTGTTGGTGAGGAAAATGATTCCAGAGATGTAGAAAGACGAAATGGAGCAGGATCCAGCAGTCTGGATGGTTTCCCTCGGATTTTGCTTGAAGAAACCGACCATGGACAATCTGAGCAGCCTAACAATGTTAGAAAAACGGGTGAAGGAGTTCGTTTTGGCCCTGGTGGTAGTTTAAACTCTACAGGTACAAAAAGACAATTCAGTGACTTATTCAATGTTGTTTATGATTTTGCTAGCAAAAACAACACTAATGATAAACTACAAGGAACTTTTTCTCAAAAGCTTGATGACCTGGACTATTTTTTTATTTTCGAGTGAACTGTTCGGCTTAATAAATTTGTGTGCCTACCTAGCAGTGGTTCAGGGTGCTTTGTTTCTGCTTACTGGTTTGTTCTGCATCCTCCGTTTTTTGGTTACTAGTAACTTTGGGATGGAATCACCTGCTGGGAGTGTGGCAAGCAATGGAGCAAAGACTAATGAAGTCGGTGAGCTCAGGAAGCTTATCGGACAGCTCACTCAACTTGTGGGGCTTTTGACCCCAGTCAGCCAATCATTGGCCTCGGTATTGACGACTGTATTGGAACCAGGAAACCAGGAAGTGCATCGGAGTGTTGAGGCGCGAGAGAGACGGGCTGTTGGTGAGGAAAATGATTCCAGAGATGTAGAAAGACGAAATGGAGCAGGATCCAGCAGTCTGGATGGTTTCCCTCGGATTTTGCTTGAAGAAACTGACCATGGACAATCTGAGCAGCCTAACAATGTTAGAAAAACGGGTGAAGGAGTTCGTTTTGGCCCTGGTGGTAGTTTAAACTCTACAGGTACAAAAAGACAATTCAGTGACTTATTCAATGTTGTTTATGATTTTGCTAGCAAAAACAACACTAATGATAAACTACAAGGAACTTTTTCTCAAAAGCTTGATGACCTGGACTATTTTTATTTTTTCGAGTGAACTGTTCGGCTTAATAAATTTGTGTGCCTACCTAGCAGTGGTTCAGGGTGCTTTGTTTCTGCTTACTGGTTTGTTCTGCATCCTCCGTTTTTGGTTACTAGTAACTTTGGGATGGAATCACCTGCTGGGAGTGTGGCAAGCAATGGAGCAAAGACTAATGAAGTCGGTGAGCTCAGGAAGCTTATCGGACAGCTCACTCAACTTGTGGGGCTTTTGACCCCAGTCAGCCAATCATTGGCCTCGGTATTGACGACTGTATTGGAACCAGGAAACCAGGAAGTGCATCGGAGTGTTGAGGCGCGAGAGAGACGGGCTGTTGGTGAGGAAAATGATTCCAGAGATGTAGAAAGACGAAATGGAGCAGGATCCAGCAGTCTGGATGGTTTCCCTCGGATTTTGCTTGAAGAAACCGACCATGGACAATCTGAGCAGCCTAACAATGTTAGAAAAACGGGTGAAGGAGTTCGTTTTGGCCCTGGTGGTAGTTTAAACTCTACAGGTACAAAAAGACAATTCAGTGACTTATTCAATGTTGTTTATGATTTTGCTAGCAAAAACAACACTAATGATAAACTACAAGGAACTTTTTCTCAAAAGCTTGATGACCTGGACTATTTTTTATTTTTTTCGAGTGAACTGTTCGGCTTAATAAATTTGTGTGCCTACCTAGCAGTGGTTCAGGGTGCTTTGTTTCTGCTTACTGGTTTGTTCTGCATCCTCCGTTTTTTGGTTACTAGTAACTTTGGGATGGAATCACCTGCTGGGAGTGTGGCAAGCAATGGAGCAAAGACTAATGAAGTCGGTGAGCTCAGGAAGCTTATCGGACAGCTCACTCAACTTGTGGGGCTTTTGACCCCAGTCAGCCAATCATTGGCCTCGGTATTGACGACTGTATTGGAACCAGGAAACCAGGAAGTGCATCGGAGTGTTGAGGCGCGAGAGAGACGGGCTGTTGGTGAGGAAAATGATTCCAGAGATGTAGAAAGACGAAATGGAGCAGGATCCAGCAGTCTGGATGGTTTCCCTCGGATTTTGTTTGAAGAAACCGACCATGGACAATCTGAGCAGCCTAACAATGTTAGAAAAATGGGTGAAGGAGTTCGTTTTGGCCCTGGTGGTAGTTTAAACTCTACAGGTACAAAAAGACAATTCAGTGACTTATTCAATGTTGTTTATGATTTTGCTAGCAAAAACAACACTAATGATAAACTACAAGGAACTTTTTCTCAAAAGCTTGATGACCTGGACTATTTTTTATTTTTTTCGAGTGAACTGTTCGGCTTAATAAATTTGTGTGCCTACCTAGCAGTGGTTCAGGGTGCTTTGTTTCTGCTTACTGGTTTGTTCTGCATCCTCCGTTTTTTGGTTACTAGTAACTTTGGGATGGAATCACCTGCTGGGAGTGTGGCAAGCAATGGAGCAAAGACTAATGAAGTCGGTGAGCTCAGGAAGCTTATCGGACAGCTCACTCAACTTGTGGGGCTTTTGACCCCAGTCAGCCAATCATTGGCCTCGGTATTGACGACTGTATTGGAACCAGGAAACCAGGAAGTGCATCGGAGTGTTGAGGCGCGAGAGAGACGGGCTGTTGGTGAGGAAAATGATTCCAGAGATGTAGAAAGACGAAATGGAGCAGGATCCAGCAGTCTGGATGGTTTCCCTCGGATTTTGCTTGAAGAAACCGACCATGGACAATCTGAGCAGCCTAACAATGTTAGAAAAACGGGTGAAGGAGTTCGTTTTGGCCCTGGTGGTAGTTTAAACTCTACAGGTACAAAAAGACAATTCAGTGACTTATTCAATGTTGTTTATGATTTTGCTAGCAAAAACAACACTAATGATAAACTACAAGGAACTTTTTCTCAAAAGCTTGATGACCTGGACTATTTTTTATTTTTTTCGAGTGAACTGTTCGGCTTAATAAATTTGTGTGCCTACCTAGCAGTGGTTCAGGGTGCTTTGTTTCTGCTTACCGTCTCAATATTTCCTTAAGCAGTACAACACTACTCACTTAACTTGCAAAGGAAGAAATAAGAATAAAGGGAGAAGAAAGGTCCTTCTTCTGCACACCAGGCTGCCCTGCAGTCTGTTCTCCCCCTTTCCACCCAGCTGTGCTACCTCCCCAATATGTCTTTCAAAAACAATGAGAGCTGTACATTGAAAAGCTCAAGACTTACATCACCCAGATGAACCCTGTCAGTGCGAAACAACACTGGGTCCTTGTCCACAAAATCGCAGTGTTCATGGACAGCAAACTCAAATTCCCCACTTACCCAGGTTTCTCTGTAATCAATACATTTTCTACTAGTCACCAATGCTTTAAATTTAACAGCTTCCTTACAAACTAATCTGTAGATTATTGCTGACCAAATCAGAATAACCTAGGGAAATCTTTGTAGGGCCAGCACAGGTCCCTTATAATAGAGGAAAGTAGCTTTCTGTTCATCAGTACCCCTACATTATTCCCCCTAAATGTATTACTCCACCATACTGATTGCTTACCTCCTCCAAAACTGTCATGAACAGGAGCTGTCCCATATGTCTTTAACCACTCCACATTACTTCAGAAAGCGATGGATCCAAACCCAAATTTCCACTTCCTGATCTCACTTTCAGTCTTCATGCTTCCCAATACACAAAGGAGTGCCCTACATCAAATATCTACTCCTTACCTAAATATAAAGAAAATGAGAATTGAAACAACATTTCACAAACAAAATCCCTTTCCCACCTTATCTCCTGTATGCCAAAAATGTTTTAGATCACCATCTGCTTGCCCTCTTCATCACACTTACTGAACTGCCTTCATTGGCCAGATCTGCAGCCCTACTCATCCTGAATGAATGAGTGTCATAATATCACAGTTTATACACTGTACCTCCAAGATCCTTCTAAACTAGATCTACATTCCACTGGCTTGTCTACCCTATCCTGAAAGACCAAACTGCATGAATCTTTGTGGCAAACATCTCACAGGCTATCCCCCACATCACCAAGCTTAGCAAGAGTTCCCCATTCCTGGACAGCACCACCTGGCTTCCTTTACCCACCTGACCTGTCCTCTTAACCACACCAACACTCTAGCTGGCATAATCCCTAGAACTTCCTGTCTCAATTTCCTTAGTATTTTGGTTACACAAAATGCTCCCAGACACATAAAAACTGATAAGGTAGCCCACAACACACACACTCAAAATAAGAATGGACAACCTTATGTAAACCTTTCAATAACAAAGGCAAATGTGTTTACCTATTATCAAAACACTTAGGCTGTACCCTCTCCCATCTCTTCAACATACTTAAGATTACTCAATTTTTTGTGACATCCTTAACCTTTGATGGTTTTGCTATAAGACCTAAGGTCACATAATGCATCTGCATTGTTTTAAATGCATCCCCATCTCTCCACCTCCCAACCAATGCCTAGCTACCTGTTGAACAGACCACTGCTTTTCTCTAAGTTGCAAACCCAAAACAAAGTTCCTGAATGCCCAAAGAGCAGTACCATATGTGCCTTGTCAGTTCAGACTAGGACTGTTGCACCAACCAGCTTTATATGCATAACCGACCTCCCATACTATTTAGGCCATGCATGTTTGAACAACTTAAGATTCTGTCCCTAACCTTTGATGCCTGTAAAGCTGAAAATGGGATAGACTGTCAGCAAAAGTATTATACTGACCCAGAATATAGTTAGCTAAAAAGAAAATGATAAAATTCAGGCAGTGCAACTCAGTTTTTCTCAAGAACCCTTGTACCAAGCCCAGTCTTACTGTTTTCCTTGCCAAAACTTGAACCACAGACAATGTGGAAAAAATATTCTTGTTTCAAAACTCTGCTTGCCCAAACCATGGGGGAAGCCCAAACTGGCATCAGCTCCAACAATGCAATATTCTTCCTTCTCTCATCCTGTCATACATCAGGCCATTTTTCTGCAAACCATCTATGCTTGAAGTAAGCACCTATGCCCAAACCTCTAGCCATGTCAGTAAAGAGATGCAAATCACTCAAAAGCATCCACTGTCCTTGCCAGAAAGATACCCCATTAACCTACTGAAGAAACTCTGACTAAATGGACATGTCTTCCTTAACTAATTTGCCCTCTATAACCCAATGATGCTTCCACTTTATCCCAACAAGCAAGGTAGCCAATGATCTCATAAAAGTCCTCCCCAGCCTCACTGCCTGGCATGCAAAATTTAGCAGTGTTATTACTTCCATAAGTTCCTTGCTAGCCAAGTCCCCAGTCTCAGGTGGCAATCTAAACACTTTTAATTCCACATTAACCTCCAAAACAAGGAATGAGAGGGCCTTTGATTGGTCCTTCTGTTTGGCCCTAAATACAACTATCTCAGGTTCAGCACAAAGCTGTTTAAACAATTTCTTACCTGCCTCCAGTTCCTGCTTACCCTCACCAACCAATAGAAAGTCATTCAAATAGTGGACTGCTTGCATCTTTAGTGAGCCTTGCCAAAGCCAATGCAGTGCAGTGCTACGTTTTGTAAAAGTATCTCACCCCACCATACAGCCCATGAGCACAGCCTTGTTAAAACAGAACTTACCACACAGCTTCATACACAAAATCAGCCATTCCTGCTCCCTCACTGGAAGCAACCTGAAAGCCCATTGGATTTCCAGTGTAGCTAGCCAGGGATTGCTGAATGATCTAATCACCTTCACTGAACCTTGTTGTCATCCTTGTCAGCATGAGCACGGACCAAATTTCCATTAGCAAATAAAATATGAGGTGATATTTCCCTGGATACTTTTTTGAGACCAAACCTAATGTGGCTACTCTAAAAGGGGAACTTGAAAGGGACCTAAAATCCTTCCAGCATCCAGCTCTCCATCCAATACCAGACCTTTTCCACATTAATAAGTGAATGGTTTGACCACTTGGCTGGCTTCAAGAAAAGGCACTGATGGTCTACCACCCCTTTGGCCACCTCTACCTCTTCCTCTTACTTACTTGACACTCTCCAACCTAACATACCCCCCTAACATGTTTCTAACAATTAACAGAGGAATGCTGAACCCCAATACTAAGCACAGACTCGCAGGAGCCTACACAAAGGTCAAGTGCACTTATCCACATTAAATGCTCAACAAGTGTTAGCCTTGCCTACAAACCCTTCCACTGCCTCCTTAACTGGATCTCTTGCAATGTCTAACATAGTCCCCATACATATATATGTGTGTGTGTGTGTGTGTGTGTGTGTGTGTGTGTGTGTGTGTGTGTGTGTGTGTGTGTGTGTGTATATATATATATATATATATATATATATATATATATATATATATATATGGATCTAGGACTGTTGAACAACAGTTCAATAGTCCGTATCCACTATCACCAAACACACTTTAGCAAAAGCGCTTTTCACCGAAAAAGCACATTTGCTAAATTGTGTTAAAAAAATAAATAAAAAACAGTAAATTAACGTTTATACAGGGGGGCAAGCCTCCCTGCACCCCAACACCCCTACTTTAATATTCTCACTCCAAGATCGCACTACAGTGAGGAGAAGGGATGCTTTCACTTATCCACACTGCAGTACGGTCTCTGCAACAGTCATTCCCCCACAACTCCCTCTAGCTGCAGGCATACTTCTGTGAAAGTGCTTCTTCAGTGAAAAGCACTTTTGCGTAAGTATGCCCGGCCATTTTTGTTTCGGTTAAAAATTCCTTCGGGGATCAGTATGGATCCCATATATAGACTTATCAATTATCTTCAATATGCAAAATGATGATCACACTAAAGCCATGAATTTCCCCTGAGAAGCAGCGGAACTTCCCTAACAGTTAAGAAATATGTAAGCAATGGCAGATCCTGATGTGGCACTTTTTCCAAAATGACAGCCAATTAGATATGCAGAACCAACAACCCAGCTATCCCACATCCCTGGTGGTATCTATCCTTTTGTCCCTAAGGCTGCCAGTGCCTCCATGAGGTCCTTAACCCCCAGGGCCCCTGCCTCAGATATTCTTTGCCCTCTGTCAATATCTATAATGTCAAAGACCTTGACAAAATCCCCCACACCAATGTTTTTCTTTCACCACTTAGGAATATGAGCAGTAACAAAGACTATTTTGGTTGATGAGCTGACACTGTGGGATTTCTGACAACTCAGCTCTGCACATATCCCTTCCATTTGTCAGAGCTCATCTGGTACCACAATCCCAGGCAACAGAGGGAAGTCTCTATTCCCTCTATACTGCCTGGCTCTTGTCCCATCCCTGACTCATCCTGCAAAAGTAGTTGGCTTGTACCCAACTCCTCTTGCTGTCCTTCCACCCCAAGCAAGCTCTGCAACCTAGTCTATCATTACACTCATTTCTCCCCGTAAACTAAGCAAATCAGCGTCTGTCATTCCATGACCTCCTTGCACCTTTGCAATTGTACCTTCATTATCTTAGACCTGACTTCCCAGTTCTCCTAGCATTTGCTCCCAAGGCCCCATTACCAGCTGGTCTACTTGCTTCCTCCTTTTCCATCTGCGTTGAGATGACTCAGCCTGGATAGCTTCCTGTGATGTCTGCACTTTAGGCAGGACATGCTGAAACAATTCCTTCACCTGTGGGACTACCTTCTGTCATCTGAGCAAGCTACTCCAACTGTGCCATTTTAAAAGAGAAAACAGATTGATTAGTACTCTTGCTTTTACATAGCAAAATCTCCCCTAGGCAAACTCTCCCCACCCCTTTACTGAGTTACGTAGACCATAACATAATCAGCAAAATGCATGCCCACCTCCAGCTAAACCCCCACCTAAGTTCATCCCTTATGCCCTGCCAAGGAAGACCATCCCTCAAATTATTAACCCAAGCTAAAATGTAAGCTGATCCAAGTTACCAGCTTTAGGTGGGATTAAGCAGAACAAAGCTAAATCTGAATTAATATGAGAATGTTCTTACAGATTAGGGACAGTGCTACCCTGCTACCTGCAGTTGTGCCTTGAAATACTGCTTGCCACTTAGCCCAAGTAAGCCATATCTTTCCAGTGTACCACATTACGAATAACAGTCTTCATTTGTGTTCTTCAAATGATCATATCTCTCGAAATTCCACCTTGAAAGGATCTCTAACCAGTGTCTGGGACTTTTTTTTTCTTTTTTTGTATAGCTATCTGTGCAATAGTACTGTATCATATTCATTCATTAAAAGAACTTTATAAGTGAAAGAAGCATATTTTAACCATATTTTGAGCTTACTAGTGGAGTGTGTTAGAATGCTGCTAATCTGCAGTCTGCCCAGTTGTTCTACATTGCTCCCTGTTTAAGAAATGAGGGGTTGATAGCATACCTCTCAACCTCTTAGAGTAAGATATCTGGCAAAGCCAAAATAATGGAAGGGGGGGGGGGTAATGGCCTAACATAGGGACAGACTTTGACTTTAAAACCTGCTCTTATACACTTCGAAAATGCTAGAATAACAGGTTTTGCATTAGCATACATTTTCTGAAGGATATGAAGTCTGAACTCAAATGTCTGCTATTATTTAATGAGTTCAACCCTTCATGATTTCTCAGAGAGTCTTACATTTTATAAGTAACAGAATAAGATATGAGGAAAAATCTGGACATTCTGTGAAAATCTGGACAGATGAGATATATGGTTGATAGTTATGCCCCCCTTCCAAGTAAGTTGCCCTATACTTTCACAATGGCATTCTTGCTTGCCCAGGTCCTGGTATCCTGGCTAAACCCACCTTGCTTGCTGCCATTCCGAAATGCATTAATCATATTATTTAACACGTGTTTCCATTATTATATCATGTATTTTATTTCTCTCTTTTTTAACTTTAATATCTTAACTGGTTGACTTGAGGCACTCGACAGCCTCACAACATCAAGTTTGTTGTGCTAGCAAGTTGCCACCCACATGCAGACATCCAAG
This sequence comes from Protopterus annectens, assembly GCF_019279795.1. Classification (NCBI taxonomy): domain Eukaryota; kingdom Metazoa; phylum Chordata; order Ceratodontiformes; family Protopteridae; genus Protopterus; species Protopterus annectens. The sequence continues at coordinate 562,285,879 of NC_056725.1, forward strand.
CCCTTCTATGAGGATTTCTTAGTCCTCATACTCATGCCACACCTCCCTTCATACTCACGACACACCTCCCTTCATACTCATGCCACACCTCCCTTCATACTCATGCCACACCTCCCTTCAAACTCATCCATACCTCCCCTCATACTCATGCCACATCTCCCTTCGTACTCATGCCACACCTCCCTTCATATTCATGCCACACCTCCCTTCATACTCATGCCACATCTCCCCTTTGCATAAGATTAACCTCTGCTGGCAGCCAAACTCTTGGAGCACCACAAAAACTACCTCAGAGACTAGTTACTACTTCCTGGTCTTATTTACATCCATTAGCATTACTATATAAACTCTGCAATACTATCTGCCATGCCTACCCAACCCCATATGTTCAGCTTAAAATACTAGCACACCTGTATTACTAGTTCTCTCCTTTTCTTTATTTTTGAAATGTACTCACTGACTTGGACTTGCACCTCGTCACTAACATTCAACAGTAATGAAAATCACCCTACCTTAAACTAGAAATCACAGCCCCCAAATCACCAAAAAAACAAATAAACTAATGCTACCCTGGACCACAAATGATATACCCCCCATAACCAAATCCAAACTTACCTGTAACCACTACCCCCAAATACCTGGGACCTAACAACTCCTCACTTCATGCTGATCACCTGGGACATTACAAACTCTGCAATTCTAAACTGTAGTGTCAAACAAGATGCTCATCCTCCTGCTAGCACTTATATATTGACTTTCTTCATGCCTCTTAACCACTTTCCCCCAACTAAATGTACCTAGCGAAAGCCACTAACTGTGTCCTCCCTACTCTTTTCTTTCTTAAACTAAGCACAGGGCCCAGCAACAAATGCGCCTGCAGGGGAAACTATATTTTCAAATCCTATAATTTTTCTAGCAAGGAACTTATCATTTTTCATTTTTTCAGTTGGTATTTTCAGTGGTGATAAAATTAGAACACAGTACTCAATAATAGGTTCTATCAAAGAGGTATAAAGTGATGCAATCATCCCACCCCAGGAATCAGACACACCCCTTACAATTAGATAGGCATTAGAGATTACTTTTCTGAAATGGGTATGTTGTCTCTAGATCTTTAATGATGATGTCATTTTTATTATTAAACCATTTAGTTTATAATCATCCTTTATATCCTTTTTTCTAAGTCTTATGATGCTACACTAAAGGTGACAAAATTACGTCTGCACTAGCTATGCCATTTTGTATTCAGTCATGGAGAACTTCAGTATCCTTTACTTGAAGTAATTATGTTAATCAGTTTGCAATCATCAGCACAGCTTGTATAAAATAACAGATACCCCTTGAGGAATGCTGCTGAATGCCCGAGCAAGGCCAAGACAAGCAGCATGCATGGTCAACCCTTCAAAGAGTAAAGTGCTTTCTACTCAGAAAAGATAATATATGCTGTCATTTTAAATGTTATGACAAAATACACATATTTCAAATGTTCAGACAGAAATGGACATTTCTGATATTGTGTTTCTTTTTGCCCTAAAAGCTATTAGCTGAACATATGGATTGCATAAGGCAGATTATCTAGCTGCCTTGCCCTGAAAATTGCACAGCATTCACAATGCATTATATAGATCACCTGTATGTGGTATCAAATTCAGGTCAGAATAAATGCCAGAAATGGGAAAACTGCAGAATTTAAACACTTAAAAATTGAAGTATAGCAATCAGTTCTCTTCTGAACAACAAGTATCAAATTTATCAAAAATAAACATGGTGATGTTGTGGCTTCAGGCTTTCAAAAGTATATGTATTTAAACATAAAGCTGCTATTTTGTTTTCTTTAAATGTTCTGCTACACAATAACATTACAAAGCATGTTTATTAAAATTTAAACTACACATTCTCATTTGTGTTTGAAGCTAGGGGCAAACCCTAAGTGTTTTTATATATAATTATGCCAACATCATTCCATGACATTTTTCAGATAATGTCAAACCATTATGCGGGTACAGCCATTTATAAACAGGGAGCAAAAATAATCAGAAACATCTATCTTGGGACAGTTCTCTTGAAAATGGTCTGTAAAGAATGGGTTGAACAATGACTATTTATAAGCCTGTTTAACAGACATTTGTACTTAAACGTGAAGAAAGGAAATTACTCAGACAGAGCTGTACAACAGTGGTTAAAAAAAAAAAAACATTGAAAATGATTGTAAAGTACCAGCATCACAGTGCAGTGATGTGACACAAAACACAGCTGTTTTCTTTTCTGTGTGCTATATGGGAATTTATTGTAAAAATACTATTACCAGCTTATTTCTCCCCTGGTGCAATATTGTATGCAATATATGTCCTTCTCTGAAATCAGAACTAGTTCAATATCTTCTCAAGGAGCCCTTTGTATTATTGTGGCACTTGGCGCCACTTTTCAACGACACAATACTTTGTCTGCTACAGAAATGACAAGACACATCAGCTATTCTAAACACATTAAAAACTGACAGAAATGACCTTCACTTAAAATATTCTGTTTAAATTACTGCCATTACATCCCATTCAATGTCCACTGAAAAGCAAAATTGCCTATTATTTTTTTTTGCTTTCTGTTTAGATTGATACTACAAAGAACAATAACAGATGTGTTCCTTTTTTAACTGTAATGTAAGGAATTTGTTATCAAATATGAAAAAAAAAACATTTATTCTAATATTCCACAATGCCAGGGCATACAGATTGGCAAGGAACTATGCTCTCTCTCTTTTTTTTTTTTACAGTAGAAGCCCTATGTGGACAAAACATCATGTAAGCAATACAAAATGAAATGCATTAATATACAAGGATATTGATTTTCTAGTTTAGAAGAAAAGTAACTTCACATTTGGAATTTGTACTGTCAGACTACTGAAAAAAAACAACATCTCATTGATCCTGACATTTCATGCCAGAGCATTCTTTCATCGTAAGTTGTATTTCTTTTTCTGTTTATAATTTGTTAAACTGTGATTTTACTATAGTCAGTGTTCTGTACTCAGATATGTTTTTTATTTAGTTATATATAGATGCAGTAAAACACCACAGTGTTACCACAGTAATGACAGGAAATTATACTTTACGAACCCATGTATAATTTCCAGAATTTTAGTTCATGAAAATATAGGGTGCCTTTTGCACATTCAATGACCACAGCTGCTATTCTCAAAAATGCAAATGAGAGAATTTATACCTCTTTACTAACTGCTAGACTCTAGTATCCCACAGTATTTGCTCTGAGGTAGAGTGTGCTCAGAGTTAGTGCATATAAGTAGCAGGGGTAAGGGGGCACAGAATGCCACACAATGAGGAGGACAGAGGGCAAGTCTCATAAAAAAATATTTGAAAACTGAACACACTTAAGGAACATTGTTATAATGTGCAAATAAAAGTTTATTTTTTGAAGATTCAGAACCTGCACTTACATTTCCCACTCATGACAGAGCTCTGTAAATGTAAATTAAAATAAAACAACATAAAATAATGAAAGCAAATCAGTGTCCCTGCTGACAAACATATCATGACTGCTCTATAAAGTATAGGTTCATAGGTTCATAGGTAAGTACTAGGCTATCTGCCCAAGGGCAATTGTAAGCCTAGCTAGAGTGTGTTGGCTTTAGCCACCCCCTTAGATTAGCTCCCTGTACCTCTGACCAGCAGAGCCATTAGTTCCCTGCGACTCTGTCCAGCAGAGCCACTGCAGTGATTCCCGGGGTAAATTTTCTGTTTCCCATCCACCCGTCAAGGATTTTCTTGATGAGTGCTAGTGAGGGGCTCTGCCTGATGTATATTGGAATCTTGTTTCAAAGCATGGGGAGTCTCTGGGTTAGGAACCTATCCCTCCAGCACGTCCTATTTATCGTTGTGGTAAGGTTTATATCCCTAGAGCGTGCGGCTCTCAGGGATTTGTTTTTTTTTAGGTGGAGCATAACAATCATTTCTGGGTTGGACATGGCTTTGTATGTCAAGCAGAGATCACCTTTGAGTAAGCGGTATGCAACTGAGTACAGCTGGAGTTTCTTTAGTCGGGCTGCATAGGTTATTTGTTTGAGGCCAGTAATCCTCTTGGTGAGGTACTTTTGTGGTCTTTCCAGCTGTTGCAGGTGTCTTGTAAGGTACATCCCAAATGGGGCGTTGTATTCTATAATGGCTCTAATAAGTGATGAGTAGAGAGGCACAATAACCTCCTTTGTTCTGGATGAGAACCCTTTTGAGATTAGGTGGGCCACGTAGAAGGATTTTCTAAACACTTTGGCAATATGATTATCAAAGGAGAGATTGCTATCTACTTGGGTCCCCAGATCCCTTATTACTTTTTCTGTATTTACGGGACTACCACCTATGTGGTAGTTTGCAGGTACTTTGTTTTTTTCCAAAGGGGATGACGATGCACTTTTTGGCATTCAGCTTGAGGCCATGATTTTGACACCAGGTATCTGTCTCAATGAGACCCTTCTGGAGGGTGTCTGTATCAGCCGGATAATCAATTATGGCCCCCAGTTTGCAGTTGTCTGCGAATTTGGTCAGCCAAAGTCCTCCTGTGCTTGCCTGTACCTCTGAGAAGTATATGCCAAACAGGAGGGGTCCTAGGACTGAGCCCTGGGGGACGCCATTTGTAACCAGTTTAGAGTCGGACCTGGAGTCTGCAACCCTCACTGTGTGGGTTCTGTCCATGAGCCAATTTGCAAACCATCTCGTGTCATAGGGGTTAATGTTCAGGTTGGTGAGTTTGTCTATAATACCAGAATGGGGAATGGTGTCGAAAGCCTTTGCGAGGTCTAGGTAGGCTGTGTGGACCTCCTTACCCTCATCTAATGCCTTGGTAGCTGTCTCAAAAAAGTCCACCAGGTTTAGGAGGCATGATCTGACCTTAAAAAAGCCAAACTGGGTGGGGTCCAAAGTTTGGAGGTTCCCAATGTCTCTGTTAATGAGTTCCATGATGATGCGCTCCATAGCCTTGCAGACCAGGCTAGTCAGGCTTATAGGGTGATAATTCCTGGGGTCCGTTGTGGCGCCACCTTTGTGGAGTGGGATAACTGTTGCTGTGCGCCACTCTGTGGGTACGTAGCCTGTAGAGAGGCTGAGTTTGAACAGTGTGTTTAGGTGAGGGGTTAGTTCATTTTGGAGCTCTTGTAAGACACAGCCTGGGACACCGTCCGGTCCCATTGAGGCTGGGTTTTTGGTTTTGGATAGGGCTGTTTTAAAATGTGTGTCGGTGATTGCCAGGACCTTACATTCTTCTGGTATGGTTATGGGCCCTTTAGGGGTGAGAGGGGTGTGAAGTTTGCACTGAACCTGTCTGCCAAAATGTTGGCATTATCAGTCGGTTAATAGGACGTTGTCTGAAAGTTTATGTTCTGCAAAGTAACACGATAAACTAATATGTAACACAATCAATGACAATGTTTAGCAGTATGAGAAAGTCTCATCAAAATAACAAAATGTAAAAAAAACATGTTCACTTTCTTTCTGAAAGAACACAATTAAGCCTAGAAGAAAAGGTAAGGAGTCATGATGCTTTGAACTTCATCAGGAATTTAATTCCAAAATGTATCTACAGATAAACAGGTGGCCACATCTTCGTAACTAAACAGAGCACTGGGGAACCTAAGGGAGAAGAAATTAGGAAACTGTAGCTCCCACTGGGAAAGGGAGGCACAGCTCTATCACTAAGTAATCAGCAAATTTAACAACTCGAGATTTAGTAGGCTGTCTACAGCTGAAGGGTCTGTAATACATTCCTCATCTTCACAACATTACTTTTTAACAGACTGCACAGCTCCATGTTCCTCATTCCTATTGCTTTTTTGATAAAGGCAGAGGTGATCAAAGGGCAGACACTCATTACAGTCTAAAATAACATAATTATTGTCTTACAGTGAATAGTTACACAGTTATGTTATGTCCTGCCAACAAGCTGCCACATCTGTAATTTTACCAAAGAATGGAATGAAGAGGGACATTGGATATTAAGATAAAACATTCTTACCTTTAAGGCCTTTTCAAATTTTAAGCAGAATTTAGATTTTATATATATATATATATATATATATATATATATATATATATATATATATATATATATATATATATAAGACATTTTAAGTTAAAAGACACTTGATATTTTATTAACTTTGAAATCCCACTGATAACTACCAGTAATTTTAAAACAGATGTGATAAAATATGATTGAAAAACAGAACAGTAGTAACAGACTGCGGTTAGGAATATGTTTCAGTTAAGCATGAAACAACAGCACAATCATTCATCTTTATGAGAAAAAATAAAAGAGGAACCAGCACACTAAAGAAAAAGCACAGCCTCCATGATATTTTCAGCGCATTTCTGCAGCTTCTAGCAATAAGCAAACCACTATTTTAATAGCTTCATTCTGATCATGTTGATCAAGACAGATACAGATCTTGCCTTATACTACAAAAACAGCCATACTATTTGGCACTTCCTGTATGGGCTGAAACAAGAAAAGACATCCCATATGCAACATCTGAGTAGTTGTGAATAAAATGTAAGTTAAAAAGCTAAAATTAAGTTAATAAGGGTTCAGTTTGGAAGAATAGTTGATTGTATGTGAGGGTGAATGTTACAGTGGTCAAAAACAGCCAGAAAAGTAAACCAGTGAGGAAAATGTTTGCTCAGGTCCAAGAACAAGCTAAATGCATGGTGCCCCCCTCCCTGAGTAATGCTATTGAGGTTCGAGCAAGCCATAGGTCATTTGTTTGAGGCCAGTAATCCTCTTGGTGAGGTACCTTTGTGGTCTTTCCAGCTGTTGCAGGTGTCTTGTAAGGTACATCCCAAATGGGGCATTGTATTCTACAGAACTTGGAAGAGCACAAGTGAATGGTAAGCTCATTGTGTTTAGGGAAGGTATTGCCAAAAGAAATGAAGAGGTTGATACAGTCTTGTCAGTGCACTCAGATAATGTTCTCTCTCTCAGGTATCAGAATGCAATATTAGCAGCCAAAGCAGTTTCAACTTGGAACCCAAGGTAGAAGATGTTACGGAATGTCAAGTAGATATTGAAGACCTTGAAAAGTGAAAAAATATTAGACTAATAGTGTTGCCTGAAAGACTGGAAGGTGGGAACTCTGAGCCTTTCATGCAGAAAAATCTGGCAAAAATGGACTGGCCTAATGGGAGACATGCTGCACATAGAAGATATAGAGGGTGCTTTGCCAGACTACAACTGATCACCCTCAGCACATTACAGTCAGACTGCAGTTGTACAGATTAAAGGAGGAGATTGTGCCAAAAATCAGAAAACCTGGGGTTATATACAGAGTTAGAGACTGCCAAGTAAGGAACAATAATGACTACTTAGGGGAGATGATGAGAAAATTAGCAAAATTCTTTCTGGTTATGTGGTTATGCAGGCAGCAGCATACTAAATATAAATTGATTTACCCATCCTTCTTCAGATTGTGGCTCCCTGGAGGAAGCAACATGTTCTTAGACTCAACGAATGCCATCAGTCAAATGTTTGAAAGCCAAAGGTCCAGCCATAGCAAAAAGGAATGGGTCTATATCACATTGTCGAACTTGTATAAGTTCAAAAGATATAATACCGAACCCAAAAGTCCAAAACGCAAAAATAGTAAAGCCACGGCTCATCGATTTTTTTCCCAGGGAAAAAAATCTGTGGGCCGTTTTCAGGTTTTTGCTGTTTCCTCCACTGTGGTGCGATTTCGGAGTTTGTATATTTAAGTAGGGGGGTGTGGGGGTGCACAGCCCTCCACATTGGGGGTTGTGGGGGACGAAGCCCCCCCCCCACTTTAGTTTTAGTTTAAGGTTTATGTTTTTTTTTTTTTTTTTGGTTAGGGAACAGCAATTTTATTCCTTGGGGAAAAAAAATCACTGTTCTGTGCATTTGTTATTGTGCGGTTTCGGATTTTTGGGTTCAATATTACATCGTTCAAACTTATACAAGTTCAATGATATGATACAGACTCCAAAGGAATGAATGTGTAGAGATTACTAAAGAGTCTCTATATGTAATCATTGGAGCCAACCTTTCAAAATCTTCCCCTAATAACAGCAGAACTTTTCCCGTATTAACCAACACGTAATGCTCATTCAAAAACTGTGAGTAAATACTAATCCACAGCTGGATACAAGTGAGGGAGCCTAAACACAACAGTGCTGTTTGTTCAGGTCTTCCTAACACCTTGAGTATTGTAGTGCTGTTATATAATGGATAATGTCTTTAATTTTAGCACATATGTGATTCTACTGGTAATTTAATTAGTCTTTTACATTGGGCAGAGCTGCATTATTGGTAGAATATTCCAAAGACAAACCTAATTCAGCAACTATTTGTAGCAAACAGTCAAAACACAGCTTACCTGGCAGCTGGGTTAAGAACATGTAAAGTAGATAAGTAAATATTGCATGGAAAGTGTTATTTATTTTATTTATTGACTTTTGATTACCAAGAATGTCCAACTGGGTAGGAGCTCACATTCAGTGGTGGCCTGGAAGAAAAGCACCAAAGTATTACAAGAACATGTTTAAGTGCACTAGTTATACAATATTCAAAAATAATAAAGTAACAGCTACAGTTTAAATAATTATAGCAACTTAGACCTAATGTTCCAACATTGTTTAAAAATAGATAATGCTTTTATGACAGTGATTTATGTTATGTTAGATAAATGTTATCCAATTTAGAGAAATTAAAGTTGTTAGTAAAATACAAATAGGAACTGCAATATGAAGTGAGAAGACAAAAACAAGGTTATGATATATTTAGATAGAGTAAAGGGGGAGACAAGGACTGACGTAAGTAGTGAATGAAGAAGGGGGAGTAAGGAAATATAAGGAACGAATAGGCACTTGTTCATATTTAGGAATACAGTTTTTCTTATGGTTTGAGAAAGAACAAAGACATATTTTGGCTAGGAAGTCTTTCAGAATGGTTTTAAAGGACTTGGTGGGGGTGGTACTGACCTGATGGATAAAGTCAAGGAGTTACAGGCCTTAGCAACATGGGATGAGTGAAGACCATGCCCAGCAGGTGTGACAGAGAGGAATTTTTGGTCATTGGATCATAATAACTAAGTGGGAACATAGTTGTGTAGAATGGAATCATAGGATACTAGGCTAATGGTCCCAGGGCCCTTACAAGTCTAGCTAAGTTCAACCTGTGTTCCCAAGGGTGTCTGGTTCAAGCAGACACTAAAATTAGCATTTATTGCCCCTGTCCAAGAGGGACATAGGTGGAATTCCCAGGGCGAATTTCTGGATACCCATCCAATCATCCAAATTGCACTTAAATAGGGCTAATGAAGGGCTTTGTTTAACATGAGTAGGAAGCTTGTTCCAAAGGTGGGGCAACCTCTGTGAGACAAATCTGTCTCTCCAGCAAGTTCTGTTGATGCCACATACCAGGTTAAGGTCCTTTAAGTGAGTGACCTGGCTGCCATCTGACTTGTGAATGAGGAGCATTTCCATTAAAGCTGGGTCATAAATTGCTTTATATGCAAGGCACAGGTCACCTCTGAGCAGTCTGTATGACACAGAGTAAAGGGACAATGATTTCAGTCTGTCTGCATAAGACAAATCTTGAAGACCCTGGATTTTCTTTCTAAGGAACCTTTGTGATCTCTCCAACTGCTGCAGGTGTTTGGAAAGGAACATACCAAAGGGGGCACTGTACTTTATTAATGGTCAGATGAGGGAAGAGTACAGGGGATTCATAACCTCTTTTTTTTCTGGAGGGAATTTCCTTACTTCTGAGATGAGCAGTATAAAATGCCCTTCTTACCACTGTGGAGACATGGTGATTGAAGTTGAGGTTGTTGTCAACCTGTCTGCCCAGATCTCTCACCATTGGCTGTGTGCTTAGGGTATTGCTATTGATGTGGTAGTTTGCAGGAACACCACCCATGCCAAAGAGGATGATAATGCATTTTTTTGCATGAAGTTTAAGACCATGACTTTGGCACCAGTCATTAGTCTGTGTAAGACATTCTTGCAGGATGTTGACATTGCTAGGAGATTCAATGATCGCTCCCAGCTTGCAGTAAACAGCAAACTTTGTCATCCACAGTCCTTTAGTTTTATCCTGTACTTTGGAGAAGTAGATTCCAAACATCAGGGGTCCCAAAACTGATCCCTGTGGAACACCACTGGTTTTGGGTCTGCTGGAGGAGGGGGATTCCCATATTTTGACCATATGAGTTCTATCAGTGAGCCAGTTTGCAACCCATCTGACAATATATGGGTTGATACCCAGCTGGGTGAGTTTATCAATGACACCTGAGTGGAGAATTGTGTCAAAGGCCTTAGCTAAGCTTAGGTAATCTGTATGCACAGATGAGGTCTTGTCTAGGGCTTTGGTGACTGTCTAGAAGAAGTCCTCCAAGTTTAACAGGCATGATCTCCTCTTTACAAAGCCAAACTGGGTGGGGTTGAGCATTTGGAGATTTCCTATATCTTTGTTAATAAGATCCATGATGATTTGTTCCATGGCCTTGCAGACAAGGCTGGTCAGGCTAATGAGTTTACAGTTCTCGGGGTCCATGAATGCACCCACTTTGTGCAAAGGGATGACAGTAGCTGTTTTTCATTCCACTGAGACAAAGCCACTGCTTAAGCCGGGACTGAAAAGTGTCCTCAATGATGATGCTAATTCCTGTCTTAAACCATGTAGAACTCAGCCCAGAATGTTGTCCGTTTCCCATAGAGGCTGCGTTTTTGGCCTTGGAGAGGGCATTTAAGACCTGCTCCTTGGAGATACTAGGTGGGTGACACATGTTAGAGATGCTTTGGGGTATATCTGGTGGGAACAGAGAAGTGAAGTTTTCACTGAACCTGTCAGCCAGCAGGTTTGCTATATCCACAGGTTCTATATATGTAGTATCATTAACTATGAGTTCAGTGCAAATCTGGGCCTTACCTTTGAGGTTACAGATGTAAATAAAGAACGCCTTGTGATTATCCTTAGTTAGGGAAGCAAATATGGATTTGTAGTTAGCTTTGGAAGACTTTACTAGGAGTCTTATTTACTTGTTTAAGTTGTGAAGGGAGTCTTTCCAGTTTTGAGACCATTCTTTCCAACTCTTAGAGCAATTTCTTTCTCTTATTGTTTAGCCTATTAATGGCAGCTGTCCACAAGGCAGGTTTGTTTTAAATTGAATATCTTGCTTTTGTTCTATCAGGTACAGCAGAGTCAATACAAGTGTACAGGTGTTTGTATAAAGCATTGGTGTATAACTCAGCATATATGTCAGTTCTCTCAGTGGGGGGAGGGGCAATAAAGCTATGTATGCCATTACATAAGAGGTTGTAATTGGCCTCTAGTTGTTGCTGCGGGGGTGGGAGGGGGTCTTGTGTTATAGTTACTTCTAGTGAGACTGATTTTTGGTCATATCTTACCAGGGATGGCCACACACACTGGGAGGGGGGGTACAGTGGCCCCCATGTTGGTGAGCACCAGGTCCAGGATGTTTGAACCCATTGTGTGTGTGTGTCAACTAGCTGGTCCAGGGCATTGGAGTTAACAAAGTCCAGGAACCTTTAGGAAAGTTAGTTAGAACAGATATATTCACCCAGTCTATGGACGGGTAATTAAAGTCACCCAAAACCAGGGTATTTGTTTATACCTTGACTGACTCAAGTAAATCCAAATAGGCACAGTGGATGTCCTGATTCATGCAGGGGGTTCTATAGTTAGCAATGACCTGAAGAGGGGTCTTACCTTCAGTCAATTGCACCTGAAGTAAATCAAGGTAACTGTGCTTTCTAACCAATCTAGAGATGTATTTATCTTTAATGAATATTAACACACCACCTCCATTAGTTCTCATGCCTTCAGTTTGTGGTTTGAACATGTGGAAGGAAAGGTAACCTGGTATAGTTGGGGTGGTCTCCGCAGCCTTAAACCTGGTCTCAGTGACTGCACAAATGTCAGCATCTTCCAGGGTGAGGACTGCTTCCACTGAGTGCAGTTTCTTGTTTAGGCTCCTAGCATTTAACAGCATAACCTTGGGGTTGTTTTTAGAGGGTATTTTTACATTAAGAATTTTGTTCTTGTGACATTGCCTAAAAAGGCACCAAGTGGATGGCAAGAGCCTCAGCCAGTAACCAAAATCCCAGGGGTGACAGATGAAGACCATCTCTGGCAAAGCATTGAGGTCTGTTGACCATGTCATCCCAGGTTGACAGATACTGGATCCCCTTTGAGTGACACCAGAAACTAAGCCAATTGTTAAAGCCAATAATTTGTTTTTTGTTTGTATTGAGGTATCATACTAGGTGAAGGTAAAATGCTGCTTAAGGCTAGGGACATAACTGCCTGAGACACATAATCTGAGAGCTCAGTCATGTCTCTCTTCATACGCCTCAGGTCGTTCACACCAACATGAACTATGATGCAGTTATAACAGTGCCTGTTGTTGAAAGACTTGAGTGAGTATGTGATGTGGCGAATCTTGGCACCTGACAGACAGCTGACTATGACCTTTTCCTTATCCAACTTGGTGAGAGGGACATCTGCATATCTCACAATTGAGTTGCCTATGACTAAGATGTTTTTTTTTGTGTTATGCCTTAGGGACTTGACTGGTGAGACACTGGTGTGTGACATATTATGTGTACTATGTTCTGCAAAGGATGTACTATGTGAAGCATGCTTGTGTTTGTGTTTGGGAGGTCTCTGATATTTAGGTAAGCTTCTTGTAAGCACCTCCACATATGTAGGTTTATGTGTTGTTGGTTTGTTAGGTGCAGGAGGTGAGGTGTGCATGCTAATAACCTGCTTAGTATCAAATGGACTGATTGGTGAGTGAGAGAGCCTGGATTCTAGGTTCTTGACGAGATGCATCTCTCACACAATGAATTTCTGTTGACTAGAAGAAGTGGGTTGTCAGTATACATGATGCCATTCCTACATTGCCTCAGGATGCCCATGTCAACCAGGCTTCCTGGAGAAACTGTGGGAAATTGTCTATCCATAATGCTAGGTAAGTTGATGTGGTCTGAAAACAGGGAGAGGACAGGAAAGAACAGGTAAAATAGAGGACAGGAGAAGTGTACAAAAATACAAAGGACTAGTGGATAGGATCTGTGTTGGTACAAAAACAAAAAACAGTCACTTCAATGTATCAGAAAACTGAGGAAGGGTCTATGTTATCTGAAAGCTTTGCACGTTAAAAATGTTTACATTGGAGTGACTGTTTTTTTGGTTTTGGTTTATTTATTTTACTTGTCACATCTTTACTCTGACCCTAGTTTTTTTTTTTAGTTATCTAAGTTGGCACTTCAGGAGCTTTGCTGAATGTATCACCTGTCAGTGAAGGACATCATGAGAACTCACAGATGGAGCACTAGCAGAGTACTAAAGCAAAATTTGCAGGCAAAATTGTTTCCGTCTATAACCACCAAAGGTGCCCATTGCTGGACGGCAGTGCTTGAGGCATAAATGTGGTGCTGCATAGCAAATGCACACAAACTGATCTAAACAAATTACCCAATAAAAAAGGTCAAAACTGGGCCCTGTTTCAGGAACCTTCAATCAGATGAGTTCTAACTGCACACTCCTTCCACTAGGGTGCAGGGGAACCCTCTCCAACAAAAGAAGGTTTAGTGCTCAAGTTATACAGAGCTAGATTTGATTCAGCAGGTGTGAATTTAGTCTATGCTACAGCAAACAAAGTGAAACAATTTTAGAACAAAAAAAACAATTCAAATAAGCAGTGATATGGTAAAAATGCAGTTCAGAAGTTCACTATACAGTGAAATAGTCTACTTAAGTTTTGCAAAGATCAGCAGATGGCTTGAATTTGCTTATGTAACAAACAAGAGCACACTGATTTGAACAAATGAACCAATTAACCAATACAAAAACTCAAAACTGAGCCCTGTTCTAGCAACCTTCAATTGGACCAGTTTTATCTGCATATTCCTGCTACTAGGGTGCAAGGTAAACTTCTCTAAAAAAGATGGCTTGCTTTACTGCTCAAGTTATCCAAAGAGTCCTACAGTCAGCAGATCTGAATCAAGTCTATGTTACAGCAAAGTGCACCAACTTCAGAAAAAAACAGTTGAAATAAGCAGGCACAATAAGCCTTCAACCAGCAATTCCCAGCTCAGAAGGGCAGACGCTACCCTTTCCTCCCACAAAAGTGCAGATCACAAACATTCTTAATTTAAAATAATTGGCCTGAAGCCTGAGTGCTTAAACCAGAACTGAGACAATTTTAGAATAACAGCCACACTAAGACCTCAACCAGCACTTCCCAATTCAGAAGGATGTAAACTACCCCTCCTGCCACAAGAGTATAGACCACAAACCTTCCTAATATAAAACAACTGGCCTGAAGCCCAAGTGCTTAAAGCAAAAGGCTTAGAATAACAGTTACAATTTAATCAGGCTACTAATAAGCAGTAAAAATTGCAGCAAAATAAATGCAATTGAACACTTTTAAGAACAAGCAACAAAAGGAAATATAGGTAATAATGTAGGAATAAACAGAAATACAATAAAAGCAGCTGAATAAAGTGCATTTGTGTTAGCTTAAGTGGGAAGAGAAGAAACAGAAGATAAATTAAGGTTGAAAAACTAAAGGGATGACCCTTCCCAAATGATCTCTCTGTACTTAGTAGAATGAGCAGATGAGATGGGATGGGACTGGGAAGAGTGTCAAAAATCAGATTTATAGTAGGGGCGTGCAACTCAAAATCCACAAAGTTTAAGAACACAACAACAATTGGGCAGGTGGGAGGGAAAAACACAATGCAGACAGAGATCAGCAATATTCAGGCAGAGTACAGCAAGCAGGTCAAACACTTCAGCTAAGTAGAGATATTTCTGCCTAAAACAGCAACTCTTTTTCTCAGCTCCTCCTACCAATTAACTGATTTTATTTACTGTTTGCAAAGGAATTCTTTGCTAAACTTTTTAACTGACCCTAGCCAAGACCTCTTAAAACTCCAATTGAAAATTTAAAACACAACAAATGTAATACAAGAATAAGATAAAAATAGAAGAGACCAAACCTTTGATGAAAAGCTTCAATTCATTATAAAATGCAGCAAGAAATCAGCAATATTCAGGCAAAGTACAATGAGCAGGCCAAACAAATACTTCAGATCGAGATATTTCTAACTAAAAGAGCAACAATGTTTCTCAGCTCCTCGCTCTAAATAACTGATGTTATTCACTGTTTGCAAAGGAATTCTTTGCTAACTTTTTTACTGACCCTAGACAAGACCTCTTAAAACTCCAACAGAACAGAAAACTTAAAACAAAACAAATGTAATACAAAAATAAAATAAAAATGGAAGGGATTTAGTGTTGGATAAGCAGATGGATGCTGGATAATGGTATAGATAGTAAGAAGCTGTATGTATGTTAGTTGATGGGGTAGCTCTAATCAATTTAGGCTTTTCGGTGCTATATAGTGGTGGGTTCTGAAAGGGGTATTTGCTGCAAATGTAGCTACTTTATTATAGCATTGTGCAACATTTGATTTTTGTGATGCCTGGAGGTTAATAAGGATGTGAGCACCATAAAGTACTAAAGGGAGGAGGTAAACAGTGGCAAGTGTAGTTTTAGTTGCACTGATGAGAAAGTTTCTGGCTGTATAAAGCATCGCTAGGTTTTGGTGATTTTTATGTAATTTTGAATATGCATGTCTAATTTAAGATTATTATCCACTATCATCCCTAATAATTTGCTATGAGAAGTGACTTCAATGGCTGTATTATTAAGAGAGAGGATTTTAAATTTTGTTTTTCATGAGAGACGATTTGGGGAAAAAAGTTTTTTTTTTTTTTTTGGTGGGGTGAGCATGAGCCATGAGTTACAAAGCCATGTTTCAGTGGCTGTTGAAGCTTCCTGAGCAATTTTTTTGAACATATTCCAGGTTGCGTGATGTGCATATCAATGTGGAATCATCTGTATATTATAATGGGGAGGCCTGTTATGTGGATGTGTGGAGGGTATTTGTGAGAATGTTAAAGAGGAAAGGACCAAGGACAGAGCCTTGTGGTACACCGGAGGTGGCTGGGAGGTATGAAGAAAGTACAGAGTGCCATTTTACTGACTGATGCCTATTAGACAGGTAGCTTTTGAACCATAGCAGGGTGAACTGAGACAGAGCAAATGAGGACATTTGAAACAGAAATTTGCTGTGACAAACAGTGTTGAAGGTTTTAGACAAGTCTTGAAATAATGAGAATAGACTGCTGTTATCTTCAGCTTTATTGACAGTATCTATAAAGGTCAAAAATGCAGTGTTACTGTTATGGGAATTACAGCATTTTCAGATTGAGTTACTGATTTATTATTTTTTATACTAAAGTCTGTTGCTATAAAAAGTTAAGATAGTTAACCAGTACAACTACAAACAATATAATTGATTATCTGTATTTTAGGCAGGCTCTGAGTTTAGCAATTAAGATGTTAAGGGATAGTGAAAAAGGGATAAACTATGGCACTATGAAGTTAAAATTATGATGTGGAATGTAAAATGGGATAGAGAATAGAACTAAAAGGAGCAGGATATCAGAATATGTAGATTACCATAATGTTGGTATTCTGGCCTTACAGGAAATCATCCTAGGAAAGGAAGAATATAAGGCCAAGGTGAAGTATAGACTTGGAAAAGGTGTATTCAGAGCAAATAATGGGACAAGCAGTTAGAGAGTTGGGATGATGACAGTGAAGCATGTGAGCTTTGTTGTACAGGATGAAATAATAGACTCAGGGGAGAAATTGGGCAGTAAAAGGAACTTTTTAAAATGTTAAACGCACACCTGTCTCTATTCTCTCCATGCTTTATCAGGATGGAATTTATATCTGTAATGATGAAAATAATCCATCTTTAGGAATGTGTGGGGGTGACAGGCATGTTACAAAGGCTAATTATGTTAATTTAGGTTAGTAAAGGGGCTGAAGAATATAAAATTTACTAGATTAGGAAGATACATGGCAGAATATTTGAATAGTATTGCGGTCAAGAATGCAGTGCTATCAGGGTTTGATACCATGAATATCCTTTTTTTATTAGGAAAAACACAAACATCAGTAGACTGGACAGGAAGTATGTAATAGTTAAACATTTGTTTATGGCAGTGGGAGTCCAGGTGCTCCCAGCTTTTGGATCACTCTCTGCTTGTTGTGTTATTGAAAAATCCTAATACTCTGGACCCAGATGAGTTGCAATGGTTTCCAGTTTTATATATTAGAGACGTGAAATCTGAGCAACAGTCAAGGAGGAGTTCAAAAAGGTGTTGAAAGGAGATGGGCATATCCTGGAGGAGTAGTACCACACAAAGGAACATATGTCATGGACCTTAAAATCATATACATAGCTAGACTAGAAGGAAAGGTCAAAGTTTAACAGTCTTGGAGTGAGAGCTGAAGCAGATGGAGAGGAATAGAAGTCAAAGTTTAGGATACGATGAGCAGGATTACTCAGAGAACTGAAGGAAGCTGAATTAGTGGATGCGAAGTGGGAGTGCAGAAGGGAGGCACAAGTTCCTTAAGAATTCACCTAAACACCAAATGGTGATTGTCATGAAGCTAAGGCAGCAAGCAGAAGATCAAGTAATTTCATGCCTACTATCTAACGAAAACAGGGGGGCAGTAACTAATTCAATGGCAATATTAGAACAGTTTGGGGTATACTATAAACATTTATATTCAATACAAGATACTTCTCTTCCCTAGTCTTGAACGAATCAAGGAATGCTTAAATAAATTAGACCTTTCACTGCTCCAGGAAGCACAGGTGGACAGCCTTGTCAGAGATATAACAAGATAGGAGATCAAAATAGTGGTAACTATGTAGCCCACAGGAAAGTCACCAGGAATACATGGTATCCAATTACGTCTATGGAAATAGATAGGAAATGTATTCTATAATTTGTTGATGAAGTTATTTAATGACATAGGGAAAACAATGTATCTTGGTGTCATGGGAAAAGGCAGTAGTGGTAGTTATACACATACAGGAGAAGATCTCTCGTTACCTTCATGTTATTGACCTATCTATTTATTAAACAATGATTATAAAACTGTCATTGCAATCCTGGCAACTGGACTTGCTGAAAATATGCCATACATAGCTGGTCATGATCAAACAGGATTTGTAAGAAGAAAACAAACATTTGACAACATCCTGCAAGCCACTGTCATTATTCAATGTACCAGGACAGAGAACAGGAAAGCAGCTTTACTGAGCTTATACCTCAAAAACATGTTTGACAGAATTGATTGGAAATATTTGATAGAAATGATGACAGAATTCAGACTGGGGGCAGAAATTGTAGATTTCACTATGGTAGTACATGAGGGTTCCAGGGCTACAGTTAAAGTACAATGATCTTATTACATTTACAAATGCTATAGGCAGATCTGATTTGACTTGTACGAATGCCTGCAACACTGCTTATTCATTAGCAGACTGCCTTTGAATACAGTTATTTTATTTGAAGAAAAATAATGTTTTCTAGCAAAATTATCTGATAAGTTAAATTAGATAAATACTGTGACAAACAAATTAATTTTATGTATTTACAGTGAGTCACGTGGATGATATGATTAAAAACTAACAGGCAAAATACAGTCAATGTGAACATTAGCCCTTATTTTTACTTGATTGCAACAGTATTTAGGAGACTGTATCTAGGTATTGGGCACAGGACAGTCAGAGCAGGAGACTTTTTTCAATTTTGCTTTTGTAGCCCAGGAGATACTGACTCACCCTATAAAATCACTTTCCAGGGCATAAGTAAACGTTTTCAGCACTATTATTTTCTGAAGAATGACTGCAAGGGTAATATGTAGACAATCTGATTTATAATGAAGAACAATAAAATCAGTGCCTTACAAAGGACATCTTCATGTAGTGATAGTGCTACAGACCCCCTTTGTATTTATATGTACATTAACCTTCAGATAGTGATAGTGCTACAGACCCCCTTTGTATTTATATGTACATTAACCTTCGCATAGTGATAGTACTACAGACCCCCTTTGTATTTATATGTGCATTAACCTTCACATAGTGATAGTGCTACAGACCCCCTTTGTATTTATATGTACATTAACTTTCACATAGTGATAGTACTACAGATCCCCTTTGTATTTATATGTGCATTAACCTTCACATAGTGATAGTGCTACAGACCCCCTTTGTATTTATATGTACATTAACCTTCACATAGTGATAGTACTACAGATCCCCTTTGTATTTATATGTGCATTAACCTTCACATAGTGATAGTGCTAAAGACCCCGTTTATATTTATATGTACATTAACCTTCACATAGTGATAGTGCTACAGACCCCCTTTGTATTTATATGTACATTAACCTTCACATAGTGATAGTACTACAGACCCCCTTTGTATTTATATGTACATTAACCTTCACATAGTGATAGTGCTACAGACCCCCTTTGTATTTATATGTACATTAACCTTCACATAGTGATAGCACTACAGACCCCCTTTGTATTTATATGTACAGTAACCTTCACATAGTGATAGTGCTACAGACCCCCTTTGTATTTATATGTACATTAACCTTCACATAGTGATAGCACTACAGACCCCCTTTGTATTTATATGTACATTAACCTTCACATAGTGATAGTACTACAGGCCCCCTTTGTATTTATATGTGCATTAACCTTCACATAGTGATAGTGCTAAAGACCCCCTTTATATTTATATGTACATTAATCTTCACATAGTGATAGTGCTACAGACCCCCTTTGTATTTATACAGTATGTACATTAACTTTTTTATGGCAGTGTACTCATACACAACTGAAGATGTCACATCTGATTAAAGATACAATCAGGCATCAGCATAAGATGTATACATTGTTAGGTATAAACACATGAACTTCCCTTTGGTTATTTTCAGATAATGGGATGAACCGCAGATCCCTCAGAGGGTGATACAGGTGTTTATAAATGTAACTTTGTATGGCTGTGACAAGATGGCAGAATAATGTAGGATACGCAAATGTATTGACTACTACAGTGATACATCTTTTTATGTGGTTATCAAAGAAAACAAACAAACATCTTGCAATAGCAAAGTGACAGAGTAGAGGAGGATATACTTTACATAAATTATGGACAAATATAGCCGTTCTAGGATTTTAAGTCCAAGTAAAATTATATTACATTACATAATCTTGTTAGAAGAGTTAAATCATAAATAGATGCTTAGTAAGTACACCACTTTCCGTGTCCCTTCCATCCTAACCTTTCATTTTTTATTATATCCACATCTTCATTGCTCTTTGAATACAGCTATGGATTTCCACTCCATCACACATTGTAGTAGTCCATTTTATGCATCCATTACCCTCTCAGTGAAGAAGTGCTTTCACAGATTTAGGAAATAGTTGCTGTTTACAGTCTGCTGCTTGTGTGTTCACATCCCTGTCTCTCAGGCCTTTTCATGATGATCCCTTCATATTTCACTGACATGATTGTGTTCAGTATTATATATGCTCTGTCTCTTCATGTTTCTATTAAGAGGAGCTGCAAATCTTGGGTCTATACTACTATATTGAAAGACCTTTACATCGAACACCTTTTCATCAACACGAAACAGTTGAAATTCACTTCCACCAATCATGGAATTTTTCCCAGGTTAATGAAAAAAATTGCCCCATACCACAATGGAACACACATTGCACTACATCAAGCCCACCAAGTGGGGGCTTCACCCCATATCCCCCAATGTAGGGGGGTTGTGCCCCCACCTCCCAACTATATACGAACTCCGAGATTGCACTACAGTGGGGAAAAGGGCAAAGTTGTGGAGTTGGCCAACTATTTCCTAAACCTGGGAAAAATTACATGATTTGCAGAAGTGAATTTTGATGGTTTCATGTCGATGGAGAGGTGTTTGACATAAAGGTTTTTCGACATAGTAATATGGACCCTTAAATCCTCTAGTCTTTTGCCATATCTTTGAATTATCCTTGATTGCACAAAACTTTTTAGGGTGATTCTTCTGCAGCTCTTAACAGCAGGCTGATATCCCTTTGTTTGTAAGGCCAACAGAACTGCATATAGTATTCAACATACAGTCTGACTAAGACCATGTTGAGTTAAGGTATTATCTCTTTGCTTATGGACTGTATACCCCTGAGAATGTTTTCCAGTACTATATTTGCTGCTGCTCCTGTCTTCTAACTATGCTCCTGGTGGTCCATCCAAGGTATGATCAGTCCCCCACAGAGCCTTTACCTGCTCTACTGCCATCATTTCCTCTCTCTGAAGTGATATTTCATGCCAGGGTTGCTGTGAATGAAATGCCAAACACTATGTTTATTTACTCTTAACCTCAGCTGCCACTTTTCTGATTATTTGTTCAACTTTTCCAAGTAGTTCCTTAGACTTTTGCTCATGCTGTGCTGTTATACATATCTTAATGTCATCAGCAAAGGCTAATTATGTTATTTTTTCCCTAAAATATGTCAGAGTCAAATGAAATGAAGACTGCTGGACCAAGGACTGACCCCTTCACCACTCCATTAGTCATTTTCATTCTTCATGATGTATTTTTTCTTGTCACACCCCCTGTGCTTTACTATCCAACTATATAACAGCCTATTCTTCAGTTTTGATAGTACCTTTATATCCTCTACAGTTTTCCTATCAGCTTTTCTATTGCAGAACTATAGCTAAGTTATCTGGCACACGGTGCTTTTCCCTGATCTGTTACACTCCTCAGCTGAAAGTTGAGGTGAAAAAAGTTCAAAACCTCTGCTTGAAGTGGCTTGTTACTGTCTGCATAAAGTGCTTCACTGCTTCAGCCATAACCACTAATACAAGTACTGGCATTAATTTATGACTGCAGATCCTATACTACCACACCATCTGCATCTGTGGATTGTTCCTTCTGACACCTTGTACCCTTTGTCCCACCCTAGCTATGCCTTTGTTCTGTGGGACTGAGCCAAAGACCTTGCTGAACTCCAGACAGATGTGTCTGCATGGTATCCTACATTAAATTAGCCTGTAACACAAACACTGAACTGGATTAGGAGGTTTGACTGACAGCTCCTCCTGTTCATAAACCTGTTCAGTTGATCATTGTTTTCTAAGAATAATAAACTTTTCCCTTAGGATTCTCTCCGTGACATTTGCTGACACTGATATTAAGCTAACTAGCCTATAGCTTGCTAGACTTTTCCTGTTTCCCACCTCATACCAGGATGCCACACTTATTGACATCTAGACCTTGAGCATTTTTGCAATGACCTGAGATCTTTTGAAGTTTTCTGTCAGGGAGTCCACCAGCTCACTGGATAGACTCCTGCGTATTCTATGAGGCAGACAGCTCATTGGTCCCTTGTGCTTTATCTTTCCTACGGACAGTCGGTTTCCTCTCCACATTCTTCCTCCTTATACTGGTGTCTGTCCAGTGCTGCCCCTTCTCTGACCCACCTTTCCTTCAGCAAGACATCCTCCCCTTGTCTTCCACTGCAAAGACTGAAGCAGAGTATGTATTCAGTCCCTCTCTTTTTTCTAATACAAGGTGATCTCTCTCCCATCTTTGCTGGATATGACTAGGAGTATCCCTCCCTTCCTCCTTTCACTTCTTACTTAAATATACTATCACTCCTTATAAATCTTCTCACCTCCCTTTCATTTTGTATTTTTGTTGATACTGTCCTCCTTGCAGTGTCTCCTCAGCCTTTACATTCTGCCTTTTGTACATGTTATGATGTCTTGCCCTAATTGTTATCCTCAGATTTATGTACAGCCATGTTGGTGTTTTATGTTTCTGTCATTTTCACTTTTCCTCATAGTTTTGTCCATAGCCTCGAGTCCTCCATTCAATCTTTACTCCCTCATTTTGCTCACAGCCTTCTATCTCATTACTAACTTTCTCCTCCAGCTCAACATAATCAGCCCTTATAAAATCCCCCAACATTATGCTTGTCTTTACAGTTTTATCCTTTCCACCATCAACAAACCACTGCTAGTTAATGGAGCCCATGTCCTACCACCATCTTGCTTAGGGGTATACGTATAATGCCATCTTTTCTGTTATAGTCTTGCGCTGATTGGCTTAAGTTCTTCAAGACCTTGATCAAGTCCTGCTCCCTGCCAGCCCCAGAGCTTGGATTGTCTTAGTCTGCTGCAGGTAGATTCAAATCCCAATGAGTAGCACCTGTTCCCTCTTCTCTCACCCTTTAGCCTCTCTTCCTCCTCATCCTTTGATGTGATGCAGGACTATATATTGTACAGATCTACCAGCTTTCTCTCTCTCTTCTTTCCTCTACCCATCAAGGCAGTTACTTGGGTTCTGACCTTTTGTCTTCCTCGTTCCTCTGATGCAGTCTTCCTTTGATGTTCTTTCTCCTGTCTGGCTTTACATCTGATGCACTAATTTATACAGACTGCTACTTGACCTTCCTATCCCACATCTTTTACATTCCTAAATAACCTATAGCTAGGGGCCTCCATGACAAGCACTGTCATGTCACTGTCCAATGTTTCTGTGATACCAACAGTGACCACTTTCTTTCTCTTTCTACATCACTGATTACAGCTAGCCCTCTTTCTAATTTGACTCCTTGGATTGTAAATTAATGCTGCCTAGATATATTCTGAATTAACTTTGTCAGTTTCTCTGCTACAGTCTGCATCTCTTCTTACTTTATACCTACTGCCTAAATACCTACTCCTGTTCTGCACACTTCTTCATAAGAATAAGACCGAATGCGATGGAATATGACAGGCACATGCTGAGGCAGAAACAGACGTGCAGCCATTATTCTAAAAAAACTAATGAAATGCACAGCCACTGCTTCCAGTCATGTGTATGGCCTTTCATTAAAATTCATTTGAATTTTACTTGCAAGTCTTTGAGTTTGCCTGAACAACACGGCACATTTAATAAAAGCAGAGTACTTTTTTGTGGAGCTGAAGTAAGTACGTTGTTCATTTTTTAAACCTCTCCTGCAGGGCTTCACCTAACTATATGAGCGTCAGGCCATGCTATGCTGCCATAGTGACATGCAAGTATTTTAGTAGCCATCCTGGTTCTTGGCAGCAAGTTGAAACATTATAAGTTTACTGAAGCTTTGGTAATACTTTGAAAGAATGTCTGCATCACTTAAGGCAGCAAATAAATGGATTATGAAACAACTGAAGCTGCTGCTGCTGGTTACGCATTTCAATCACATGAAGAACAGAAAAGCCGTGCCACTTCATAACCAGTAATACATGCACAAGCTTCTTTACCTTTTAGCTTTTATTTAAGGAAAGTAGTCCTGTGCTGTATCTTTGGTGCTCTGCCTGTAAAAGGCACTGCTTGAGGATGCTGGCTGACTGATAATGTATCAGTACAGATGTGGGAGGGAAAATGTAGATGCAAGTATCAATATTTGCATGCCACATATAGATAAGAAAAACAGCATTGCTGTCTGGCATGCATTTCTTCATTAGCAGGGAATGCATACCTTGCTTGCAGTTCCTGTGAGTTGACCGGAGAAAGCTGTTGGAGTTAAGCAGGTGATTTTTTTTTGCCCTGGCACTGCTGGTAGCTAAGATGTTATTTTTTTCTACTGAGCAGAATATAGAGGAGATGGAGTCCATACCTCTCAACCTCTTAGAGCAAGAAATCTGGACAAAGCCATAAGTAAAAGTGGGAGAAAGGCCCAAAAATAGGGACAATTTTTAAATATTGCTTTTACAAACTTAGAATGTTGATAGAATAACAGGTTTTACATTAGCATGACTTTTCTGAAGGGTACAAAGTCTGAAACTCAAATGTCTGTCTATTTTTTAACTTCAATTTTTAATGAGTTGCAACTAATTTGCCAAAAGAACACAATTTTATGAAAAAATGGATCAAAAATATGAGGCAAAAATCTGGATATTCTGTGAAAAACTGTACAGCTGAGATGAGATGGACAGATTACCTCTAAGATCAGCAGTTGTTTTTTGTTTTGTTTTGCACCCCTGCAGGACTTAGCCTGATCATTCTTTTGCCTGCGCCCAATAAGTCCATTCATTCTACACTCACAGTAACTGAAGATTCCCTGGAAGGTGTGAGCTTTATGACCCATAAATTCCTGCCCCGAAATCCCCTATGAGCTCAGTCAGTCTTGGAAAGTCCCAAGTGGAAAGACATGGGACTGCCTCGCTAGTCCCATGGAATGACTTCCCCCATCCTTAAGATGGCTATTTATGAGCTCTGTTATAGCTACCTTCTGAGGGGTCCCCTTGGCTGCTAGTGTGATTGCAGATGGCACCAAGGGTTTGACAGACTTAGTCTCCATGGTGTAGATACCTAGTGCTCCCACTAGGTGTCACCCTTGTGGCTGCTCACTCCCATCCTCTCCTGCCAACTCCTACAGGCATCCGAGCTGCTACTTTATTTATTTATTTATTTTACTCAGGTCCCAGTGGTGCAGCGGTAGCATTGTTGCCTCACAGCAAGAGGTTCTCCTGTTCGATTCTGGGCTGGAGTGCCTTCTGTGTGGAGTCTGCATGTCCTCCCCGCAGTCGAGTGGTGTTCGAAAGACATGCGTGAATGGGTGTGCCTTCCTTGGAGGTTGGGCATCGGGCTGGCGACTCAGCACGATAAAAAAAAAAAATCGACTGCCAATCATTAGCGGACCGGAGTTCCGCTGTGGCGAGCCCTAACTGGGAAAAGCCGAAAAGACAAACATTTATTTTACTCAAGTCACCTGCAGCACAGTCTGGGCTTTATCTTTCTATGCCACAGAGTGCTTTTAGATCAGTGGTTGTTAAGAGTTACAGCATGACAGATTCTGTTATTTATACAAGTGCTGATGGTCTTTTACAGGCAATTTGTGTTCGTGTTAATAGACAGCAGTAAACCTACTATGCAACCTGATGATGTCTTACTTAAGCAGGTAATGTTTAAGTGCCAACATTACAATCATTACATCTTATAGAACATTTGCAACATTTACACATGTCCCCATTTCTGCTGCGGAATCAACGGTTATGTTTAGCTATGCTTGAATGCTTCTTCAGAGAGTCCAATAAAACTTTTACTTATAATGATGACTATGATACCAGTGCTTACAAAACCACATTTAAAGGCTTAAATACTGACGTACTAGAACCATCAAATGCAAAACTGATGCCACCATAAAAATGATTATGTGGGAAATATACATTTCAGGATGTGATTAAGAACCAGAAATATGAAAATCTGATGACACTGATTTGTGTTGATTACAAATTGTCAAAGAAAGATTTGCTGAATAAGGATTAGCCAAATTATTTCCCCCCCAAAAAAGTCTCTAGGGAGGAGTACATCTCTCCTCAAATCTACCCCTTATCCATCCTGTCAAATCTATCTGCCAAAATCCAGTTTATGAAAAGCAGGGTAAGCACCCCATACTCTTCAGCTAAATCATAGCTCCTCTGAGATGGAAACCTGTCATGGTAGGTTACATTTACATGGGTGTGTGCAGCTAATGTCTGAAAGCTAATGTCTGAAAGCTAATGTCTGAAAGATCTGAAATGCATTTAATGAATCCTGCTTTATTATAACTAATATTGGATTGTTGCCATGCCCATGTTTGCTTCTTCTGAGCCAGAAAATAAGCAAGTAAATAAATCAGATGTACTTGAAAAAAGTAGCTTCCAATCACTGCAACACAGAAAGACTGAACAAAAGACTACTCAATAAGCTGGATCTTCACAAATCATCTTAAAGTGTGAATTTTATGGAAATCTCTTCCTTCCATGAAAAATGTACTATACAAGCAGTATATGAAAAAAAAAATACTAAACAAAAATATATCTGTTTTTCACACTGTTAAAGAGCCCTATGAGATGTATAATTTGGCTCCCTGTTGAAATGTCATCATTTGTAACCCTGAACACTGAAAAATAACACTGAAAATACAGGAGAAGGGCGAATATATAATACTGGCCTTCTCCTTTAAACATCTTTTCTTGCAGAGGGCAAGCCTCCTGTACCCAATGATGTGGGGGGGGGCAAGCCTCCCATCCCAAACTTATCTATATTAACTCCAAGATTGCCATAGCTCAGAGAAAAGGGAATATTCTGAGAAATGGCCCCCACAGCCTTAGTATATGTAATTTTTTTTCAGCCATTCAGCCTCAGCATTTTGGGACTCGCTTAAGCGGGTTCCAAAATTTCAAAAGGTTACCATGTAACAGTAATTATTGGGCCTTGTAATGGTAAAAATGCAGTTAAATAGTGCAAGATTCAAGATAAAAAATCTCTTGAAAGGTCAGGGCAGCAAACACGCCTATATCTAGAAATTATTTTCTAGTCTATATTTAGGCTCCAACATAAAACTCTAGGTAAAAATGTATTTAATGTCATGCAGATTGATTGGTAACATTAGTTTAACCTCAAAAGGAAAACAGCAACTATTCAGAAATGCGCAGTCATTGTTCTGCTACACTTTATAGTCATAAGTAGAAATATTGGTGTTTAGACAACTGTAGTTACTTGATATATGCTATCTGTTATGACTAATCTCTATTCATGTCGCCATTAATGCAGAACTATGGATCAGACTATAAAAAAATACTCTGCATTAAAGGGAATAAAGATTCATTTCCAGTAAATACAATGAACATTTTCTTGTACTCATATTTCTCTGAAATTAAAATTGCCTGACAGATGAAATGTTGAACATGAATGGCTTGTTTGATAAAGTAACTTGGAAACACCTTAAAATTTTGAAAGATTTAAGCATTGCTCATTCCTGAGTAAAACGAGTCTGTCACTTCATAAGGGAAACATGAATTGTATGCTTTAGGAAAATAAGTGAAAAAGCAAATGTTGCATAAATGTTACATTATGTGTTATGCATAATGGATTAACAGAAATGTGAATCAAAACTTACAGTATTAACCCAGATAACTTATAAGGAAAGACAGAAATAACTAAAAAGGATGGTCCATTGTTGTTCCCCATTTTCATACACAGGCATATAGCTGGGCATAGGAGAAATGCAGCAAAAGGTGACAAAGGCTGCAGGGGTCTGACAGGCCCACTGTTTGTCTTTGGATTGGTGGCTCAGAACATGGAACCTAACTGATCATTAGCATCTGGGCGTACCTTCACTGAAGGTTGTGCGTCAGAGCTGGCAACTCGGCATGTAAACATCTACTGCCAATCATTAGCAGACCAGAGTTCCGCTGTGGCGACCCCTAACTGGGAAAAGCCAAAAGACAACAACAACAGAAGAGCAAGATACTGACATTTGCACTTTCCCCACTTTCTCACTCTTCTTTAAGTTTGTCTGATCTGTGAGTTGGTAGATATACATACACACACACACACACACATATATATATATATATATATAAAATATCTATTTATATATATATATATATATATATATATATATATACATATATATATATATATATATATATATATATACATACACACACACACACACACACACACACACACACACACACACACACACACACACACACACACACACACACATATATATGGCCACTATCAGATTATTGAAGTTTTAAAACTTCGAAAGTCATATGGTCGTGACCATATGATTGAAGTTTTGACACTTCAAACGTTTTGAATGGAGATCATGGTACAACATGGAACAGAAAATGTACCCTTTTCTGCAAAGTAGTGAGATCTCTGAGTTGGTATATTTAATTAGCAGGGTTTGTAATGTTCAAAGTTCTGAAACTTCAATCACATGGTCGCGGCCATATGAATTTCAAAGTTTCGGAACTTCAATAATCTAACATAGATCCATATATATATATATATATATATATATATATATATATATATATATATATATATATATAAAGAGAGAGAGAGGAAGAGAATGAGAAATAGATATATGGGTATGTCATACTTTGCCATCTGTTCTCTTGATCAAAAAACAATTTGCTACATTTTTATCTCAAATTGCTTTTGATCTAACGGTATGTTGCTGGTTTTGCAGTGCTTAAGTCTGAGATCAGACAACTGTGAGAACAGGAAGTTTGTCCTTTTCCTCACTGTTGTACAGTTTCAAAGTTGGTATATTTAATTAGCAGTGGGTGTGTGTGAGGTACAAGGGACTTGCCCCCCCCACTCCCGAAAAATGATTGTGATTGAGTGTCGTTTTTCAAACCATTTGTATGGTCAGTATTTTTTGACAATTATTTTGTGTTTGAAGTTTTATGAAATTTACACTACACATGCCTGTGCACAAACATGCACACACACACACACACACACACACACACACACACACACACACACACACACACACACACACACACACACACATGCACGCATGCACATGCACACACACACACACACACACACACACACACACACACACACACACACACTCACTTAAGTATATAGTTTGGAGGTGTGTGGGCTTTCCTGTAAAACATGGGATTCAGGGGGCTTGCCTCCTCCAAGAAAGTGTTTTCCTATTTTGGGGTCAAATACTTGTTTTTGATGTAATGAGACAGGATTATAGGAATGTAGGAAATACAAAGCAACTGACTCTGGAGACCACTTCTGCCACTATCCACCCTTAGACATGCGCTCCTTTTTCAAGAAGGGCTAGGCCAGTTAGGCCAGGGGTGACTCTGTGAAGACCCATCCAACTGTCCATTTCCTGTTTGAGGGAAGATGATGTATTTATTATTATTTATTTATTTATTTTACATTTGTTGACCGGGCTAGTCTAACTGGATATATGTCCATTTTCAGTAGAGGCCCGGGGAGATAAGCTCCAAGACAGAAACATGAAAAAGCAACGAAATAAATTGACTAAATAGCAACATTCATTATATACAATGCATATTCCAGGTTAAAACAGAAAATTCAGCGAGGACAAAAAAAATCCTTATAGTGCAAGAATGCATATACAATACAACATACAGGTATAATACATAAAAAGAAGAAATAAAATCAAAGAAAAGACAGGTTAATTGTATTAAAATAAAGAAATTCCTCAGTAGAAAGTATTCAAGTATTCACAGAGGTTGGACACAGTGTAGTTTTAGTGGGAGTATGTATTTATAGTCAAAAAGGAATATATAACAGTTCATGAGTAGTATGGGATAGGCAGAGCTAAGTTTAAACAGATAGATAGATGCCTAGTCAGGTTTAGTACAGGGGCATAACCAGTGTGTTCTAAGGAAAAGTTTCAGTCTGTTTTTGAAGAGTGATAAAGAGGGAAGAGAGGAAAGGTCACTGGGGAGAAGATTCCAGTTTTTTCCGACAGCATTAGAAAAGAGAGAATCCCTAGCCTTGTTGTTAGGTTTAGAGGTGTGTACAAGAAGTTTGTGTGAAGAATGTAAGGACTTCAGATCTGTATGTGGGGTGATGAGGGTAGATAGAATAGGAGTACTGGAAGGTTTATAAAGAGTTTTATGGGCAATGGTTAGTTGATGGAATTTAATCAGGTTTTATAGTTCCAGCCGTCCTAGCTGCTTTATATTTATGCAATGGTGGGTTCTGAAAGGGTTGCCTGTTGCAAATCTGGCAATGTTATTGTAGGACATTTCCAATTTGCTGAGGTTATTTTTAGATAGCTTAGTAAAAATGGGCGAGGCATAGAGGAGTGTAGAGATTAGATGAGTGTGAGCTATAGTTGTTCTGGCTGTGGGAGAAAAGAAGGGTTTAATCCTATAGAGAGAGCCAAGTTTTTTGTTGATAGTTTTTATAGTATTGTTGATATGGATGTCAAAGTTCAGATTGTTATCACTGGTGATACCCAGTAGTTTGGTGGTTGGGTCTGGTGATATAATGGTACCATTGGTGGATGTAACTGAGAAATAAAAAGGAGAGGACTTGTGAGTAGGATTGAAGAGGAGGAGTTTAGTTTTTTTGGGTTCAAAAGAAGGCAACGCTGTGTGAACCATTGTTCAACTGTGTTAAATACCTTCTGGGTAAGAGAGTGAAGTTCAGATGTGGATTTGGCTGAGCATATGAGTGTGGAGTCATCAGCATATTGTATGCATGTGGCTTGGGGTATGGCTAGATGAAGGTCATTAATAAATATGGAGAAGAGGAGAGGTCCTAGTATGGACCCTTGAGGGACACCTAGGGTAACCGGTTGGAGGGTAGATAGAGTCTTATGCCAAATTACTGCCTGTTGTCTTTTATCTAGGTAGGACTGAAACCATTTTATGGAAGGTGCATCTAATGACAGGGATTTGAGTATATTGATGAGAGTCTGATGATTTACCATGTCAAATGCTTTAGACAGGTCAATAAATAGTGCAGAGGAAAGTTATTAAGGTTGCGTTTTTTGTTTATGCAATCAGTAAAGGAAAGGAGGGCAGTGGTAGCGCTGTGTGAGGGTCTGAAACCATGATGACAGCTGGAAAGTAAGTTATTTTGGGTTAAATGATCAAGTAATTGCCTGTGGATGCATTTCTCCATGATCTTTGCCAAAGGAGAAAGAAGGGCAATGGGGCAGTAGTTGGAGAGTTCAATGGAGTGTCCACCTTTATGGAGGGGGATAATATGAGAGACTTTCCATAAGCTAGGTATGTGACCTTTGGTAATAGTCCTATTGATCAGAATGGAAATGGGATATGCTATAGCTTTGGCTGATAGCTGTAGAAATTCAGCAGGTAGTTGGTCTGCTGAGGGAGAGCATGGTTTTAGTTTTTGTACAAGGGTTAGACTATATGTAGTTGGGACAGGTTGAAAATGAAAAGGAGGGGTGAAGTTGAGTTCTAGGAAGGTAAAGTGAAGCTATTAGGTGATAGCTGACTTGCTAGTGTTTAGATAGCATTAGTAAAGAAGGTATTGAATGTATTGGCTGTATTTATGGAATTATTATGGTCAGTATTTTGAGGGTTTGGTGTGGTGGATTGAAATAGGTGGAGTAATTGGTTAATGCTAGTCCAAAATTTTTGTGGGTTGTTTTGGTTAGTTTGTTGAAATTGTAGGTAGTAATTTCTTTTAACAGAGAGTATAGCTTTCTTAGTGTCATTTCTTAACTGTCTAAAGGTTTGTTGGTCAACAGGATTTTTAGTCATTCTCCATTTGGCCCAATATTTATTTCTAAGATGCATTTTGTGTTTGGTTTCTTTTGAAAGCCATGGGGCAGATTTGGTTTTAATTCTAATTAATCTGGTTGGAGCATGGTGGTTAAGAATGGCAAGGAAGTTAGAGTTAAAGTATTTGATGGCTTCTTCTAAAGGGAGGTGTCTTAATGGAGACCAATTGCAAGCTCTTAGTTCCTTTTCGAATAGCTCAGGGTTAAAGTTCTTTTTGGATCTGATATTTCTGACAGATGTTGGAGTGGGAGTATGGGCTTTATGCCTGATAATATAGGTAAGTGAGTGGTCACTTATATCATCAGGGAGGGCTCCAGAATCATAAATGTGAGGGTGATGGTTTATGAGAATCCAGTCTAATATGCTTGCTTTCTTGTTAGCTTTATTGATCCTGGTGGGGGATGTAATGGTTTGAGAAAACCCTTATAGGTTAATGTGAGTGGTAGGGAGGTTGCTACAATAGCAGTTCCAATCAATGTTTATATCTCCTAGCATTATGGTTTCTTGGGGCAGGTGTTGGGATAGCCAGCAAAGGATATTTTCCATGGTGGTAATGTTATTACCAGGAGGAAGCTACATACAGATAATATAGATGGATATGGCATTGTTAAGATGAAGTTTGGAGATAAGAATTTCTGCACTGGAATCAAGAGGTAGTTTACAGTCATAAGTGATTGACTGTAAGCCAGATTTAAATAGAATAGCTACCCCCCCCCACCCTTCTTGGCTACTCGGTCGAGTCTTAGCATGTTATATCCAGGTGGAAGGATTTCACTGTCTTTGGTTGCAGGTTTTAACCATGTTTCTGTTAAGCAGAGGATATCAAAGGAATAGACTTCTACTAGAGCTTGGAGTTGAGATACTTTGTTGTTAATGCTACGTATATTAAGATGGGCTACTTGGAGGGAGTTAGATGGTTTACTAAGGGAATCAATAGGTGAGTGATTTTGGCTATGGAGAGTGCTAAGAGTTTTTGTTGGGCCTGGGTTAGGGTGGATGACACCATCCTTTAATGAGAGTAGTAATCCTATGTAGCTTGGGTTAGGGAATTTGCTGTATAGAAGTAGATTTTTCCAGAGATTAAGAATGTTATATTTAATATTTAATATTCTATGATACCTTGCAAGTAGGTAATTGGGTGAAGATGTTATATTAGCATGGATATAAAG
Organism: Protopterus annectens; assembly: GCF_019279795.1. Lineage (NCBI taxonomy): Eukaryota > Metazoa > Chordata > Ceratodontiformes > Protopteridae > Protopterus > Protopterus annectens. The sequence continues at coordinate 562,319,108 of NC_056725.1, forward strand.
GAGTGGTAGGGATAGAGCATTGGTTTCCTTATTAGGATAGTGAGGGTGTGGATGTAGTGGGTATTCATAGGAGGTGAGTAAGTAGGCAAAGAAGTAGTAATAGTGTGAATAAACGTATGACATATAATGGGGTGGGTGGTTTATACATTGTAAGAATTTACTATTGGATGTGTGTAGATAGAATTTGGAAGTATAAAGGGTGAGGATGGGGAATTGTGAAGGTTGTGGTAAGATGGAAGGGAGTGTTAAGAGAACGTAGATATGAGAGAAGATGAACAATGGTAAAGTGTACAGAGAGTAATGGGAAGAGGAAGAGGTGTGGGTAGTAATTCTAAGAGTAATTGGAAGAGGTGTGGTTTAGTAAGTATAAGAGTACGACCCTGGGGGTGGGTGGGAATTGGGGGTAGGGAGGGGGAGCGGAGTGAGCCTGCAGGGTGAACGGAGCGGGTAGAGACAGATACAGATGCAGTTTAAAAAACAATCAGCAGGACTGACTTCAGAAGGTAAGTTGGAAAAGACAGATGTGGGAAATGGATAGTGAGAATTGAGCCTAGAAAAGATGGATGTAGACAGTAGAAGTAGAGGGTAAAGTGAGAGGAATGAATAGCAGTTAAGGGACAACAGGAGAAATTAAAGTAAGTATCTGGGCATAAGAGATACGAAAAAGAGTATGGCTGGGGTAAGGGAGCCACCTAGTGGACAGGTCCAATATTGCAAGGCTGATATGAGAGGGAGTTAGAGTACAACAAGGAAAAGGGTTGCTAGACAAAAGGAGTTTCTCTAGAGGATGGGGGACAGAGTGTGTGAAGGTACAGAAGGGGGGTAGAGGCTGCTGGCTGTCCTAGCTCAGGACTTTCTCTAACCCTGTAGCAGAGGTACAACAGTAGAAAGTCTTCCTGGCAGGAATTATTCAACAAACATACTTTACTGGTGTCCTTGAGAGAGGGATTGTAGGGTAGTTATTCAGTGAGGTGAACCACCGATAATTGGAGAGGGTCCTTTATATTCCTATAGACTAGTGCAGGAAGCACAAGATGAGCAGGTAACTTAAGGAGGCAAGAGAGAGAAGGTAGGGATGAGAAACAGTAGTTATCACATAGCAAGGTGTGATTGCTCAAACATTACACTAATCATTCAGAGACAAATATATTGATAGCAAGTTACATTTCCAAAAACCCAAACATTACAAAATGGGCTAATCATTCACAGAGACAATATCCACAGATAGCAGGTATACATTTCCAAAAACCTTGTTAGCAACAATGTAAAACTCTATAGTGCAATAGTTCTGTGCACTTTTGTAGTAGCAGTGAAATTAAATGTAGCAATTAAAACATTTCTACCTACTTAACTGCAGCATTAGTAAATCATGTTAGACAGTTTCTACAAGTACTATGCTAGAACTGCAGCATTAGTAAAACATGTTAAGCATTTACTTCAAGTACAATGCTAGAACAGGACACTGTGTGAGACCCAAATAGGACTACACTTTACAATGTGGGGTAATGTATCATAGGGCAACACACAGATAGAGTGTTATACAGTTCATTACACAGCTACTGCAATTAGCTTTAGGGATTCAATGCAGTAGCCCTAAGGGACTGCTTCCCAAAGGTGCTCGTATCAGCAATACAGCTTGTGTATGACAAATCAGTAATTTACCAGCATTAAACACTGCTGGAGTGATGTACATTTAGCCAAGCCCTTTATGAATCTCTACCTGGATGGCGTACTTCCAAAAGCCGTTTACTGGCTTCTAACAGCAGGGTTTGAAAAGTAAGATAATAATATGCTGTAGGAGGTAGGTCTGTGGAGAGGGTTTAGGCATCAAAAGCCATTCACTGGCTTAAACAGCAGGGTTCCAGAAGTAAAAGTAATATGCTGTAGAAGGTAGGACTGTAGAGATGATTTAGGCTTCAGGGTAAACGTTTATACTGTTAATTTACTGTGGGAGTCTAGCAAGGTGCTGTGTATTGAACCTATCTTGCAACCATGTTTTATTTATTTGGTGAATAATATTTAGATTCATGGTTTTGGTATTTGCAGAACTATTTGATTTGTGGAGATAGAAGAGAAGGTTGGCCTGCTTGTTTCCCTTCTGTTGCCAAACTTATAGCACTTGAAGTCTTTATGCAGTTTAGTAAACGTCTTACATTAATAAATAGTGAACTCTTATTCTATACAAAAAATTATATTTCTGAATATTATTCATTGTAGAAGCCATTGGTCTGTGGTTGTCACTAAGTCATTTTAGAAAATTGATTCACTGGCTTCCATAGTCTTAGGGCTGCAGTATAGTTAAATAGATATAAAAATGCACCTGCACATGTGTGTGCTATACATAACAATATCTGTCTATGTATGTGTTTATGTATGTATCTATGTATGCATTTACCTTGCAATCTGTCTACCTATCTTTGTAGATGTATATGTGGGTGTATTGCTGCATGTGTGCATGTGTGTGTTTGTATGTGTGTGTGTGTGTGTGTGTGTGTGTGTGTGTGTGTGTGTGTGTGTGTGTGTGTGTGTGTGTGTGTGTGTGCACAAAGTGTTTTGCAAGTATATATATATATATATATATATATATATATATATATATATATAGATGCATACTATCTCTGCATGAAATACATTTCATGCACAGGAAAAACCTAGAGCAAGCTACCTAGATCTCATGCAGTCCCAGATCCTGATTTCCTCACATACTTCAAAATCCAGCAAACTGCCACCATTTTGAACAGTTGTTCATCAGGGAAACACAGAAATACTCCAAAACAAATAGGAAATTAATAAAAAAAAGAAATCAAACCCCAGAATTAAACATCCCCAACTCAAATACATTACTAATTCTGCATAACCATAATGATGATAATACGAATAATGAGAATAATAATAAGAGTGGTAGTGATAAAAAGAAATAAAGTAAACAGAATTTAGGACTGTAGCACAAATTAAACACTCTTCACAATAATGAAAAGTACTAAAAACTCCAATTTAAGCACATTTCATAATTCGGAACTGTAAAAGACATCCAAAAAGGTAAAACCATAAGCTTCTGAAGAAAATGAAAGGGTAAGCTCCACAGATAGAAAAATGAAGCTGTGTAGGAAGAGACAGGAAATGAATTACATGGAACAAAAACAGTCACTATAGCAACAGAAAGCAGCCAGTCCAGCCCAGAAGGAGCAAAAACAGTCACTATAGCAACAGAAAGCAGCCAGTCCAGCCCAGGAGGAGCAAAAACAGTCACTATAGCAACAGAAAGCAGCCAGTCCAGCCCAGGAGGAGCAAAAACAGTCACTATAGCAACAGAAATCAGCCAGTCCAGCCCAGGAGGAGCAAAAACAGTCACTATAGCAACAGAAAGCAGCCAGTCCAGCCCAGGAGGAGCAAAAACAGTCACTATAACAACAGAAAGCAGCCAGTCCAGTCCAGGAATAATATTACATATACACCTGCACACAGGAATATACACAGAAACACACACACACACAAGCAGTATGAAAATTGCCAGGCATTGTTTGCTGTCAGGGTTAAATCTGTAGATATGGTATACTACACAAAACAGGAACACTGAATGAATACAAATGCATATTAAAACAGAAGTAAAACACAGATAAAGATTACAATTGAAATTCAATAAAATAAGGGCAGAAAGTATGTCATCAATCAATCCAAAGAAAGAAAGATTGCATTGCAGCTAATATTTATGAGTTTTTTTCAGTTCTTAAAAATGATGGGGACATTACTGCTTAGATATATGTTTTTTTCTTGTAGTTCCATCCATCCATCCTCAACCCTTTTTCCCATTTTGCACATGGGGTCGAGATGTCACTTCTGCAGTGACAATCATCTTGAGCCAAGGTTTACACCACCAGGTGGTTAGTCCTGACACAGTAGTTCATTTAATCAGTTTTGTGAATATTTTTGAAGCTGAGTGACTTGTCGATCAGTATATATATTTATGAAGCACTGTGCAAATAAAATGAAAATCTGCTCATTCTCCTGCCAAACTCAACTGAGGTATTGTGTAGTGTTATTATCTGTTTATAAACTGGACTAAGCAACAGCGTATAACACTTTGACAGCAGCAGAATCCCTTAAATGACTACCCTGAATTTCACACCAAAAATTCTCGCATTAAAAGTTATAACCCTGCGCAGCTACCAGTCACATGAGTGAAGGAACTACTTTACATTATAATACATTGCCGAATGTATAATTACCACACATAAAGTACAGTTGTGCAAGTTACCATTTTGCCGTAAAAGTAGATGTTACAACTCCTCACTACTGCAGTAGCCTTTGGCTAGTTAGGGTTGTGCCATGCCTGGGAAAAAACTACTGGACAGAGTTAAAAAAAAAAGCTATGGTTTCCCTCTACACCTGCACTTTGGCTGCTGATGCATGATCTGTGGGAGGGAAATCAGAAGTGAGAGCTCAGAAAACTTCAGGACTTTCTTGCCTCAAAAAGGATAAAGTTTTCACATTGTGAAAAGTATATAAACATGTAACTATTTTATCCTAAAGCTAACTCTATACAGAAGGAAGAAGAATTGAGGGAGTCTACAGCTACTGTAGCAGTGAGGAATCTCAATACCTACTGTTATGGTAAGTACACCTTATATAACCGTACTATGTTTATCATTTTTACTGTTGCATTAGCCTTTAACTAACTGGGTTGATTACCAAATGTTATCCAACCTTGGAGGAGGAAAGTAAGGGTCCAGAAGCCCATGGAGAATGGTGCTAACAAACTGAGTTCTGGAGTTAGAGAAGGAATCCAGTTTATAATGCTTAGTAAAAGTATCTGCAGAGGACCTTGTGGCTGTCTCTAGAATGCATCTAAAGTCCACACCTTTCCAATATGCTATCAAAGAAAACAATGCCCCAGTACAATGTGCCTTGATACTGTCTGGATTAGATTTACCATGGTGGGAATAACAAAAGGCAACAGCCAGGAAACCCTTTTAGAAATAGTCTGTTTAGATACTAGCTGACCCTTTTTCATCCACTGATAGGAGATGAACAACTGATTGGCTTTACTAAAGGACTTACTTCTGTCAAGATAATACCCACATTATCTATCAAAATTCATATTAAGTAGAATCTTTTCTCTCTGTTGTTTTGGTTCAGGATTAAATATAGTGAGAATGATGGCTTGATTCAAAGTAAACTCTGAAATTAGTTTATGCATAAATGAGGGATTTGTACATTGAGAAACCCTATCTATGTGGAAAACCAAGCAGGGTTAACCCACCAAGAGAGCCTGCAACACATATATATAGAGAAATAAGTAAAACAGTCTTTCAAGTAATGAACAATAAATCAACCACATGAACAGATTTCAAAGGGAGACAAGGTTAACTTTTCCAGGACAAAGTTAAGATCTCAAGAAGGTACCACCTGTTTTTGGGTGGTCTAAAATAAACCCTTTTCAAAAAATGCTTGACTAAACCCTGAGATGAAAGAGAATTATTTATGAGCAGACAGGTTGAAATGGCCAAGAGATGATCCTTGTTCCAGGAAAAAGACAAGCCAGGGGATATTAACTCACACAGGGCCCTGGTTATTAGCTAGGGACTAGCAAGAAAACCTCTTCCATTTGCTAAGATATTTTCTAGTAGCAGGTTTTCTTGCCCCACTTTATTATCTGATGTACACTCTCTGAGAAAAAGTAACTAAACGGTATTAAAACTGAATCATTAGGGCAGTAAGCTGTTAGAGGATTCAGGCTGGGCTGTACCGATCTCTCCCTTGTTTTGTGTGAGTAGATCCAATCTATGAAGAAGCTTGTGATAATTGTCTCTGGTCAATTCCATAAAAAGAGAAAAACACTGTTGCCTAGGCCAGAAGGAAGTCACCACAATGATCTTTAGAGTCCTTCTGAATCTTCAGAATTATGCTGGATATTAGTGGAAAGGGTGGAAAGACATACAGGAACATCACTGTCCAAGAGAATGAAAAGGCATCTGTTTTCCAGGCATCAGTACAATGAGTCCTGGAACAGAATCTGCTTATTGGTCTTTTATGAAGGGAGGTGAACAGATTTCCTTAAGGTGCTCCCCACAATCAAACCAATTACTGAAAGACCTTCCCATTTAATTTCCATTCAGGAGGGTCTGACACCTTCTCAGCTTGTCTGCCATACTGTTTTCTTATATGGGATGGAGAGTAAAACCTTGCTTTAGAGTGGTATCCCAACCACCATAGCCAGCCTGCGAAGACATTAGGATGTAGTGTATTCTTGTTTGTATATGTACCAAATCACTGTGGTATTGTCTGCTATCACCAATGTTCACCAACTTGTCTACTGCCAAAGAATTTGTCAATGAATTTGTCAATGTTTAAATCAGTATTTTAATATTAAACAATGTGTATAATATATTCTGAACAATACTGTATGTGAAGCTTTTCTCCCCGGGCCTCTGCTGCCTTTGCAATTTTACCCCCGTTGAAACAGTACCTTGCACATAATTTGATGCATCCATTGGTACAGAATGAGCAGGGATTGGAACAGAGAATGCAAGGCCTAGATTTACACAAACCTGTTCCCTCACCAGACCAGTTCTCGCTTTACAAAGCTGAAAATTGGAATTTGAGATCCCAGAAGATGAGAGTGTTGTATGCATGTAGCTATGAGAACCATTCTATTTTTCTCATGCACAGACTGGCCAGAGGAATCATAAGAATCATAGAAGCCATGAATCCTAGGATCTTGAGAAAGCTCCTGGCTGAAGTCTGACATTGTTTGGAGAAGCTCAGGAAAACTTCCAGATGCAAGTCTACTTTCTCCTTGGTTAGGAATGCCTTCTGCAGGGAGGAATCTAGAAGGCATACTGGAAACATTATCCTGTTGGAATGAAGTCAGGAGATTTAATACCCATAAAAGGGCTTGTGACACTTGTAAAAAGATTCTTCAAAGATAAGCAAACTATCCAAATAAGTAAAATGTGAATGTTGTGTGGTCTGTGATGGGCAATCACTCAAGCTAGATACTTTGGCCATTGGAGCTGTGGATAATCCAAAGGATAATGCAGAAAAGTGATAATGTACCCTAGACACAGAAATGCTGAGAAACCTCATAACTCTGTGATAATGGAAATATGATCATAAATATCTTTTAGATCTAAAGTTACCGTAAAACTCAGATAAGGAATGAATTGCTTACAAAGTGAAAATCTTGAACTTTGGTACTTTCAAAAATAGTTTGAGAAAGGGCAGATCCAGAACTGGTCTCCAAAAGGATTTTTTTTTGGTGACAGAAAAATTCTTAGATAAAATCCTTTTTCTAGCTAATTGTAGGGCACTGGTTTTAAGATCTGCCTGGTATTGAGGGTGAAGAGAGATCCTTCAAAAAGGAGGAATCATTTCAAGTGCCATCTGTAACCCTTCTGAATCACTCATAAAACCCCACTTGTCTGAATCAATCTATTGCCAAATGGGTACATTTACAGGCAATTTGAGAAGAAGGACTAGAGTAGGGGAAAATGGATAAAGGTAGTAGGTAGTAGCACTTGCACAGTTATTCTGAGGTAGGAGGTTGTTCTTTCTTTCTTTTGAAAGTCTCTGCTTCTTGTCAGAACCTTCCTGCCCTTTCTTTTTTGAAAACTCCTTAGAGAAAGACTGTCAGGGTTTCTTGTGTTTTTTGAAGAAGAAACCTGGTAATTTACAAAGGGGATGTCACTGAAAAAATGTTAGTAACCCCTTAGATTGGTTTTCCTCTTTCATCAAATAGTTTGAGCAACTGGATAACAGCTGGACCAAAGAGAACGTCTTTATCTCAAGGATAATTTAAAATTTCTGAATGGACCTCCTCAGAAAACGTCTGGTTACATAAAGAGGTGAAGTGTCTCATGACAGGAGCAGTAGTAAAAGTTCTAGAAACTGAATAAGTACAGTCATGCACACTCTTCAGAGAATGATTAGGAGCTTGAGAGAGGACAGCAACAATAAGATTTAGAAAAGCCCTATTTTTTCAAAGATAATGCAGCAGGGAAATTTCTCAAACTGTCTACATAGGCCAGTATGTAGGTTAACATAAGACACTAGTAGTTCAAAATTCTAAAAGCCAAAGTGTAAAAAGAAAAAAATATATCCTACCAAACCTGTCAAATGCCTTACAACATATATTAGAAGGATAGGGACTTGCAATGAAAAAAAAAAAATTATCAGCAGAAAAAGCAGAAATAGCTGCTGAATCTGACCTTAGATGGGACTATAACTATTTGTTAGGTTGAGGAACTCTATACTCTGATTGTCTTTTTAGAATCTGAATTCTCTTTGCCAAGGTTATTGAAGGCAACATCAAACACATCCTACAAGGCTGGTATAACAGGAATTGTAGAGGAGGCATGAGATATACCCATTTGAAACATTGCATAGTATCTTTTAATAGACACGGGAACATTTACCTTTTCCCACTGAAAAAAACAAAACTCATTCTGTTTAAAGTTTCTATAAATGAAAACTCTTCATAAGGAGAGACTGAAGAATGACTGTCATGAGAGTCAGAGTCAGTGAAAGGAGACGAATATGCAGGAGAAGCCCTGTCCCTGTCACAATCAGAATTATCTGAAGCTTCATCCTTTTGAATTAGTGAACCAGCACTGGAAGAGAAATCTGTCTGCTGCTCCACATGGTTCAATCCCTGCAACAGACCCTTAATTCATCTCTCTTTAATGAAACAGAATAATTTGAAGAATTATCTTTAATCTTCTGTGTTTTCTTCCCTAGGGATATCTCTAGAAGGAGACCAACTATTAGGATACTCTTTAGATAGGGAAACAGGTCTTTTATCCCAGTTGTGCTGAGAACAACTCTCCAGAGAAATGGCCTCACCTAAAGAAAGTTTTCCAATGCATGAGGTGGATACTGATACAGAGGAAGAGAATGTGGATAAACCCTGGTCCAAAGTAGTGGTAAGAGCAATACTAGAGGGTCCCAAGGAAACCAGTACATGTATTGAGGAAGCAGTTTCAGCCATTGCAAATTCACCCACTAATGGTTGAGGCTTAGAGAGCCCACGATAAAGGCAAGGGTCCCTTGGTATGTTTTTCCTTTGTAGGTGCAGTGGGAGAAGGAACAACTGGACTGGTGTCTGTATCTACGTACTAGCCAAGGAATACAGCCTAAAGTCCAGTAAGAGCTGCTGAAATGGTCAATCCTGAGGTAAGTATAAATAGTGAATATAAAAACTAATGCAAGCACTAATACACTTACCCCCTCCAAACAATTTCTAAAATACAGTAAGTTGAAAAGTAGTACACTAAAAATGGCAATGTGTAATTGCAGGAAAGAAAATCAGGTAGGTTGTCATGAAGTATAAATAAGCACTACATAACATATTTACAGAAAGAAAACCACTTCTAATATTTATTCAATTCAAAGTTGCAAAAGCAACACCAAAAATCTATTGAAACTCCCAGATAAATACATAGTTTCTATTGTACTAAAAAAAAAATAAAAAATAGAGTATCTCTGCAAAAGTGAAAACAATTAATATTGATGGTCTTAAAGAGACTGAGACTAATTTTATCAAAAAGTAGATAAAAAATCTAAAAAACAATGTTGTTTTGATTTCCCCAATGGAGACTTGTCTGCTAGAAATAAGAAGAAAGGCTGACCATTGATCCTGTGAAGCCCAGAGGTACACTCTTGAAGAAAAGTACCATAACAGTAGATGTCCTACTTTTCACTAGATGCCCTACTTTTCACTACTGCAACATTCCTTACAACTGGAAGAGTACTAAACCTACTGGAGAAGGTGGGAGGGGAAGTGAGCAACAGAAGAACCCCCCATAATACAATGGGGATGGACCTGGCAAACCCAGCTCTGGCCCTAGAAGCAGCATCCAGCTTGTAGTGTTTAGTAAAAATATACACAGAATGTCAAGTATCAGCCTCCAAAACAGAGCTAGCATCAAGAACCTTGAAAAAAGCTCCAGAAGAGGCCACCACCATAGTAGAATTAGCATTAACAGAAATAGGAAGCTGTTTGCCTTGAAAAGAATAACAAAAAGGAATGGCCTTAGAAATCCAGGAGGAGCTGGTTTACTTAGAAACAGCTGAACCCAATTTGTTGTCAAGAAAAGAGACAAAAAGTTGTTCAGTTTCATAATATATTTAGATAATAACTGAGCTATCTCTGCAAATTTAAAGATTGTAGAACCTTGTCACTGCTACTTTGAGGGCAGGGAATAAACAAAGGAAGATGAATGCTCTGATTCAAAGACAAGTCATTGACCACTTTAGGCATAAAAGATAGATTGGTCCTAAGAGACACTGTATCTCTGTAAAAAAACTATAAAGAGAGGAACTACCATAAAGTCTTGAGGTTTAGGGACTCTCTTGGCAGAAGTCAGAGCCACTGTCAAGACAGTCTTCCAGGTACACAACTTCAAAGCAGAAAACGCTGTTGGTTCAAAACTTGGCTGAGTTAACTTCACAAGAAAAAAAATTAAGGTTGCAGGAAGGATGAATTGGCTTTCTTGGACACCTAATATGAAAGATGTATTTCAACTTACAGGCTAAATTCAAAAACAGTGTTTGAACTGGTGGCAAACTCAACACTGTAAAACTCCACTGCCAATTGTTCTGTTGACTGATGTTCCACTGTGATGACCTCTAACAGGAAAAGTCGAAAGGAGAAGAAGTTTGGACTGGTGGCAAAGACGTTGTGAGGATTTGGCACTTGTACATCCCTTCTATATCTTATGCCTCAAACGTAAGACATACATCTGAAATATGGTGCTTGGAACAGCTCAAGGCTTTGGTATGCTGGACAGATGTTTGACTCTTCTTGGCAAGATATTCCTTTTGTAATGAATAGTAAAGCAGTGATAGTGATGGACATGTACTGAAGTTGCATGGACTCTGTCTGCTGATTTTCCTTCCAGGGCTCATGTATCAGCAGCCAGAGTGTAGGTGTGGGGGGAGCCAGGGCTTTGTGAAGATTGTCCAGTCATTGTATCCTAGGGGGATACAACCCAATCAACTAATGGCTACTGCAGCAGTGAAAATGATGAACATCTACTAAATGTAAAATTCAAACTAAAAAAAAAAAAAAATAGCTATGCCCATTTTGTAAGTGCAATAAGGAACATGGGGAAGTACATGATACAGATATTGTTCAAGGACTGTAAGGCACTTGTCTTTTGGGATCATGCCTCAAAAAAAAAAGACGTCATGCATGCAGTAACTTATTTACCATTCATACACCCTCCTGCCTTATTGCATACATACAGTGGATATAAAAAGTGTACACACCCCGGTTAAAATACCAGGTTTTTGTGATATAAAAAAATGAGACCACAATAAATCATTTCAAAACTTTTCCCACCTTTAATGTGACCTATAATCTGTACAATTCAATTGAAAAGCAAACAAATCTGTTAGGGAGGGAAAATATAAAAAAATAAAAAATGTATAATAAGCTAGTTGCATAAGTGTGCACACCCTTAAACTAATACTTTATTGAAGCACCTTTTGATTTAATTACAGCATTCAGTCTTCTTGGGTACAGACCTGCCATCAATTAAAGAGACTCTGATTAACCCCAAATAAAGCTCAGCTGTCCTAGTAGGATTTTCCTGACATTTACTCAATTGCCTGCTACAGCAAAAGCCATGGCTCGTAGAGAGCTTACAAAGCATCAAAATGATATCATTGTTGAAAGGTATCAGGAGAAGGGTAAAAAAAATTTCCACAGCATTGGATATACCATGGAACAAAGTGAAGACACTCATCAAAAAGTGGAGAAAATATGGGACAACAGTGACATTGCAAAGAACTGGACATCCCTCCAAAATTGATGAAAAGACAAGATGAAAACTGGTCAGTTAGGCTGCCAAGAGACCTAAAGCAACACTGAAGGAGTTGCAGGAATTTCTGGCAAGTACTGGTTGTGTACTACATGTGACAACAACCTCCAGTATTCTCCATATGTCTGGTCTATGGGGTAGAGTTGCAAGACGGAAGCCTTTTCTTACACAGAAAAACATCCAGGCCCAGCTAAAATTTGCAAAACAATACATCAAGTTTCCCAAATGCATGTGGGAAAATGTGTTATGGTCTGATGAGACCAAGGTTGAACTTTTTGGCCACAATTCCAAAAGGTACGTTTGGCGCAAAAACAACACTTTGCATCACCAAAAGATCACCATCCCCACAGTGATGCAGTGTCATGCTTTGGGGTTGCTTTTCTTCAGCTGGAACTGGGGCTTTAGTCAAGGTGGAGGAATTATGAACAGTTCCAAATACCAGTCACCTTTGGCCTAAAACCTTCAGGCGTCTGCTAGAAAGCTGAAGATGAAAAGGAATTTCACCTTTCAACATGACAATGACCCCAAGCATACATCCAAATTGACAAAAGAATGGCTTCACCAGAAGAAAATTAAAGTTTTGGAATGGCCCAGCCAGAGCCCAGACCTAAATCCAATAGAAAATCTGTGGGGTGACCTGAAGAGGGCTGTGCACAAGAGATGCTCTCGCAATCTAACAGATTTGGACCGCTTTTGCAAGGAAGAGTAGGCAAATATTGCCAAGTCAAGATGTGCCATGCTGATAGACTCCTACGCAAGAAGACTGAATGCTGTAATTAAATCAAAAGGTGCTTCAACAAAGTATTAGTTTAAGGGTGTCCACACTTATGCAACCAGCTTTTTGTACGTTTTTTATTTTTTATATTTTTCCCCTAACAGATTTGTTTGATTTTCAATTGAATTGTACAGGTTATAGGTCACATTAAAGGTGGGAATAGCTTTGAGATGATTTATTGTGGTCTCTTTTTTTTATATCACAAAAACCTGGCATTTTAACAGGGGTGTGTACACTTTTTATATCCACTGTATATGTGCAGGCGTGCATGTACGCGTATGTATGATTTTTGCAATTTTGGTGAGAAAACTGGAATGTTATACCAATGGAATTTAGCATTTAAGGATGACATATCCATGTTTCTTGTCTGTAGCTTATCCAGAAAACTATGCAATTAATAATAAATATAACTTATTTTAATATCTTACCTGATTATGTTTATTTTACTTGGCTAGCATTTCATGATTTTTGCCTTGGTATTTTGTTGTACATTGGCAGATCTGTTACCTGTACCTTATCAATTCATGAAAGTGCAACATGGCTAACATAAATCACACACTGTCGGAGCAACAGCATAAGTAAAACAGGAGGCAAAATCATTGGAAAGTTTCTGAGATCCTCTGCTTATGTTTTTCCATCTTGACCTTAAGGAAGTCTACAAGGCTACTGCAATTAATTACAATCCTTTGAAAATTCGTTTTTAACAAAAGGTTTAATAAGTACGGTCTGTACAGTTTGTTTGTCATTACCACAGTACTGCTCTGCACTACCTCTAACAGCAGTTAAATTAAAATAGGGCCCTGCTGTTTGTCGTGTTTCCTCAAGTTAGTAAAACGAGAGCTTCTGAATTTGCATGGATGCTGTAGCATACAGATTAAGTGACAGGAGTGTCCCATATGTTATCACTTTAAATGATACAACAAAGGCATGATATTCACTTTTTATGGTAAGAAAAGTTCTCGAGAATCTACAGTCACTTAAATCAAATCTGCAGAGAGTGAAACACTTCAAAAGCAACCCAACAGTTAAGAATGACACCTCCACTAGGACAATGATTAATAATGCCTTCATGACACTTGTGCAAACAGCAAATCTTTCACTAATGTGTATTATATAATGGATAAGGAAACCTTTTGATATCAGTAACGGAAATGGTACTGGATGGTAGAATGTTTCAGGCATATAGAGTGCATCTCCCTTCATTGCCAGAATCTCTGTATCTATGTAATGCCAGTTTAATTTCTCCAAGTCTTTTGGGTTTCTAATACCATGATGGGAATGGACCCCATTCCTAAGTCAACGTATGACTAGAGTTTATGTAATTAGCATTGTTTCAATCATTAATGTTAGCCAGAAGTGCTCTTTGTAGGACATGCAATGTGCCTAGAGCGAACTCCTTGTGTAGTTCATCTGAGTTACATGTACTGGTAACATATGTAAATAAGGCTGCAGATTCCTGGTTTGATACTTATTGCTCTGCTGCTGTTGGAACTGTCTGGGCATCCTTCTTTCCGTTACCTTCATTTCTGCCTGCAAATCTTGCTATTTTATGACTTTGTACGTAAGACATTATAATCACTGGGTGTAGCAATTTCACTCATCGGTGCTGTGTCTTCTTTCCTTGGACTACTCTATCTGTTTTTCTCCTACCTATTTTTTTTTAACTGTTTGTAATGGCTGATCCCATGTGACATAAACTTGATCATTCCCTGTAATGCTTTGTAGCTCATGTTTCCAGTGCTTCTCAGCTACTTCAATATTGTAATGTTTGCACAAAACCCAGTGCAACAGTCTTGCCAGATTATTATGTTTTTCAGTAGACAGACCCTCTGCCATTAGTGTATCACAGCCAGCAACATGATGCGTTACTGTTTCTAGTTCTGTTTTACAGAACCTGCATTTGCCTGTTTTTCCCCCATGTTCAGAGGACTTTGTAAACCAATGTGCACGCAGTCCACTATCGTTATTAACCTTTCACCTTTTGGTTTAAATTCACCTCTCCTTAACCATTCCTGCATTAGATCCTGTTTGACATGAGGTTCTTCTAGGAGTTTTCTGTATGTGCAGCTATATTTATGCCTTTTCCACATTTTTTACCTTCTCATCTGATCCTTCTCCTTATATTCTTTCTTTTGTTTTTTGGCGCATTCATTTGCTGCCTGATTTTTGTCTACTTCTGGTTTGGTTCTCATTCCTGCTTGACACAGATATGCTTCTGCTAAACTAAGCAGGGTAGTCATGCTAGATTTGTTCTGTTCACATTTCAAAACTTTCACTATATTTGGATCTGATGAGGTCAGCAGTTATGTATGCATTACTGCAATTGCAGATCTATACATGTAATCAATTTCGAGCAGGCCCATACCTCCTTCAGAATGAGGAGTATATCATTTTGTTATACACTGATTTTTTAATATCATTTGATAAATGTGAAGCATTCTTCTTGTTTTCCTGTCCCACTGATCCAATATCATTTAGGGCTAATCACCCTAAAACTGTAAGATAGAACAGGAAGGGCAAATTGGTTTATAGCTTGGACTTTGTTCTTAATCAGTTCTGTTTTCAGTATTAATTTTAGCCTTCTAAAAGATTCTTTACTGAGTTTTGTTCGCATATGTTCATGTTTTATTGTTGATCCATCATCAGTTCCCAAATATTTATACTCTCCCTCCTGCTGAAGTTCCTTTATATTGCATTCCTTTCTCAGACTGATATTTTCTTGGTGCTGCAACGTTCCTACTTTAAATGTTGTTTTTGCAGCTTTATCAAGATGAAATGACATTCTTGTGTCATCTGAGAAAATTTCGACCACTTCCAGGTGTGCTTTCAGCAACTCATCTGATGAACTATACAGTTTTAAATCAACCACAAAAAGAAGATGAGAAGTCTTTGCACTTTGCTTTTGTCTACGAGCCAAATTGTAGCCATGACCTACTCTGGTAAGTATACAGCTTAATGGATTAAGGGCAAGACAAAAGAGCAGCAGTGACAGAGAGTCACCCTGGAATATCCCCTTTTGAATGTTTATTCCTGAGATAATAATTTGTTCTTTATCATGGGTTAACTGCAAAGTGGTTTGCATTGTTTCATGGTCATTGCAATGTAATCGAAATGTAGGGTGTATCTTATGCATCTGTAAGCGCTCTATCCATGAATGTGGGATACTGTCAAATGCTTTTTGTAATCTATCCATACCATACATAGATTCTTCCCCTTTCTTACAATTTTCCATTATGACTTTAACAACAAAAGTTCCCTTGTTCCATATGACTTCCTTTTGTTACCCTTTTGTTCTATTGCCATGATTGAGTTTTCCTCTAAATAATTACAAACTCTGCAACAATTTCAGTTGTAGTTTATAGAATGTCAGAAGGCAAGTTATTGATGTATAGTTTTTAGGATGGCTTGCAGGTTCATTTTTACTGTTGTTAACCAGGTTGATGTGTGTTCAAGATGTGCATTGAAGTAGTTATTACTCAGGGCTAAATTTTTGTGTAACGATGTTAATGCTTTTAGCCAGAAGTTAGGTACTGCATCTGCCATTTAGGAGGTTTTCTTAATTTTTCTCACATTTATTGACTGGGTTAGTCGACTGGGCAGGTAGCCCTTTTTCAGCTGAGGCCTGAGGAGAAAAGCTCCAAATTAAGCAAAGATTACAAAAATTACAAAAACATTCCAGTTAAGAAAATTACAATAAACATTAATATACAGAGATGATACAAATTAAAGCAAGTTGTACAATAGACATTATAAATACACTTCAGCAAAGGCATGAGGATATACGGGTACTGTGAATAGTCGGAGATTAAGGTACTGTGATAGTCAGAGACTATCTTTTTTCACCTATCCTATTTTACTATAAAAGTTACAATATACAAATATGAAGTTACAAGGTTCAACAGTGTAAGAGAAGAAAGCAAAGGAAAAATGTAAGGTTTAGACGATGTAGGAAACAAAGTAATAGTTTAGCATATAGGAAGAGATGTAGGAAGTTGGAAGGTAATTAGTAGGAGGTTAAAGTTTAAGTTGGATCATGGCATAAACATGACCAGGAATTTTGCAAGTGGGCTTTTAGTTCTTTATTGAAAAGTTTAGTGTTGGTAATAGAATGTGTAGAGGTATTTTGTTTTCTTAATTTTGTTTCAGTTTCTCTGGCCATTACTTTATCCCATTTCATATTCTGTACATTTGAAGTTATTACTATTGTTTTTTCTTTACTTCTTTTATCCATTCAGCGTCTTTGTTATGTTCCACAGGGTCTTCATAGATATTTCTCCAAAATGTATTTCTTTTTTGGTGATGTTTCTATTCTTTTTACTTTGTTTCCATACTCCCTCTAAAACTTTGACAATGAATTGCTTATTTTGTACTTTTCCTTTATATTTATCTGCAGATCTTCTAAGATTTTTTGCCTGTGCTGATGTCTTTATTATTTACAATAGTGATCCTGGTCTGTTCTTTTTTTTTTTTTTTTCAATAATTTTTATTTTTGTTTTACATTTGCAAAAACCATAACCATTCCATATTTACAAAATGACCATATTTGCATGTTATACATTGTGGATAAAGTAAAAACATGTAGGTCATACAACATACCTAATTGCAATATACACAAAGATAATTTCCCAATTAATGTCATTAGTCTAAAAACAGCACATACAAAAATGATACTTCATCCATACTTAAACTGTGTACTCGTGGGAATACTTCCAGTTCATAAGATATGGTGTACCTGGTGCTTTTGCTAATAAGATGTTATAGGACTTTTCCCAGACTGCTCGGGCTTTCATATTTTTGTTTCTTTTGTCCAGTACTATTTTATGTGCTAGTAGATGTTTAATAGCAGATTTCTTGAATTCCTCCCAAGAGATACTTACAGGATCTAACCATTTGCGAGCTATATATAGCTTCATTAATACAAAAATCATTATAAGTGGGTTAGCTTGTTTTCCTGAGATGTTGGCCGGGAGGATGTGTAAAAGAGTAAATTCCCATGTTAGTGTCGATGCTTGATACCCCATTTTCTGCAGATGTAACTTAAGGGAATTCTAAAGCTTGAAAACGCATTTATAACTCCAGAATATATGTATTAGGTCTGCAATCTGGTCTTTACAGTGTGGACAGTATGGGGACTTAGTTGCATTGAATTTGTGAAGAATTGCTGGGGTGAAATAAGCATTATTATTAATCATGAGTTGCGTGTAAGAGAGTTTTTTAAGTGGAATAGTTTTCAATGTTAAGTTGATTGCCTTTTCTATTTGCTAGTTATCCATATCAGGTTTTAATTTTCTTCAGTAATTAGAGAAGAGAAGGTCTTTCTGAAATTTGATTTCCCCTATCATTTTGTATGAGATCGTTATTGCTTTCCTTGACATTAACATAGTCTTCCAAAGTAAGGTACAGTTTTCGATGTCACTTTCGAGTATGGTAAAGTTTTGGAGGTAACTGGAACACACCACTTTGATTTGTCTTAAAATTATTATATATACTTTAGGTAAGTTTAGATTACTTCTTAGTTCATGAATTGTGCTATTGAGGAATGGGTAGATATCTTGGATTCTCTTATGTTTTAACTGAGGGAAGGAGTCTAGGTTTAGCATCTTGTTATTCATTTTTAAGTTAGGATTTTTATGGAGGGGTTGCAGTATTAACATAGCTTGTCCAAGGTTTAAGGAGTGAAAAAGTTTTTGTGTTATATTTATAGAATGTTTTAGTGGCTCTATTATGTTATAGGCTTGTAAATCTTTTTTATTTAAGAAGGGAAGTGCTTTGGGATTGATGTCTAGTGTTTTTATGTACCTATAGTATATTGTTATCCAGGCCAGTGAACCAGTCTTTGCCGAGGGGTCATACTCTGCTATTCTCAGTATTCTATTAGTGTTGATAATAGAGTAGTAGGTTTTGAAATCTGGCAAGTTCAGACCCCCTTTGTTCTTGGGAAGTGTTAGTTTTTGATAGGAGATTCTGGTCTTTTTAGGTTCCCATACAAATTTTGCTAGAAAGGTATGAATTTGTTTGAAGAATTTACTATGTATATTTATCTCAGATGTCATAAATAGATATATTACTCTAGGTAGTATGTTCATTTTAATTATTGATACTTTAGACAAAAATGGTAGCTTAAGGTTATTCCATCTTGTACAATCATGTGTTATGTTTTGCCATTTAAGAGTTACGTTATGTTGGTAGAATTCCTTGCTATTCTGAAAGAAAGTAATCCCCAGGTAATTGGTGTCTTCTTTTATTTTTATTTTGTCTAAGAGAGGTATTAGGGATATGAGTCTAGGTGGCCTTAAGGGGAATATATTAGTTTTATTTAGGTTTAATTTGTAATTAGACATGTATGAGAATTGTTCAGTTGTGTTCATTATTTTGGTCATGTCTGAACTTGGTGTAGTAAAGTATATGTTTAAATCATTTGCAAATGCTGAGAGATAAACTTTGAAGTTATGTATTGAGGGGGGATTATGATATGTATTTTGTTTAATATATAGAAATAGGGGTTCTAGGTAAAGGTTGAAAAGAAAGGGTGATAGCGGGCAGCCTTGTCTTGTTCCATTTTTTATCGAAATTCTGTTTGACCATGTTTTGTTTATATATAGAGATGTATATGGATTACTATAGAGAATTTGAATGATCTGTATAAAATTTTTAGGCATGTCAAAGTGAGGGAACGTTTGCAGCAAGAATTCAAGATTGACCCTATCAAAAGCCTTGTGGGCATCTACTACCATTGTGAAGATGTTGGTATTTCTCTGATTTGCAAAGGATATTAACGCTTCTAATGTTAGCGTGTTGTCACTGGTCTGTCTATGTGGTGTAAACCCAGATTGTTCTAGAGAAATGATTTTCTCTCAGATTTTTAACTCTGTTTGCGAGTATTGAGGTCAGGATCTTGATGTCTATATTTAGAAGAGAGATGGGTCTATAGCTATCTGGATTTTTAGGGTCCGCTTGGTCTTTTAATATAAAAATAGTTTTAGAGGCGTTAAAGTGAATATCATGTATGTTGTTATTTATTATATAGTTCAGCACATGGTATAATAATTTGGCAACTAGTGGACTGAAGAATTTATAAAATTCTGAGGTATGACCATCCGGTCCTGGGGCCTTGTGTGGTTTTAGATGTTTAATTGTTGTGGTTATCTTGTTAATAGAAATGGGCTCCGTTAGTTTTTGTTGTTGATCTAAATCTAGTTTAGTGAATTTTAGTTTTTGAAGAAAAAGATCCCTATCCTCCTTTGAGGCTTGTAGGGTTTGTTCTCCATGTGTTTGAGTATATATTTGTTCAAATAATTTGATAATTTCCTCATTTCTTGTATAGTTTTTCCCTTGGTGATTGACTTCTGCTATAACTGAGGTGGATTTTTGTAGAGTGATAATTCTGGCCAATGCTCTGGAAGGAATTGGGCTTCTTCTGTGTAATTAGCCAACTGTCTTGTCTCGTAAAAAGATAAATTTCTGTTCTCGAACATATATATGTCTCTTTGTAGTTTTAGGAGGTCCATTTCCGTTTGATTATTAGGGTTATTTATTAATTCTTTCTCACATTGTTCTATTTTCTCCTTTATTTTATGTTCCTCTTTCAGTTGGATTTTTTTATAATATGCTGCTTTTTTAATGAAAGTTCCTCTGATTTGTGTTTTGGTCGATGCCCATTCTATATCCATTGATGTTTGGGAATTGAAGATATTTACAAGGGATGTTTTTAATATATCCTCAATCTCTTTTACTACATCTGTTTTGAAGAGCAGATTAGGATTTAATGACCAGTTATTAGCTCTATTGTTTAAAAAACTTTTTTTATCCCGGTTGATACTCAGTGTAACTTTGGAATGATCTAGTGTGTATGACTATTGTAGGGTCATTGTTAATGAGTATGTCTGAGATTAAAAAGAAGTCTATTCTCGCCCACATTTTATGGCATTGGGAGTAGAATGTGTCATTCCCAGTTTTGTTATCTTTATCCTCATATTTAAAGGGGTCATATAGTTTGAAGTCTTGTTTAAGTTCAGTTAAAGCTATTGTAGCTTGTCTATTATGTAGTTTGGTCGGGTTCAATTTATCCTTTCCTGGGTTTTGATATGTGTTCCAGTCACCACCAATTATTAGATAATGATCTTCCATTTGGTTTAGAATTGGGTACAGTGACATGAAAAAGAGATGTTGGTTGCTCCAAGGTGCATATACATTTAACACCATTATGGGTTTTGGAAATACCATGTTAGTAAATGTTACATAGCACCACCTTCCCTCTTTGTCAGCCTTAGTTTCAAGTATTTTATCCTGAAAATGTTTTTTAATTATTATGGCCACTCCAGCACTGTTAGTTTTGTCCCTAAAAGCTATAATTTGTCTTATCCACTTTTTTTTCCCAATATCTGTCCATTGCTCTGAAGTTAAATGCTTTTCTTGTATTAAGATGAGATTAGCTTTGGTTTTCAGGGCTAAATGCAAAAATAGTTTCCTTTTTTCTTTATTTTGTAGTCCTTTAACATTCCACATTTCAATTTCCCCCATTTATGTGATAGATATGCTTGTTTTAACTGATCTGTATGTTAATTTAGATTTATGTTTTTTGTATGTGTTGTTATAGTGTGTCATTGGAAAGCATCTAACTATTCCCGTCTCTACACTGTGCCTACCCACTATACTCCTGGACCAGGAATAAATGGGGGAATACAATGTGATTTTAGTATGTACCATAAGATTCCCACTAGTATTAAATTGTGTTTTTTCTTTACGTATAAGTTTGTGACATGGTATCCCCCTTATGTTACTAAATTCAATACGGACAAAGCTTAACAGACTAGTTCTCCACAAAAAACACTGCTGTGTCATATCCCTAGTCTCAATCTTTAAACTATTATACCATTAAGTGCAGCGGTTAAAGTACAAGACATACAGCTTATAAGTTTATGATCTATTCCTCCTAAAAGTGCATTTTTAAACAACATGTTAATGATCAAATTCTCAATTAGATATGGCAAAATATACAACAATGTAACATATATTTTTAAGCCAGACATGTCATATTTAAATGATCCTTCTCCATATAGTTCTCTTACCTTCACTCTTCTTATATATATAAATTACCCAGCTTCTGTGTTCAGGCATTCTTCTGTAGCAATCTATAACAAACTCAGATTGCATTATTGGCATCTAAACAGAAGTGGGTATATGAAAGAAAAAAAAAGATTGCAAGCTTAGGCAGGCATATATACTGCTAAGACTAGCTTGTTTAAATATTTATAACTTCTGCAGTCAATTAGGTTATATTCAAATTGTCATATAATTCCTCTCCTCTAAACTGCTTAAACTCTCATTCCTGCAGTTATTCCAGTTAAACATCCTTATTTCAATCAAGAACCATTTAGTTGGTCTGGTTCTACCAGACTCACATCCACAAATTAAGACTGGATTCTTTACAATAAGCTTGTAATGGAGAATCAAAGTCACGATTTTGTTTTGGTAAAACAGTACCTTATTCTTCTGATTCTTCAAAGTCATGTTTGCAGGCTTTACTAGTCATTTTTCAGTCAGTTGTTGTCTTATTAATTGTTTTATGTCAATTTTTGTGATTTTGAGTCAGAAATCACTTCTTGGTCTTACTGTACCTTCCTTTTAGGTCATTTTGGTTTTATAGTGAAGATTTTGAGCTCGAAGTGGGACTGTTTTAACATACCAGTTTCCTCGGAAATTGTGTCACCTTGTATTACGCACATTGGAAATGGCAGTTGAATTTTAGTTCCTACCCAGTTTTCATTTCCTGTGTTCCTCGTGGCTCCCATCGCTGATTTAAGGGCCTAGGCAGCAAGGGAAAGCTCTCAGGGTGTGTATCCTATCAAAAACACTCACAAATCGGTCTGATTTTTACTCAAGGGTCATTTTTTTACTTTTCCAGGCATTTTATTTAGTTTCTGGAGGTGGAATCTGCTTGAAAACTGACAGGAAAGTCTCTTTTGCTTCCTTGGGGTTAGACATCATGTATTTAACATATTTTACATTGAAAATTAGAAGGTTTGGCTATTTCATCTGGAACTTTATTTTCTTTTCTATCAGAAACTTGCAGTATGGAGATAGAAGTTGCCTTGCTTGCCTTATCTGAATAGGCAGATCTTGAGCAAAGGAAATTCCACTATTATTCCAGGTGAGTGTCCCTTCTTCTTTGCTGCAAAGAGTATTTTATTTACGTCTTGATAGTTTAAGATTTTGGCATACACAGGTCTTGGTCTCAAGGATGATTGAGCTTCTCTCAGAGCTCTGTGGGCTCTCTCTATTATTATTTGTTGTGTTGCTTCAGAATCATCTAGTAAAGATTTTAGTATGAGTTTGATAGTTGGTATTAGATCAATGTGTGACACAGCTTCAGGGATTCCTCTTATGATAATATTGTTTCTCCGAGCTCTTGCTTCTAAATCTATTATTTTTGCTTGTAGACTTTGCAGCTCTTTTTCATGGGAATCAGTTCTCTGAGATATAGAGTCTAATTTTATTTCATTTTCTAATATTTTTGCTTCAGATTTTTCAATTCTGGTTAGAATTTGATTAAATGAGTCTCCAAATGTTTGAAACTGTGTGGATAAGTCATGTATTGCTTGTTGAATGGGCAAGAAAGCTGTTTTTATATCTTCCAGGCTAGCTGGCTGTTCTGACTTGGTTTTATTTGCAGGCTTGGAATTGTCAGATTGCTTATTTGTCCTCTGTCTTTTTGGAGTTGTGTTTTTGTCTGGTGAGGCTAGTATCGAGAATTTGGTTTTAGTTGTTAAAGTCTCCATATTATTTTCTTCTTTCGACATCTTGCTTTTAGGTAAGTTTTGCAGACTTTATGTATGACTGCAGGGCCACAGCACCACATGGCTACAGATGATTTCTAGAATCTTAGTTAATCCGTTTGTTTTAAAAGGAAGGTGTTGCTTTTTTTCCCTTCTTTTGAATGCTGTTTGTTGTCTGGAATAGATATTCAGTTGTATTTATTTATTTTTTAGTCTGCCTTCTGGGTTTATTATAATCCAGGGTATTTCAGAGAGATAGGTGCTTGCAGTGCTCACAGAACAGCGGCCATCTTGAACTCAATCCTGGTCTGTTCTAATACTGCACATTGCTTTGATCATGTCTATCTTTCTAAGTATTTATGTTAATCTGCTCCTTCTTCTATACTTTTCTAACAGTGACACTTCTTGTCTTAATTGCTTTATAGTTTTCTCTATTGATACCTCCATGATGGCATTTGATTTCTTCCCTTCCTTTCCCTTATTGCCCTGTAGTTTTGTGGTAAGACTTTTTCTGTTATTAATTTTTCTTCCTATTTACTTCTGTTATATTATGTGAATTTCTGTTAATAATCGTGATTACTGAATTCATTTGTTTTATCAGACTTTAACATTTTGGGCCTTATTGACTTTCTGTAATCTATTTCTTTTGTCGATCTTAATATGTCTATCCATTTGTATTAAATCAAGCAACTATTCCCTTAGATCTATTTCTTCTAAACTGAGAGCACATTCTTTATTCTCCATTTCCTGCAAGCATTCTACAGGAATTTCCAGAACATCTTTCTGCGACATATTCTGTTCAGCTGCATCCTGTGTCATCTGTTGCTCTTTCTTATGGGAACTGACTGGCCTATCACTGCACAACACTGATTGTGTCAGAGTTGCCACAGTTTCCTGTTCCTTCCCTTGTTATGTAACTCCAACTGAACTTTTGTACTGGTTTCCTACTGGATCCTCCAGAGTATCTTCATATGGCAACTGATCAGATGCTTTCCATTCCACCTGTTTCTCCGAAGTTTGGGGAGTCACTGTTCCATCATACTGTGACTTTAACAGAGTTGGATTTTCTATACTAAATCCTTCACTTCCCATGCAATCCATAACTTGATTTTTTATTTTTTTAACATCTTCATTACTTATCCTCTTTTCTACTTCCCCCTTTGTTTTCTTATTTTTTTTTTTTGCATTGTAAAATTTTCTATATCTGGAAGCCTTTGCATGCATTTCTCTTCAAAATTCTTTGGTATTGCTTATTTGTATTGATTAGTTTTGCTTTCTCCTTTGCAAAAATATTGCACCACCTTAAATCTCTTTTTTTTTTTACATGCCCATATTTCTTCTTCGATGTCTCCCACTCCATCTGCTTCTCCTTACTTTGGAGACTCATTGTTCCATCATGCTGTGACATAACCTGTGTTAGACTTTCTACACTATATCCTTCACTTCACAGTTATTCCTTAACTTCTGCTTTGCTAATCTTCTGTTCTGTGTTTCCCCTTTGTGATCTTATTTTCTGCATTGTGAAATTTTCCAAATCTGGGTGCATTTGGCTATATTTTTTTCAAGTATCTATGGAGCTGCTTTTTTGTATTGATTAGTTTGGCTTTCTCCTTTGCATAAATATTACACCTTTCAAGAATCTCTAGTTTTTGTTCTTTATATTTTTGCACTTCCTCAATCACTTATTTTTCCAAGCAGCACAAGGTTTCTTGATCTTTATAATGTTTTTCATGAATCTGTTGTATTAGTGAACACAAATTTGCAAGCTTTTGACAGTTTTTCCTCTAGTTTCACTCTTAATATCTTTGAATATCTTTTATCAGAAAATTCTAGGCTTCTTGTATAATAGTAGCAATAAATAATTTATTTCTTATCCTCAGTAGTCCACTCTGCCATCTTTATGGCTCTTATTTGGCCCATCAGTTTTTGTGGACTACTACCTCCTTCTGCACTAGGGGGACCATACTCTCCTGAGCCTGGCCTATACACTGTCATTTGTTCAGTACTAGCACCAATGCGCCTACCAAGACTGGACACTTTGTTATCCTGGGACTTGTGCAATCATCTGTCTTTTTTATTTTCTAATCTACTTCTGTCTATGATGTATGTTATATAAAATGTTGTTGTCTTCCGGCTTTTCCCGGTTAGGGGTCGCCACAGCGGAACTCCGGTCCGCTAATGACTGGCAGTAGATTTTCACGAACGTCGAGGTGCCAGCTCGATGTTCAACCTTCAACGAAGGCACACCCATTTACACATGTCTTTTGAACGCCCACCCAACCGCGGGGAGGACATGCAGACTCCACACAGAAGGCACTCCCTGCACTCCAGCCGAGAATCGAATGGGAGAACCTCTTACTGTGAGGCAGTCTATATATCAGTGTCATCTTGGTGAGATTTTGTGAAAGCAGGATCCATCATGTGAAAGTTGAGTACCAAGACATGAATATAAGTTCAGTTCCAGCAACACTACTCTCCTTTGCTTGTTGATTCTATCACCTCTCCATCCATATTCCCAGTCATGCTCACTTGGGATGGTGGCATAAGTGTTGGAAGGACGGCATAATGGTTAAGATGTTTACCTTACAGATGCAAGGTGTAGAGTTTGATTCTCACATGAGGTAATTGGTTAGGCTTAAAATGAACCACAAGGGCAGTTAGAATAATACTAATCTATGAATCTATGAACATAAAACAAAATTAGATTATCAGCTAAAAATCTGGTTTGAAGGAACCTCAATTTCAAACTAAGTCTAAGGTTTCCCAGTTGTGACTGCAAAGCCCTTTGATTAAGTGAAGCACATCTTGTCAACGGCTGAATCCATAATGCTGTTTTCTGTGCAGACTCAGTGAATGACAAAAGATATTTAAACAACAATGATATCACATGTGATTCAAATCAGACCAGTCAAAATGGGGGAAGTGTGTTGTTGTTGCTGTACACTAAATTCTGGGCCATAATATACATAAGAACTTTTATTTTGTATGTTGCCTTCCAGACATATCTTATAAAGCTTCAGTCATATCATGTTATGTCATGTCATGAAGATGTCCTCTGGGATTAATAATATGCAGAATATTTGAACATGTCATTGGCTCTTCATTTTTGTGTAACTTCTTACTTAATGCTGTCATGGAGATGTAAGATTTGGAGCCGAATTAGCAGCTGGATTTTATGCTCAAAGACCATTAAACCTATATTATTCAGGTTGCCTGCCATGTTTAATAAACAGACTTCAGTGTGTTTCAAGATACTAAAGATAAAATCTTCATGAACCCCCATAATTCCCTTCGATATTTTTTTCATTTGCCATTAGTAGTATATTTTGAAAGCTACTTCTTTAAGCCATTACATCACACTATGACAGAAGTTCCTTTCTAGTTAATTCCTATTATTTTGACTTTTTATTTCTAAAGCTATTTGCTGGTGACCAGGATAAGTATCTCTTATGCTTACATGTGCATACCTGACATCAGTTTTCAGTTACATCATCATACTATGGAGGTCATGCTTATACAAACCCTGGGGAATTATGATGTCAGGTGCAGAGCATTGAGCATACTTTGTTTCTTTCGCAGGGTGCCATTTTAAATTTCCCTTCAATGTCCTAAAAGAAAGTGCTACAACTTAAGAAGCTAGAAAGGTGAGCTCTGCTCAAACTTGTCACTTACAAATGGGGGTTGCGTTCACTGGTTTTGCCTGCATGAACTGGAAGTCTGTCCAGGACAGCTACAGACTACCTTTTCAATGCTTTTTTTAAAATCTCAGTCTTCTTAGAAGTGTGGTATTAATAGGTTTGTGTCAGCACCTACCAGTAAAAGAACCTGCAAATTAATGATAAAAACATTAAACCAGGATCTCAGGCCATTCACCCGGGTCATGACACTTTGTTAATGCAAATGCCTTTCTGCAGGTCCTGTGAATTTTAGCCGGATCACTCTGCATTTATTTACAGCTGACAAAAGATAAAATTAGGTAAACTGTATACTATTTTGTGCTTACCCAGTAAAACACAGCACAGAAATAAAAGTCTTTACGTGACAATATTGTTCCCACAGTGCGTCATGATCCAGGTTGTTTATATTTGTTTTGTATTCTGTCAATTGCAATTATCATTGATTTTCTACTTACCCATAAAAACTATGTATCAAATGCTGAGATGCTTATATAAAGCTTTTTCTTACAGTCATGACCTACAGCTGAGACATTTTTTTTTCTTGTTAATTCTGTCTCTGCCATCCCAGAACATCCTTCATTTACACAATAAAAGACTGTTGTAGACTCTCGCTTATGATTTTACTTTCAGCTAACTTATCTTCCTTCATGTAATGATCTAACTCTACACTGCATTATAACTTTCTCACCATGCTGTGAACATAAACAAGATGCTTATTTTCCACTAGACACACAACAGACTCTTATCAATAGGGCAAAGGTCAACAAGGTCAAAATCATAAGCCACAACAGTGTAATTGTTGCTAGGCAACATATGGGGAGCATGACTGTCAGTTAACATTAACTGTTAAAAAAATACCACTCACAATCTGTTAATATTATCTTATTTCACCTGGTATAGAGAACGGGGGAGATGATTGTAGTTCACATATGATATGTTTAAAATGAAAGAAAATTTGAGCTTCTGGCATCCTCTGCTCACAAAAGTATTTCTCATAGTCCACCAAGGGCTAATCACCCAGTGGTGTGAACCTTGGCTCTAGATGATGGTCACTGTTGAAGTGACACTCCAAACCTGTGTGAAAAATGGGAAAGGGATTGTGGATAGATGGAGATATATATGTGTGTGTGTGTGTGTGTGTGTGTGTGTGTGTGTGTGTGTGTGTGTGTATGTGTGTGTGTGTGTGTGTGTGTGTGTGTGTGTGTGTGTGTATGTGCATGTGCGTGTGTGTGTGTGTGTGTGTGTCAGTTTTACAAAATAAGTAGATATTGTTCCCTTAAATCAACAGGAAAATACTCTGTGTCAGTAGGAAATTATTTCTTAATTACCAATTTCCAAGCTATAAAAGGAGTTTCCAACCATCAAGACTTTGAGGAACTTAGTTCCTCACCAAGAGGATCATGCGGAAGGAAGAAACTATGGGCATGGAGTACCTCAGTCCATTTAAGGCTAAGTTGTAGAGTACACCAATAAG
Source organism: Protopterus annectens (assembly GCF_019279795.1). NCBI lineage: Eukaryota > Metazoa > Chordata > Ceratodontiformes > Protopteridae > Protopterus > Protopterus annectens. The sequence goes on from NC_056725.1 coordinate 562,347,631, forward strand.
AGTATCTTACAGGTTTAAAGATAAGTACTAGGTTAACTGTCCTTGTAAGCCATTTTAAGCCTAGCTATTTTCCCTTTTTGTGCTTGAGTTAACCTATTCCATTTAGTTAGAGATTGGCTTATATATTACCCTTAATGAAAATAACTGGGATCATCCCATAGATAATTTGAGGGGACCCGTGCATGGTATAAAGCATTTAGGAGCTGTGTTTGTTCATTAGTAGTACAGGGAGAGTCTTGGGGTAACTTTTCTGTTCCCTGACAATAGATTCAAGCTATGGTTGAACATGGACAGGGATGAACTTTGTTTTATATGGACGGGGAGTCTGTTCCAGGCAGCAATATCCTCTGTGAGATATACCTGTCCCTCCAAACTATTCTGTTGATGTTACAGAAGAGGTTTAGATGCCTAGACTGAGTATTTCTGATGCCATTTGACTCACTAATATGCAGTGAATCCATCAGTATTAGGCCAGAGGATGCCTTGTAAGCCAGGCACAGGCCACCGCTTAGCAGTCTGTAAGAAACCGAGCATAGTGACAGGGCTTTGAGTTGGTCCATGTAGAACATGCTGACATCTTTAACAAAGATTTGGAATCAAGGCTTGGGGGAGGCCTGCAGTCTGAACATCCTGTGGCCACCGATCTCCTGGAGGGGATAGGTGAACTCTGTAAATATTCCGAAAAGGTACTGTTTTGTCACACTGTTAGTGTAAAGGGTGTGTTTGCTTTATGAAATTCTAGAACTAAAAAGTAGGAAGTGATGTTTTCATTTAATTTTTAAACTGAGAAGGCAAGACGTGCTATTATTTTTGTTGCTTATTGTACATATACAATAAACCTGTATTTTTTTTTCTTGTATTACAATTCAGGACCTCCAGAGTTCCTTAAAATTTTACTGGTGGATAATATGGGCAGTTGGTCAGGGACTTGTCTTTTAATATTCATAACAGCTCTTCTGCTGCATTGTGTAGAATACATTTTCGGCTGTCAGTTCCCCATGGCGCTGTTTTGTGGCTTTCCTACAGCATTTCTTCTGCTTTTCCTGGCATGCTTACATTGGGACCTTAATCACGGAAGTCATATTTAACACAAATAATGTAGTCAAAGTCAAGGACTGACCAGAAGCTAGTGCAGCTGCAAAAGCAGTTAATTATGCTGGACAGTGTAGGTGGTGTCTGGTATGAAAAAGGTAACCAAAGATGAAGACATAAAATCATAACTGTGGCTTTCAAATGTTGCACCACACCAAAGAAGCAGAACTGAGCAGACTGAGCAAAAATTCTTTCATTTCAACTGACGGAAGAGGCATTGAAAATGTACATATTTATGAAGTGAGCTAATTAGATGAACTATAAGAAACTTAAGAAAAGTCAGGTTGAACTAACATGATTTTGCAATGCACTCAAAATATCCTTGAGGACTATAGGAAGATAGAATATAATCCAAACTGACATAGATTTGTGACATGTCAAAGGATTGTTTTTCTATTAATGGACATGAAATGAACATTTTCTGTATTCATAGACATGTGAAAGGAGAGAATAGGAAAACTTAGACACTTCATTATGTCATCTTCCTGGCCAAAGAAAGAAAATTTGGGATACTCCTTTGTATATCAACAGACATTGTATGTGTCTCATCTGTTAAACATTTCTGTATTCATTATCTGGCAGACTAGGCTTATAATTGTTTTACAGTGCAGAGAATTTTTGCTTTGTCATGCACAAATGCTACAGCTTTATATAGAATAGCACTGAAAAATCTTATGAAAGATTAAACTTACATTTCATTTCGAAGTATCAAATGAGTCAGATTCACATTCTCACTGATGTTTTTCAGTACGCATCGACAGATAATGCGACTGATAGAAAGTTTGAATGGTGACATCAGCACTACGCATTCCATTGTACGAAGCCATAGCTGCATAAAACTGTGGGACAAACCTCTGTCTGTGATGAATGAGTGATCTCTGTGTTGCCATTGGTTAATACTGGTAGAGGGATACCTCCTGGCTTCTTTGCTCAAGAATTCTGAACAAAGCCAAAAATAATAGTGGACAGACACACAAAATTATGAATAATTTTTAAACTTACTCTAACTCACTTAAAAAAGATAATAGAACAACAGGTTTTACACCAATATGCCTTTTCTGAACAATAAGAGCCATGCAACTCTAATGTCTAGCATTACTGACCAACTATAATTCTAAGAAATTTATCAGAAAATCAAATATTTTATGAGGGACAATACCAAAATCATGGCTGTTCTGCAAACACAGGGGCAGTTGAGAGGTATGGGTAGAGGTACAGTTTAAACTGAGCACGTGTTTTACAGCTTGTGACAGTTAGTTAAAAATGATGTCAAGCAACAGAATGCATGTACAAGCATGCACAGTGCCATATATCTAGATACAAGTGCTTTTTTAGGTGAAATTATGGCTACGTGTAAACCTTATCTACAGCTGGGTACATCTAGTAGGTTATTTGTTTAGCTTATTGTAGAAATCTGTAGTTGTACAGATAGTTTCTATGTTACAGTGTGACAGGAATTGTGTCAGAGAGTAAGTTAGTAAAGGATTTACTTGCTTGCAATGAGTATAGCATTAGGTTGGTTGTTCACAGCCATAGATGTATATGACTGCATCTGATTTCCACTGAAGAAGATGGGTTTGCATTTCAAAGACCACCCACTAGCCAATATGAATCTGGTAGCCTGTGCTGTCACAAATCTTCTATATCATGTTTTTGTTTAATTGACTGTGAAAAGGTAGCCACCATTTTCCTTCATTTCTGGCACATTAACCCTACACAGTATACACCTTATTGGCTTAGCTCTAATTCCATGTCCAAAATGAGGAAAACTAGCCCTCATAATGTGAAACAAATGGGCAAAATGTGGAACACATACTAATGGCTTACTAACAACTTCAACTAGAAAGGTCATAGGATGGTTAAAATATGCTAATTTTACTTATAAAGAAGATCTTTTAATGAGTTAATATGATTAATTTCTATTTACAATGGATTTCACTTAAAAACATTCCTAACATTGAATGTGTGACAGAGTCTTTCAATGTGGAACATTGAGGAACTTTGAGGAACATGAACTTTTTAAGATCCCAAATGAGGTACATTCCTCGTAATGAGGTACACTTGAGAGGTATGCTTATTGGTGGAGGCCCTTCCATTTTCCATTTCTTCCATCCACTTTTGCAGCCTCTGTAAAATAATGTCAGTATTCTTATTTGTTTAAAAACTGCTGCAATGTTGAGTATCACTGTTTTCTCATAGCAAAGTCTGTTATTTAAAATACCATATTCTTCTTGAATGAAAATTTCATAAAACATTGTCATTTAAAACTTTGCTGTCTAGTCAATAAAATGATCTCTAAATTCCACAGATATTAAGGTGTTTTTTAATGTATTATAATCAAAGTGACAAATGTGTCTGTACAAGATGTACTGCTGATCTCAGCAGGCTAACAGGCCAGTTTTGTTCTCATTAACAGTAACACATAGTGACCTGGGAATTTATAATCCTGCTCAGCATTATGTTTATCAAAAAGTTAGAGATGTTTTTCATACTACAATGGCGATAAAACTCAGCTGTTATACTTTACCATTGTGATGTAAGACCTCTAAATCATGCATCCACTCACAAATATACAGTAACACAGCACTACACACACACGCACACACGCACATGCGCACACGCGCACACACGCACACACACACACACACACACACACACACACACACACACACGCGTGTGCAAGGGTATATATGCTCCCATTCACACACAGCATTACTTATCTTCCATTGGTTATATCAGCCATGTGAAGTGGTTCTAAATAACCCTGCATAGATTACCACCATTAAAAATGAAGTTGGGCACCCCTAGAATGTGGCATACATGTAACACTTTCACCTTCCAGTCCTGGCACAGACTTACATAGTTCAGGTATCCATGAATACATAATTATGCATGTATTCTGACTGGGCGATACACTGGGGATGTCATTTAAATAAGCCCCTCCCACTGAGTACCATATTTGCATATGGTGCTTAGAACCTAGCTGCTTACAGTTTACAAACACTGATCCTAGGCAGCAAGGAGGTCTGTGAATCAGAATGGTCTTGTGAAGTATTCAAGGCAACTTGCACTCATCTTGCATACTACACAAACAGCTATTAATATCCCTCCAGACTGATAAATGTACAAATTATGGTGTGGATCTGTGTTTCAGTGAACATGGAGTTAGTTATAGTCAGCTATGGGGATCTAGTAGACGTATGGGGTTCTTTCTCTGTTCTCTGCATTAAACAAACAAATACTGTTTCCTTTTGAGCAAAGGTTTAAGTTAAAAATGCCTTAAATATGTGAATGCTGAAAAGTTTTGAGCTAAACAGATCTCTTTTGCACTATTATTTCTAATCCACATAATAGTAATGAATGCCCAAAGCACTGGAATTACAGTAAGTGAGAAAATATGTTACCACAAAACTTCTTTGTCAATACATGAAAACATTATTTATGAAATATGTTCACTTAGAATATCATCAAATGTTTAGTGATTGGTGCTGAGGCTACAGAATACCTTGGCATTCTTAGCCCAGAAATGAAGAGTAAATGTGCAGATAGATTTTTATTTTATTCCTAACAACAGAGCATACTGTCACAGAATACTGCTACGTGTAGCCATCTATACCAGCTTTGATGCTGTCCTCTGACACGTATCTCATTTTCTCACAACATTGTACGGATGGCTTAGGTGACTTTATTCCTAATAGCATAAGTAGGTGATGGAATATAAGGAACATTTGTTCTGCCCAGAAGCCACGGGGAGGTAGCTTCTCGTGCCTGTTGCTGTCCGCATTTGAGATACTGCTCATGCACTACTGTTTAGCAGAGGATGGATGAATGCTGTTGTGGATCCTTCTGTATAATTTCGCACTAAAGTGCTAAGCATTTCACTGGGATACTCAATAGTGGAGTGAGGGGTCACAAAAGGTATCCTTCTACATCAATGATGTGTGATAAGTTATATGTCTGCTTTCCATCACACGAGGTAGCACTCTAACATCTGATATACCTCCTTAACTAAGTAGTCAGTAAGAGTAAGGTAATCAGAGCCAACGCATTTACACTCTTAAGTAAGTTACGTTTGTTTATTTGTACACTAGGTAGTGTTTACTTGTGTATTCTAAAGATGGGAATGTTGGCCCATTAGACAACCTTCATACAAACAGAAAGACAGTGCAAAGACAGTCAAGGAGACCACAAAAAAATTACAAATATGATTGCTAAACAACTCAGATGGATCCATTTACAAGCTTTGTCGTACTGTTTACCAAATAGCAAATAAAACATTATCTTTACGTAAACCAGTCATAAATTTTTACTTCCAAGTCATTTTTTTATTGATGCAGCTTTTAACACCTTACAGACTTTCAAACAAATTGTAATTAAATCACACAATCATGCCTTGACAAAAAGACATTGAATAATTTTGGAATAAAATCCTACCTCTTCCTTTGTTTTTTTAGATAGAACCCGTAGCCAATCTCCAATCATACTGAGGACAGCAGCAAAATATGCCAGACCTACCAGTATCCAGAACCAAACCACAGGTTTATAGATGCCAGAGAATTCTGTTTCAGAATGACCTTATGAAAAGTGAAACAAAGATGAGTTGCAGCTCTTCTTCTGAAACACATATTTTAAACATATCTCACTGAATTTATTAATTGCACTGAAAGACTTAACGTGCACAATTCAATATACACAAGAGCACGTATTTTAAGATATAAATCAAACCTGAGAGAAGTTGGATATCGGATCCTCTTTTAATATGACCATAATGCAGTTACTGTTCTTCAGCTACTAGACTATTCAATGACTTAGTGTATCTTATTTCAAGTACTCCTAAAACAAGGAATCTGCATGGTTTCATATATGACTCTGGAATCAAGTGATGTACACCTGCTATGTTTAACAATTAATGTGAAAAATACAGAACGTATGCTGCTTCTCATCAACGAAGGGCATCAAATAAATCCCAGAATGTTTAACTATAATTTATTAAATGTTAGCAATTCAACCTCTCACAGAAATGAAGTCCAGACTAAAGCTGCCATCTTTCACTGGGTGAAAACCTGACCAAAGCCTCACTCCTTGAACCACACATGGCCCTGTCTATCTCTGCCCCTTTTTCTATCCACTCCACCCACTTTATCACCATTTTATGATGGAAATGGATATTTCCCTTGGGGCAGAATGTCTCCATTTGTCTTTTTTTTCCCCCTTTCTTAGCTAATCTTGGACTTGTTTGCATTGAGTTTAGTGATGCTTTTTGCACATTTTGATATTCTGTTTGTGTGGCTAAACAGAATATCGAAGTTTATACAGTGCTTACTGTATTAACAGACACTGATTCCGCTTTCCAATAGTCTTGACAAATACCACATACATGGCAACACTAGTCCTGACTACAACCCAAGGAATCAAGTTCTGATTGTAGGCCTGGCAGCTTGAGTTTCATTGGTGGCTTAGATGCCTGTCAAAGCTGGCAGGAGAGAGTGAGAGTAAATGCCTTCTGCTAGTGAACCCATGCTATGAGGAAAAGGGTGTTTCTGGATCAGCACTTGGGTGACATCTAGTGAAAGCATTAGGTGTTGCACTCTTGAAGTTCTAGCTTTTACGTATTTCCTGCCACAGAGCATGCACTTGTATCTATCTGAGTGAGACTGTGTAGGCACACTCCCAGGTGGTTGCCGTTAGTGGGTGTGGGGTGAGCTTCAATAGGGGAGTAGAGGAGTAGGCCAATCTGCAGCACCGTCAAGCTAACCCACTCTGCACTATCTGATTCTCACAAATGGTGAACGAATAGGTCGACTAGTCCACCCAGGCAGGCATGAATGAACTAGAGGGCTACTAACTAGCCTGGGGCACGTGGCTCCTGCCTCATGAAATAAACTGGACGACTGGGTACAGATGGAGAAGAAATAGAGTTGGGCCTTCAGGTGAGGGAAATCATTAACAATTCACACAGAGAAAAAAAATAACATAACTGCAAACATGAAGTTTAGCCCCAGAAAGTTTGTTTGAATACAAGTAAAATTCTTCTGCTGAATAAACAAACAGGTGAATAGGTGGAATAAATATAAATAGCTTGGTTTTACTTTGCCAAGCTAAACAGTAATTAAATGAGCACTTATTTCAGAGGACAACACAAAAATTGATGTAACACGTCTAACCTCAGCATAACTAATACATTTTAGCAGAAGAATGTTGTCTTATCTAAGGGGGCAGCAGTTTTACTTACGAGAACTCTAATAAGCTATGCAAAATGGAACATTAGAAAGTATCTGCAGATAAAGTTACCTACTTTTACAAATATAAATACAATAAACACGATTTTTTGAAACAGTAGTGTGCATAGGATACCAAGCAGGTTCACTCCAGTGAAACAATTATACATAGTCCAAGAGTACAAATTCACAAACTCAGCATTGAGTTATACATGGACAATAATAAAAACAAGTAATAACCAATTATAGCTTTTCAATGGCAAGTCTACCTTACTGCCAAAGTTTTACAGTTTTCCATTGACAATCAGCTTATAGATATACAAGTGTCGCAGCTAAGTTTTTGGTATTCCCTCTCATGATCTGCACTGACATTTTTAATCCTGTTTCCTCACCCTCTGATCAAAGTTGCTAAAACAGTATTGTTTAGCTCAATTCACTCTGAATATTTTATTGAGCTATTTAAAGTGGATTTCATAAAAAACCCTGATAATTGTTAGCTGTCGTTGTTATCAATTTTCCTTCATTTGAGTATCTTGTTTCTTCCATCTTGTTATTAGTTTACATGTGAGTATCACTACCATATAGGATGGAGGTTCATAGTGTGAAGACTACTGACCACTGTATACAAGGATTTGAAAAGTCATTGACTGCATATAATTCTTGTTACCTAAAAGGCCTTAGTACTGGACATTCTCAGGAAAACTTCTGTTGTGACTCACTTATACATATGCACAGTGTGATAATTGTACAAACCTGAATGCACTACACACACATTTTCTCAATCAACTTCCTATTATTCTTTCAGGTGTATATGCTCCTTTTCTATGTAAATATGTTCCAGTAAAAGGATTCCAAAGCTTTCAGGAATGCCTGGTTGAGTATTTCCAGTCACCCACCCTTATTCTTTCCTGCTGTTTTTTTTGCATCTTTTCCCATATCAGATCTCTGCATATGTTTATGCACTATATACATTTCTACTTTTTTATTGTTAAGGTAGTTTTGGACCAGTAGTGACAATTTCCTTCTTATTCGTCATGCTGTCATATTTTGCCCTTTAAATTTCCTATTTCTTTAGCTGCACTACCATTCTCTCTGTTAATGGCTTCTTACTCCATTCTTATGCTAATTAAGTTTTGGACTGATGTGGTGCTACTGTCTGTTGTTATAGGGAATAAAGGTTGGAAATCTTTCTTCCAGCACTTATGAAATGCTCTTAGTCCTTACAGATTTTTTATTGTGATATATTAGTCAGTCAATTAAGTTCTGCTTCTTAAAACTGGTGGAAGTTCAGGTGGATGTAAGAGATCCCACAACACTTATGAAAAAGAGCAGGGGAAGTTCTCTAGTGTCCCGGCTAAATTTCACTTAGTCAGTATGATTATCACCTTTGGTCTTACCAGAAAAGTGCCCACTAGCCCAGTGTAACTAACTTGGTCAACAAAGCATAAGAAATTGCCTGGCCTTCTGTAAGTGAGTCTGTTTAAGGTACCACTATATTAAGTGCATGAAATCCTCTTTGTAATCTTACTTTAGTAAATTCCGCCCAAAATAGCTACAGTTTTTAATCCCACTGAATGCAAGAATACATCTGTTAGATTAAGAACCGCAAAAATGTAATCTGCACATTCTTAACCATCTCTCATCTAAATATTTTATTTTTATTCTACACTACTTTACAAGATTCAGTGTATAATATCACAGGAGTTGATGGATAAATTGCAAGCCTGTATAAAAGCTCTTGCTTCACTATTTGTATTGTTTCAGGAAATGCTACCACTATACCCTGAACTTAGTAAAATAAAACTACACCCTGAACAATGGCTGAATAACATCCGTGTTAACAAAACTATTGCAAATTTTTACTCCATGACCCATCACTAGGCAGAAACACTTATATCTACTGCTTACCTGGCCCTAAAAACATACATCTTCTGTACTGATTAATCTCTGC